>NW_020954572.1:6091921-6164263 GCF_900497805.2 Vombatus ursinus | reverse complement strand
TCTTCTTCTTCTTCTTCTTCTTCTTCTTCTTCTTCTTCTTCTTCTTCTTCTTCTTCTTCTCCTTCTTCTTCTTTTTCTTCCTAGATCAGAACATTGGAGAATGAACAAAGGATTGTGACTCTCCTACTGATTAGCAGAATGTCTGAGACAAAGGAGGTGCTTAATGTATGTTTGCTGAATGATTAGATGGATGAATGATGCCATTAATAAACAGAATACATTGAAAAGAGGACTATATTCAACTAGAGACTTTCCCATCTAGAGACAGGTAAGTGGCACAGTGTTCAAATTCGAGTTTAAATCCCACCTTACACACTTACTAACTGTGTGACCTTGGGCAAGTTATTTAACTACCTACTAAAGTTTACTCAACTGCAAAATGAAGATAAAAATAGTAATTACCTCCCAGAGTTGTGAAGATCAAATGAGATATTTGGAAGGTACTTTGCAAACCCTAAAGTACTACATAAATGCTAGTGCTTATTAATAAGATTTTCTGTGTAGTTGGTGGAAATCCATTAATATTTTTAAAGTCTATATAGATCCAATAGTGTTGATTATAGCCATTAGTTAATCAGAAGATCCACAAGTGTACCCAACTTTAAATAACACAGGGGTAGAGGTGATGAGATCACTGGGAACATTTCACAGCTGAATTAAGTAGTTGTTATTGTCTGTGAGCAACACATTGTTACCACTAATCCCTTCATACCCACTCAGTTTAGTTCAAATAATCAAATTAGTTGTGTGTGCAGACACAGTCAGGGAAAGACCCTGCAATAAAAGAAAGATAATTAATGTTCCTGCATGTATTGTATGTAATGAAACACAAATTAGGTGCTAGATTTTTGGCCACAAACATAGAGAGGAAGCATAATGCCATCCATTCACAGTCTCATAATATGAAATAATATAAAACATTTATGATGATTGAAAACGAAGGGAAAATTATTATTTCCTCCTTGTATTTGAACACAGTTTTAAAATCACCCATGTATTCATTAATAAAGGCCAATCCCCAGTTTGCCTTAGCCTTGGTGCAGTAAACAGTGATGTAGCATCTACTGTTGGATATATGCCTTGATGTTATCAGCTGATTGGCGGTCCATAGTCAGTGAGTCACAATGGCCCAACTTGTCATGCAGGTAACTCAGTGGAGCCTGACATTCTGATAATTACTGGGGATGAATGGCATCAAATGAAAATTGGTAGGGAAAAGGGAAATCATTTACCCATGGTATTTCATTTCTGATTTTTACAAAGGACTTTTGCTTCCTAAGAGTTGCTTGAATTGTAAAATAAATTTCCATCACCTCCCCCTGGAGCACTTTGGGTTTTAATTTAATTCAGGACTCAAAATGAAAATTATTTCCCAACTCTCCCTTCCCTACTCTGTTAACTGCACTTGGATGCTAAATAGGCCTGGTAGCAGAATGGTACCAGCCTCTGTAGCAAAGCAATCCATCAGAACTTTATTTTGGAAACTCTATTAATGTTCCCTTCAACTCTTCACTTTTTCTTTACTCCTTTTTCTCCCCCCTCTCAGATTTTAGCTCATTCAAGCATGTCTCCTCTGCAAGCTACATTTTCATATTTCGTAGGTTTCAGTAAATGACTCTTTGTCTTGGGCACCTGGAGCAATACAGGGACTGGTGTTAACTACTAGATTGAACCTTCTTTTCTGTCACCTTGAGATGAGACAGCTGCAGGCTTTTGAACTTGAGAGTTTGCCCACCAGACTGGGGATCTCTATGGCAATTGGTCCTCTCACACTCTGATTCTAAATTTGGCTCCATGAACTATAAATCTGTTTATCTTAACAGTTGAGACATCTTGACAACTATTTCCTGTAACTTATGTACAGTACACATGCAAGATGTTAGCAAGCGATTTACCCCATAGTGGAAATCGTTAGCGCACAAGTGGTTTCAACTGGAGCTATGCATGCTTTTCCACTGTTTGTAATCAGTTAACATTATTTAATTGTTCCTGCCCCCTTTTTGCTGTAGCTCATTTGAAAGTATGATGACTGCCATTCTAAAATAACAAAAGCTGTGCAGGGAATTCATCTGTGAACAGTAGCTGGAATTTTTAGTTGTGATATTAATTATCCTCACGCAGAGGTTCAGGATTCATTGGGCCTGGTTACGCTGGTTTGTAATGTGCCATGTTAATAAATATAGAAAGGTTTTCACCTTTTTAAAAGAGACCATATGCATGCAGATTTTTCTCCTGTTTGTAATTTGATATTTAATAGGAGCTTCATATGTTAAATATACCTATCCTAAGTTTGGAAAACAAAAGCTAGATAACCATTTTCCAAAATTTGGACCACCAATTATTTACCCAGTCATCTTCTTCTCAGTCCTACTGTGATTCTAATGACTTAACTTCTGGCAGCCATCTCTATGAATACAGCCAGGTGAAATGAAAGAGAGAGAGCACATCTGTCTGTTTGTCAAGAATCCCAGCTTCTGAAATCTATGCCTCGTACCTGGCACATTACAATTCTGCAGAGTAAACATCATATCATTGGTTGTGATCTTCTAGGAGCAGAGACCATGTCTTCTTAACTTGCTGTGTGCAACACCTAGATGGTAATATGTTTACCAGGGTGCTAGGAATAGGATAAGCAATTATCATAGTCAAATCCTAGGTGTGCTGACCTCTGCATGTAAAGATGATGTCTGCCTACCCATTGACTCGCTGTGGATTGGTCAAGACTATGAGTTGTTTTCCTAGGTTTGCCAAGATCTATACTCGCTTGCACAACTGCTCCTTTTTCAGACACAAGCACAGCATATTTGTGAGATAGATGCCCAGGGTGAGGCCTGTATTTGGTTTTCATGGCAGAGGGTAAAGCTGATTAGTCCATAGAGGAAAGAAAGCTATTCTCTACCCAACTGAGCTAATCCATTAGACACTATTATAATAGTGAGTGCCTAAGATTTACATATCCCCTCCTCACCTGGTTAATTAAAGCATTTCCCAAATATTCTCTTTATCATTATCTCCCAGTCCCAGTCTGCTATAGCTGTTTTGGAACTTAAAGGCTTTCAGCATGATGCCTGGCACAAAATGAGCACTTAATAAATGTTTGTTGATTGATTTTTACAGAAGAGGCAGACTGGACAGGGATGATAAAAAAGAATAGGGCATATTCACTGGCACATTTAAATTCATGCAAAGAAATACTTGAGACCTAGGTAGACACACAGGAGACATGAGAGAAGAGGGACAAGGGAAAGCAATATAAACCCAAGAAAATGTAATTTCAATTAAATTAAATGAATACCAATTGCCTTCTATGTACTAGGGTCAAAATACAAAGATGTGATGCATTATAGTTCTTGCCCTCACGGTGCTTATAGTAAAAGGTAGAAAGATAGGTTGAAAGGGAGAAAGAACTCCATTTAGTCATAGGATTTCTATTTGAATCCTGCTTCTGCCACTTAATCCTATATGACTTTAGGCAAAATTTATGAGCTTTCATTTCCTTTTCTGTAAAATAAAGGCTATGGTTGATTATCTCTAAAATACTTTCAAGCTCCAGAGCCATGATCTCATGAATATATGTACAAATAAGTATGACATAGCATAGTATGTCATTAGCCAAAGGAATGATCTTGACAAGCTAATATAAGAAAATTTGAAGAGGAAAAACATTGACTCACATTGGAGATCAGAGAAGGATTTATGGAGGTGGTGGGACTTGGAAGATCACAGGATTATAGATCTAGAAGTGAAAGGGATTTAAAATGCAATTGAATCCAACTTTCTTATTTTACCAATAAAGAAACTGAAACTCAACAGTTAGTCAGTCAATAAAAATTTATTAAGTACCTACCATGTGATAGGCACTGTGCTAAGCACTGGATAGGCATAGATGAGGAGAGTACATTCCAGAGCATGGTTGGTCAGAATTCCTAGAGGTTGGAAGACACGTATAAAGACCGGGGAACAATTTGTAATCCAATATCCTACTTTGGCATTTCTGAGATTATAAAATTCTGTAGGCAACCTAATGTAGTGGATAGAAGACCAGCCCTCAGGAAGATCTGCCTCTGACACTTTTAACTATGTGGCTTTAGGCATATGACTCAAATACTTCAATGCCCTAGGCAACTCTCTAAGACTTCAAATGGCCGAAGTTGGGGAAATCTGCAGGGAGGGAATTTCCATATGACTGTTACTAGCTGTGTGACCCTGGAAAAGCATTTAACCTCTGCCTGCCTCAGTTTCTTCAGCTGTAAAATGGGGATTGTAATGGTACCTACTTCAATGTTATAAGAATCAAATGAGGTAAAATGTTCTTTGTAAACCTTCTTGTTCAGTCATTTTCAGTCATGTCTGATTCTTTGTTCATTCCAATGAAATTACAGACATAGATTTCACAAAAAAGAGAGATAGATTTTGTGACTATGGAGTGTTATTAGAATATGGGTAGAAATTAGGAAACTTTGTTTGGTGACCAACTTTACTTTTTAAGTGATTTCTGACCTTGGGCATGTTATTTAAATTTTCTGAGTCTTGTTTCCACATTCATAAAATAAAAATACTAGGCTAAAAAGTCTCAGATCTATTGATAATTTTTACAGCAATATTGTGTGCCTGAGACAGATGTCTTATTATTTGTTTATAGAATCAGTTAGGTGGTACAATAGATAGAGGACTGTGATCAGGTTCAAGAAGACCTGAATTCAAATACAACCTCAGAAACTTTTGTTGTTCTTTGTCCTTCATTTTTGAAGAGGACCAATGATGACCCAGATGATGTCTTGACTCATTTGTGAATTGGATTTAAATGAGATAGAGTTGCACAAAGTCATCAACCTTACTCTCTAAGAGTCATAGAAGTCCAGTGGCGAGATGACTGGTGATGGCTTGGCGATGCAGTAGATGACCTTGGCATCTTCTATGTCTGACCAAGATCTAAGGCTTCCACAAGCATCTGCTTCAGCCACCTTCATGGCTATTGGAATAAATTGCTCTCATTCACCCATTCCATAGGGGGCATCTTCACATGCTTGGGGTAGACACTCACCTAACTCACCGACATATTTGAGGCCTGTTTGTTACCCTCAATCTGGTTTGGCCCATCTGTCTGGACAGTTTACTGGGGTGTGGCTGCTGTGCATGCTACAGCTTCTTGGAGACACAGGTAAGAGTTGAATGCCTGGTGGACACCAAAAGTGGATAAGCAGCCCAGCAAAGGACTCAGCAAGCCTCATACCAGAGGTACTAGTCCTCTTTGAACACATATATACCTCATCCAGACACTTCCAAGCTGTGATTGTAGGCAAATCATTTAACCTCTGTCTGCCTCAATTTCCTCAGCTGTAAAATGAGGATAATAATATCACTTTTCTCCCAAGGATATTGTGAGGATCAAATGAGAAAATATTTGTTAAGCACTTAGTACAGTGCCTAACACATAGTAGACACTTAATAAATGCTTATTTCCTTTCTTCTATATGTAGATAGTAAAAGGGAGAATTGAAGTAATTATGTAAGCAAAGAAAATATGAAACAAATTATTATTTCAAATGTATTTTTCTTTTGTATTATCTAGATACTTGTCTCTATTTTTATTCTGTCAAATTAAGATATTTTTGAGCATCTATGTTCCAGTCATTGCTCTAGGAGCTGCAGACACATTCTAATAGCTTACAACTGAGTTGAAGAAATAACTTGCACACATTAAAAAAAAAGTAAAAATATAAGCATTAAACAATAAGGCAATCAATAAGGTGTGTCTTTCTTTAATTCACATTGTACGTAGTCTTTTCTTTTTTCAACTTACCCAAAGCAATTTGAATAAATTGACTGCAGAATTATAATTAGTTTTTTTTCTGTGTCAATATAGATCCAACAATCCACACCCAGAACAAATGATATGAAACCCTCAGATGGGAGTGGTGGTTGAGACAGACATCAGCATACCAGTAGAAGAATATGGGGTGGGATTGTGGGTGAGGAATAGGAGAGGCCAGGATAGAGCTCACCCCATCCTGCCATCTGGAAGCTCCTACTTTTGCTAATTATTCTTGTTAACTAGATGCTGGGCTTTTTTATTATTGTTTTCATTATTGTTGTTGTTGTTATGATTGCTAATGCTGTCTCCACATCCTAAATCTGATGCCCTTGGTCAAAACTATAGTCAGCCTGATCTAGTTATAACTGTCACTGAGTAAATGAAAACTGAAAACTAGTTAGTAACTTCAATAATGTGAGCTGAACCTATATGATGCCAGACTCAAAAGATTGTTCTTGTACTGTGAAGACATTACCATAATGTGTTAATTTTGTATTTAACCATGTAGTTTTGTTTTGATTCTAAAAAGCTTTTAATGTATTTGTTGGAAAAAAAGAACAAAAACCTGATAATGAGAGTTCACTTTATGTTTGGGAAATATTCAAGTGTTCTCTCTCTCTCTCTCTCTCTCTCTATCTGTCTCTCTCCTCTCTGTCTCTCTCTGTCTCTGTCTCTCTCTGTCTCTGTCTCTGTCTCTCTCTCTGTCTCTCTCTCTGTCTCTCTCTCTGCCTCTCTCCCCATTGCAGTGTGAGATGATGAAGAGCTGTACCACTTAGAAGACTATCCTAATAGGCAAAGTTGGAGATCATGGGGTTTGAAATTTTTGTGGTAAGAGTGGGAATGAAAACAAAGAAAAAGAAAAGGAGGAGCTGAACTGTAGGGAAAGAATAGTTTAATTTTGAATATATTGAGGTTCTACTGCAGGAAATATATCCAGATGAAAATATCTTGCAGGCAGTGGGAAATATACATCAAGAGCTTAGGAGAAAAAGTGTGGCTTGAAATATAGACTTATAGGTTTTCTATATAAAAGTTATAGTTAAAGATGTAAGAGAGGATGAAGTTTCTGGAAAAGCATACAGAGAGAGAACAAAGTGCTAAAGACAGTATCTTGGGGGATGGCTTCATTTAATTGTAAAGAGAAAGAAATAGATTGCAAGCATATCCGCATGCTGCTGTTGTGGATTTCTATGCTTTTGCATGTAATAATTTTAATTCTTATCACAAGAAGTTCAGAAAGACCATTAAATAAATTCTAGATTATTGAAAAGGACCATTTTTAAGGGAATGCTCTGCAGAAAACACACATTTTGCTTTGAATTGACACACATCTGACTGTGGGCATTTTAGCCAGTTCCCTATGGCAAGGAAAAAAATGAGATCATTCCAAATGGCATGTGAAAAGAAAGAATTGTGGCATCAGTACTGACAAGAAGGGAATTAAGCTGAATGGGGAAATGCGTCTTGAGGACTTTGGTCTTTAAAAATTTATAACATGAAGAGAGATTTCTTAACTGCAATTTAACATTGTATTTCCCTGCCTTTGCTTTTATTCGTTCCTAAGGATTTCCATATTTTAAATGGAGCCTTATCAAATGGGATGGGATAGGAAATGTGGAAAATTTATGCCTCAGATTTCCTGTGAAAACAGATATAACCTTGAAAATCATACCACACTTATATGCCACATTACCATTTCTTGTTTTTCTTTTTTTTTAGGCAATTGGGGTTAAGTGACTTGCACAGGGTCACATAGCTAGCAAGTGTCAAGTGTTTGGTCTGAGGCCGAATTTGAACTCAGGTCCTCCTGACTTCAGGGCCGGTGCTCTATCCACTGCCTCTCCCACATTGAAATTTCAATCACCACCACCACCACCACCACGACGATGTACCTAATCAGCACTTAATTGTTGCCACTTATTGTATGGTGTCCTGTTAGGCGGGCTTTACATTGACTTAGGTCACTGCACTTTTATATTACTGGTATCAGAGAGGCAGGTCAGTTGAGCAATAGGGACAGGAAAGCAACCCCAAGATCACCACTTAGTAATTCTGAGTGGTATATTTTGTTTCTTTTGCCCTAGGACTACATGTAGTCATCAGACAAAAGCAGGGAAACACCACGGTCTTTTTCATTCATTAAACACTGATAGAGTATGCTGCTATTACAGAGCTGATTTTCTTTGAAAGAGAGGGGGACAACGAGCCAGGTGAGATTGTTTTTTTTTTTTCTAGAAAGGCACTGTTGGTACAGGTGTCTGGTGATCCTAGTGGTTTTCTCAGTGTATCTTTGTGTTAGCTTGGACCTTGGGATAACGTTTTGGTGGGCCATTTTGTATACTTGCTTGAGGTTTGGGAAACAACACTGCTGCTTTATCCATAAAATTCTGTCTCAGGTTACATTTGTGTTCTTGTCATTACCCTCTTATGCCCTTCTTCTTCTCTTGGGTCTGCCTATCTCATGGTACCCTATTAGTAAGAGATTATAAAGCATTTCTATTTCAGGGGTTATGTTTATGAACCAAAAATGGTACTACCATTTTTAATGAATTGCTTAGCCATTAGCTAGCTAATATATACCCATCTCTAATCAGTTCAAATGACATCCAATCTAAAAGTTACTCAGCACTTACTATAGGTAAACACTGTATAGGTACTGGGGATACACAAAAACACAACAATTTACATCTTCAAGGAACTTAACATTCTATTTCAGGATAGAACATTCAAGATGGAATGAGAGAGGAGTGCTTTCTAGGCATGAATAACTATTTATACAAAGGTATGAAGCAGTAGATAGAATAGTATTTCACTTTGTGTGCAAAAAGCCAAACATAGATGGTTGAGGATGAATATATGGCAAGGAAGTAGCTTGATTTTAGCATTAATGCTCTGTAGCCATTGAAGAATTTATCATCCCTTCTCATTAGTCTGTGAAAAGTTCATAGAAGAAAGTGGGATTTTAGAAATGGTAAGAGACTATGATGATGAGCAGATGTTTTATATTGTCTTAAATAGGAAGTGGAGTTAACAATAATGGGTAATAGAGAGGGAAACACATGCTTGTTTCCATATATGTAAAAACCTCTGGGGAAAAGAAAGAAGAGACCAAGTAAGGAAATGTATTGGAGGTGGAAAACTGAAGATGAAAGAGAAAGAATAGTAATGCCAATGAAAATGAAAGAAGACCCATAGTACCAAGTTAATATTAGAGGCAATGAAAATGGATCTAAAGGATTCATGAAACAACCAGTAGAGGATCACCTTGGAGTTAGAAAGACCTGAGTTCAGGTCCTTTTTCAGTCACATAATAGCTGCATGACCACGGGTAAGTCTCTAAGTTACTTGACTTTCAATGCTCCAGGCAATATTATAAAATAATAGGTTACAGATGAGTTGCCAATTGCATCTGCATCTGTGGAGGAAGTTTTTATTCCAGGAGTTTTCCATCACATCTTTCAGTCCCTCCTTCCCATCAAATTCCTCATTAGCTCCTCCCCCCCAAAAATCCTGAGTTTATACAGTTTCCAAGGAATTGACTAGGGAGTGACAGTGGTGATGGAGAAGTAGACAAATTATTATTTAGTATAATGTAGATCAAAAAAAACTGACTATTTTTCATTTTTCAATTGATTGGTTGATGTCACCAAAATAATTGATGGAAAAATAAACATTTTATTCAGCTCTCCTAAAGTAAAACATTAGATAAATTGTTTTAACTCATAAGTGACCTTGTTTCTTTTTCCTCTTGTCAATTTATTTTATTTATTTTGCTGTCAATTTATTTTATTGATACTGTGCACCCATAGCCTAAATTTTTATAATATTAAGCTTCAGAAATGTAGGTGTTTGTTCATCTGCTTTATTTTTCTAATTTGTTTTCTGTGCTTTGATGAAAGGAAAGGAAAGAAAAAAAGGATTGCTTATTTGATCTGGAATATGATTCTGGTATAATATATTTTATTCATTTATATATAATGTATATAATATATGATATCTATTAGATATGATTTCTAGTTCTAGAAATGGAACTCAGACATACTTATTAATATTCACAGACATGAGAATAAGGCTTGGTGAAACAATGGGTTATAGAAAAATAATTACTTATATATCCTATTTCAAAAGTAGCAAAGCTCTAAGATGCTGGTTTAAATTGTAGAAAAGAGAAAATATATCCGTGCTATTTCGAATGTCACAATGGAATAAACCAGTACCCAAGATAGAAATGTCATGCTACAGTGCAAACTAATCAGAGCATATCCAGTGCTGTAGGGCTATATCTATAAATAAACACAGAGATCCACACATGCTCACATGTGATGGTTTTCCTTCAACATGATGGAGTGAGTTGGATTCTCCCATTGCATATCTCATGAATGTCACCAAACTCTCAGAAGTTCAAGTGAGTTTCCCACCTCAGGATTGCTAGGGGAATGTCCAAGAGGGAAGGACACTTGGTCCTCCATCCACTACCCAACAGAATTCATACCTTCTCTTCTTCTAAATTCCATGTCCAAACTTCCTCCCTTCCCCAAACTGACCCCTTAGTGAACTACTTCATCTCTAGTCT
Source organism: Vombatus ursinus (assembly GCF_900497805.2). Classification (NCBI taxonomy): domain Eukaryota; kingdom Metazoa; phylum Chordata; class Mammalia; order Diprotodontia; family Vombatidae; genus Vombatus; species Vombatus ursinus. Next base: position 6,153,875 of record NW_020954572.1, on the reverse strand, counting down.
CCTTTACTCTTGAATTCTCTATTTTTTTGTCCAGTTGTGGGTCCCCTTCTGCCAACCATTTTGTTAACTCTTTTAATAATGCTCCACTATGATTCTAGGAACACAAATGCAAAGAGATATAAATTATTGTGGGACGACAGAGAATAAGGGGGAAAATGGAAACACTATTGGCTCTTTTATTTACCTGTGAGAAACTCACTTTTACAACTGTATTGCTTAGATGTGGGTAAGAAGATACAATTCATGGAATACCATAGTCTACAAAAGAATTGCATAGAAGGTCACTAAAAGGGTAATGAAGAGGAGCACAATGGTCACGAGTAGACTGTAATCTATTTCCAGCCAAGAATTGTGTAAGAGATGTGTTTGGAAAAGTGTATGTACGAGTCTTGTGCCAAGAATGAGGAATAATTCTAGCATAGCTTGGATATTCCATGTAATGTAAAATATATATATATATATATATATATATATATATATACATATATAGCAAGGTCCCCAGTATGTTTGAGTGGACTCTAGAGCATTTATGAGAAAATGTGGATAAAAGTTACTAAGGGTGAAAGGATACAAATGGGTAGCAAACTACATCATTGAAAGGAGTATCCACACTTATCAGCTAATGAATTGGCTTAAGCTTTGTTTGGAGTATAAGACATTTTGTTTTCTTTTTGTTTTATATAACTAGAACTTCTATTTGTGCTCCATGAAAAGAATCAAAAGACCAAATATGATCCACCTCTGATACATAAAAAGGGCTTTTTTTGGGGGGAGGGGAGAGGTTTTCCTAAATATATATGTAATCAATGAATTGGACACTATTATGCTCATAGCTTCTTTAGGACTTAGTATAGAATAGTTGAAAAAAATATGTTTTCCTGTAAATTATTGAAACAGAGCTTCTGTTAAATTTATTGGGCAAACTGAGAGCAATAAAGTATTTTGTTCAATATGAACTTGATGGCATAGCAAATGAAAATAGGTGTATGAACATCAGTAGAAAGTATTGCAACATTTGCCAAAGTTCTTTCAGGAAATTTAATATCTAGGAAGGAAGCAACATGGGTCAGTGAAATGAAATCTGGCTCCAGTGATGGAGATCTGAGTCAAATTCCAACTTTGAACTTTTGACTTTGGTAAGTCATTTGATGTCCCCACAAGTACCCCAACTTCCTATTTCTCTATCTACACAGGTCTTATCTTTTTGATTTCAGATAAACAAATGGATAATTAACACTCTTACACTTGACACCACCCATAAGTATTCCACTTCCATAGTTAAGAACCTTTAAATTTCTTTATCTAATCATAATCTTCTATCATTCCATATTTTCCCATGACTTATTCCTCCTTAATATAGTCTTAATTCTTATCATGGCCTCCAATTCCTCCACCTCTCAATACTTTCCCAGGCTATCAACTCTGTTTTACTATACTCTCCTTCCTTCCCAAAACTGACCTGTTAGTGAACCAGTTCACCTCTACACTGTCTTTAACTCTTGAATACCCTTGTCTCTTTTCCTATCCTGGATCCCATTTTGACAAACCCCAGTGGTGACTGGAGACCACCTTAGCCTTCTTTGCTCCAATTAATGTGTTACTGAATAGACATAAAGAGGTTACATAACAGTGTTCACTGGATTCACTACAAATTTATGCCATCTAATCTCAACTGAAACTTTATTGAGGCAAGACAATCCCTTCTGGGGAGCTAGTTGATGCAGTAGATGGAGCACCTATCCTAGAGTCAGGAAAACTCATCTTTCTGAGTTCAAATCTTACCTCAGATACTTACTAGCTGTATGACCCTGGGTAAGTTTCCTAACCCTGTTTGCCTCAGTTCCTCATCTGTGAAATGATCTGAACAAGGAAATGGGAAAACACACCAGTATCTTTGCCAAGAAAACTTCAAACGTAGTCATAAAGAGGCAGACATGCCTGAAAAATGGTTTAACACTACCCTTCTATTCTTATTTAATTAATTATATATCCCACTAACCATAGTGGCTATTCCAAACCTTTTCTTCTTTCCTTCAGCTTCCCACAATACTACCCCCCAGCCCTCTCACCTGAATATATCACATAACTCAACAAGAAAATCAAGGCTATTTTTCAAGAACTCCCTCTTTTATCCTTCTGATCATTTAACATATTTCTAATATTCCCACTCTCCTCCTTTACTTCAGTCTCTGATGGATAGGTAGTCTTTCCCAAGACCTTCACTAGACATTACAATCATCTCTTCTAGCTAATGTTCTGTATCTCTCATTGCCTTCTCAACTAAACTTCTTGAAATAGCTGTCTAACATCCACTTACTCTCTTTTAGACCCTATGCAATCTGGCTTCTGACCTCATCCCTCAAGTAATATGCCTTTCTCCAAATTATCAATTGCATTTTATGTGCCAAATCTAATAAATAACCTTTTCACAGTCCTCAGCCTTCTTGACATGTCTATAGCATTTGACACAACTACTATATCCTTCTGAGTAGCATTTTTTTTTTTCCTTTTTGGTTTCCTTGATACTACTCTCTCTTGGTTCTCCATGTACATTTTTACCTATCTTTCTCAGTCTCCTTTGATATATCTTCATCCATGTCATATCCACTAACTGTGGAAATGTCCCAGGGCTCTGTCCTCAAACCTTCTCTTTTGGCTTTATACCTCCTAATTTGGTTATCTCTTCAGCTCCTCCTATTTCGATGATCATTTCTATGCAAATGATTCCCAAATCTATTTATTCAGCCTTATTCTCTCCTCTGGCCTCCAGTTCCACGTTACCTGTTTATAATTGGGGTTTTATAATTGGATGTACCCTAGTCATCTCAAATTCAACATGTCCAAAACAGAACTTCTAAAACATGAACCTTTTAATGTCTATTCAATTCTAATTTTTCTCTTACCAGCTATAGGACTGCCATCTATTCAGCTCATGTTCACTAACTGTAGATGTCCCACAGGGCTCTGTCCTGGAATCTCTTCTCTTCTCCCTCTAAATTATTTCACTTGATGATCTCTTCAGTTTCCAGGGTTTCAATTATCATCGCTATGTTGATTATTTTCAAATTTGTGTCTCCTGCCCTAAACTCTCTGCTGACGTCCAATCTCATTTGTCCAAGTGTGTATTATATGCCTTGAACTGGATATCCTGTAGATATCTTAAGCTCAGCATTTCCTAAACTGAACTCATTATGGTCCATCCCAAACCCTCCCTTCTTCTAAACTTGTGACCATTCTCCCAGTCACCCAGGATTTTAAACTAGGTATCATCACTCTCTCTCAATCCCCCCCCCCACCATATCCAATAGGTTGCCAAGGCTTAATGACATTACCTTTGTAACATCTTTCTTATTTGTCCCCTTCTTTCCTCAGAGATAGACACCGTTTTGTTGCAGGCCCTCAATAACTTACACCTGGACTATTGCATTAGCCTACTGGTTGGTCTGTTTGTCACAAGTTTATTCCCATTCCAGTCTATCCTTCACTCAGCTGTCCAAGTGATCTTCCTAAAGTGCAAATTTGACCATGTCACTCTTTTATTAAATACAATCCTGTGGCTCTCTATCACTTTCAGGGCCAAATATAAAACCCTCTGTCATTCAATGTCCTTCATAACATACCCCCCCCCACCTTTCTAGTCTTCTTATACCTTACAGACCCTCATGTAGTCTTTAATACAGTGCCACTGGCATCTTCACTATTCCTCAAACAAGATACTCCATCTTCTGACTCAAGGTATTTTCTCTGACTGTCCACCATGCATGGAATGTTCTCCCTTCTGCTCTCTACCTCCTGGGTTCACTGGTTTCCTTGAAGCAGCAAATAGCATAACTAGGTTTCCTATACTGATTGTATCAACATGTGCTATCCCTTATTTTCCCAAGAGAGAAAATATTCAGCAATGAAAGGTCCTTTGAAACATATCAGGCTTGTATTAGTTGTCTGAGTCTGTGATTTATAAAAGAAAATAAGTGATATAAAGGGGTTCCCAGATTCCAAGTTGGAATTTTAAGTATATTGTCAAAGGTATTCAAGTTCTGGCAGAGCTATGAGCCATATTGGTGCAAAAGTCCTATTTATGGGACATATTTTTGGGTTTAAAGAGAGAGCCTTGATGCTGAGGAAATCTCTGAAAAAAGACCCCCAACATCTTCCTTTGAAACTTTATAACATTTGGCATAATCAAGTTTTTAATCTAAATACAGAAGAAAAAAAAACCTCTTTGGATAGGGGCTACATTAAAATTTTAAAAGCTAGTTGAAATTCAATGGAGGACAGGCGCTAATCCAATACACCTTTAATTGAACTTCATTGAAATTTACTACTTTAATTCCCCAAAGTGCACAGCTGTAAGGATGACTACATACAATGCTTTTGTTAGGCATGTTATGGAATGGAATTGACTTTAGTAAAACATTTCAACAAAAATTGAGCAAAGGGATAAATTTAGGGCATATATATATATATATATATATATATATATGCACAAAGATACATACATATGTGTGTGTGTGTATAAATGACATATGCACATGCATATATATTTAAAATCTACTTTGGATATTTTTTCCACTAGAAAGTATATTTTTGTACTCATTCTTTTGTTCACTATGAAATTTTTTCGAGTCTCAAAAGTGTTTATATATGTATATTATAATAGCATAGAGTTTTCACATGCATTTAGATTTTTAAAAGAACATTTTAAAAGACCAAAGGAGAAGCAAACAACCAATGAGAAATTGAGAAGAATGACACAAAACTCTGAGGATAATTTTATGCAGAATACAGCTCAAATTGAACTGAGGCTCATTAAGAATGAAACCGAATGGCAACTTAAAAAAATAAAATAAAAGTAAGCTCAAGGAAAGAATAGGCCCAGTTCTTGCAGAAGAATTCCACAATATTCAAGGGGTCATAGAATTATAGGATCATAGATTTCGTGTGGAGAATGGCCTTAGGGTTTAGTCTGACTGTCATTTTACAGATGAAGAAATAAGGCCCAGAGAGGTGACATGATTTGCCCAAGGATCATTTGCTTGATAAGAGTTGAATGTTCTTTACCTTCCATTTCCTGCAGGTAGAAGAATAGATTTTGAAAGGATTAAAGCAAACCATGGAAAGGGAACTATAGATCAAGATATGGGATGGGATATTAAGAGAATACCATGTTGCTTGAATAAGTTCGTTTCCCAGCTCAGAAAATTACATTACAAGTGTATGGAATAACTTACAGATGTGACTGTGGACTTGATGTCAATTTTGTCTTTAAAATATGATGAAGAATGGGGACAGGTGACAAAAGGGAAAATATGAGAAAATGTTTGGATTTTCACACAGGAGAAAAAGGCAGGTTCTGTAACTGTAGCCAAGTAAGATGTCAATGCCCAGAAAAATTCTACAATAGGTTATTAAGCAGTTAGCAAGAATTAAAAAAAAAACAAACTGTAATGATCATTGTGTGTAATAATATTCACTAAGAATAAGTCATAGAAATTATTCTCTGCCTTGCTCCCTCTCTCTCTCTCTCTTTCCATTTCTCTCATTTTGGATAGAGTTACAGGTGTGGTAGATCAGCAGGATGACCCACTGCTAGATTGCACTTTATTTCAGTGAAAGACCTGGAATTTTTTCCTATATCCTCCTCTTGGAACTCAAAGGAATCACAGGGTGGAGATGAATGTTTAGACATTAAAACTTCATTACATGTGACTACATTCTATGATTACTTCAGCTGAATAAGAGGGGAAAATTATATCCCCCTTCCCCTCTATAAGCATATCTTCTAAGTAATTAATTAAAACAATAATTAATTAATAATATTTCAAAGATATTGGTGGGAATTCCTCCAAGGAGACATTATTTTGATATAACCTGTTTTTTTGTCCATGCCTATCCATTTACCCAAGCCTTCCTTTGCTCTTTTAATTCATTGATTACTCTAATATTATTTAAGATAGTACTTAGAAAAGAAAACATAGATCACGTATTTTTCAATCTATCCTACTCATAAAACTTCCAAGATGGGTATGCCCAAAAAGTTTATTGTAGGAAAAGAACCAAAAATGATAAAGAAAGGGCTCTCTGTAGTCAGATTGATCTGGGACCCAAGGATTTCAAGGAATAGAAGCAGTACTCGTTCCCTGCTCTGGTCTGCCTTTGAGCCAATTCCACCATCCTACTAGCCATGAACAAGTTGAAAAGAGCAATTAGGCTCCTATGCAGTCCAGTTGCTATGACATCCATGTTGGGAAGCATTTAGAAGACAGAATTAATGACTTGAGGCTGTAACAGAATAAAGATCAAAGAAGCAAAACTAAATGAAGAATCAGTACTGGGTCCCAAGTTCCTTCAATTAATTGTATCTGACCTTCTGAGAGGTCACTAGTAGAATAGCATGAGGGACAATATGATAATTCACAGTGGAGGAAATTATGAAAAGGTTTGAATCTATATCTGAACTATATCCTTAGAATACTTGGGTGTGGAATATGCCTATAGACTTAAGGACTGCCTGCCTTTCAAAGAAGTGGTGGGTACTCAGTCAAGGTAACATTTTATTTTATTTCTTTTGTGTCTATGCATATGAGATAAGAATTACATACTGATTACATATACAGTCATTAGATTGCAAGCTCCTTAACGGCAAGGACTATCTTTCACCTGCTTTTGGCAACTTGGTGGTCTAGTGGATAGAGCACCTAGCCTGATTTCAGACACATCCAGCTACGTGACCCTAGGTCATTTAGCTTCTTCTTGCCTCAATTTCCTCACTTGTAAAATAAAGGTAATAATAGCATCAACCTCCCAGAGTTGTTGTGAGGATCAAATAACATAATTGTAAAGTACTTAGTACAGTGCCTGGCACATAGTAAGAACTATAAAAATGTTAGCTATTATTATCATTATTACCCTTCTGGATCCTAGGGCTTAGCACAGTTCCTGGCACTTAGCACGCACTTAATAAATATTTATTGATCTATTAAAATGTTGAAATATTGATACTATTGAAAGAAGCATTGTGTGATTAATTACATTGTTATGCCAGTGTGTTTGAATGATAGCACAGAAAGAAGAGGTGAATGAATATCTTTCTGTTGCAGGGGCCTGACCCAAGTCGCCATTTACTCAAGTAAATCCATTAAGACCAAATCCCTAAACTGTAAGTGTCAAACACACAGCCTGCAAATCTCTAAGTGGGACAGAACCAGAATAAAATGTAATTGGTAAATATTTAACAAAATAAATAAAAATACTATAGAACATAGTTAATGTTTATTTGTAGTTTTATAAGTTGGTAAGTCCAATAAGGATCCTTACACATGGTTTAGTGGCCCTGTTTCTATTTGAGTTTGACATCACTGCCCTAGACTACAAAGGGAAGGACCGCTACTCAATGTGTAAGATTAACAGCTAGCATTTATATAATGCTTTAAGGCTACAAAACACTTTACATAAATTATTGTGTTTAATCCTAACAACTTGATGAGGTAGGTGCTATTATTCTTTTCATTTTAGAGGCAAGGAATCTAAGACTAAGAGTTTAAGTGACTTGTCCAGGGTCACACAACTAGAAAGTATCTAAGTTGGGATTCAGAGTTAGTTCTTCCTGACTCTAAGACCAGTGCTCTTTCCACTGTGTCATCTAGCTGTCCCATCAAAAGAGTAGATCTAGTGATTAGTGGGTAACCAGTTCTGAGAGCCAAATCAAGCTTGATGTTTTCCCCAAGCACCCTTAAGGGTTAGGTGGAGTTTAGAATTCCTGGGGATCAAAGATGAGATTTGCTTTATTCTAATTGTTGAATTTTGTTGTTGTTGAGTTGTCTCAGTGTCCAACTCTTCATTACCCCATCTGGGGTTTTCTTGGCCATTTTCTTTTCCAGTGGCTTGTCATTTTCTTTTCCAGCTCATTTTACAGATGAGGAAACTGAGACAAACAGCCCAGAGCACACAGCTAGTGAATGTCTGAGACTGGATTTGAATACAGGTCTTCCTGACTCAAGGTTCTGTACTCTATCCGTTGTGCCACCTACCTGCCTAGAAATTACCTTTGAAGTCCCTTTCAACTCCAAAATTTTCTAATTCTTTTTTTGTATAATGAAGTATCATACACCATGTACAAAGACCATGCTACTAATTTAACATTCCTTAGTCTCAGATTAGTTCCTCCTCCCCCAAGGTAAGGAAGATATGTGTACCGGGCATTAGTAGATAATTAAACCAGAAAGAGTCAGTAACCTGGTGGGAAAGTACATGATCCTTAAACATCTATCATTTTAAAAGTGTTAACAAAAGCTAATAGTCTTGAGATCAAATGATAGAAATCCATGAAAGTAACACATTCATCGGTCTAAAGAGTTTGGTAAGGTCTGAATATGAGAGTGAGGCATTGATAAACTATGGTCAGTGAAACACCATGGAAGGGGAAACTTGAAGTATCACATATATCTGATTTGTTTTTATTCAGAGAAACCATAGAAGACTGTACCCTTTATGATGGAAGTGCATTCACTCTTCTCCTTCCAGCTGGAAACACATTGACTTTGGGTTCAACCAATCAACAGAAGGTATGTTGTGAGTCAATTTACCATGATATATGCATATAACCAATATTTGTCAGAAGCAGGCCTTTGACATAGATTCCTGGCTTTCAGTCCAGTTCTTTATGAATCCCATCATGCTGTTTTTTCTATATGACAGGATATACTTCAAATATAGTGAAATCCCTTGATAAGCTGAGTCCTAAGGGTAATATGGAGTCCTATGGTAATATTGGCTTTTTATAGTCAAGCAATATTTGATCAGCACTTTGTCAGATGCAATTGTTATGTTTTAAGGGACAGTATCATGCCCATTATATATTTGAAATTATGTAATAACAAATCATGTTAGAACAAGGTTCAACCACATGTAGTGGGGAGGGTAGAACTATATCTGTTCTATTGTATTTCTTCTGCTACCCACTCTCTCACATTTTCTGAATATATTTTGGCTCTCCCTCAGCTGACTTCTCAACACTACCTATCATAAAGCCCCACTTTTCACACTCATTAACTTTCTGCTCTAGCATTAAATGCCAGTATCTGCTCTATCTATAATAAGCTCCTAACTCATCTTGAAATGAATTCAAAAGAAGAATTTGACTGCAAAGTGGGACAGAACAGGAGCTGGAGTTTTCAATGTCATTATATAGTAGTTTAGAGAAACCAGATTTAGGGCCATCAAAAAACTCATCTACACATTAGCATTTGATCATCAAAAGGTGAGAACAGGGACAGAATTTCATGCCTCTCTAGACCTGGGGCAACTAAATAAATTTTAAAATGGTGCTTCTAGAGAAACCTGACTGCGGCTTTTATTCTATTTTGTTCATTGTGCCAACTATAGTAAAAAGCAGCCCAATCTAAAGGAGAGTGACTTCAACTTGGAGTGAGGAGAACTTGATATGAGTCTTGACTCTGATATTTCATAGTTATGTGTCTTCATGTAAGCCATTCATTTACTCTCTCTGAGTCTCATTTTCTTCATCTGTAAAAACAGGAATACGAATAATAGGTAAAGAGTCTCTTGGGAATTCTAAGACATCCTTATAAGTCTTTAGAACCCAGGACTCTCTATGTTCCAGAAAAGTGTGTGCAAATGCAATATTAGGTCATCTCTGAGGTTGGAGGTTTTGAAACTGGGAAAATCAGGTAAAGAGAGGAAAAGAGAATGGTGTTAGTGTCATGATTTCATCTGAGTCTCACTGTTTAGTTCTGGGTTTCAGGGATCTCAACCATTAGATACTAGATACCAGAGGCTATTTTCATTTTTGTCTTTGTGTTCCTAGCACTGGGGAGCTAGGTGACACAACGGATAGGGTGTTGGACTTGGCACCAGGAAGACTCATTTTTCTGGGTTCAAATCTGGTCTAAGGCACTAGCTGTGTGACCCTGGGCTAATTATTTAACACTGTTTGCTTCAGTTCTTCTATAAAATGAGCTGGAAAAGGAAATGGCAAACCACTCCAGTATCTTTGCCAAGAAAACCCCAAATGAGGTCACAAAGAGTCACACATGACTCAAAAAATGACTGAACAACATTCCTAGCACCGAGAACAATGCTTCATAGTAGTAGGCATTTAAGAAATGCTTGTTGAATTGAATTTAATTGAACTGATACAGGCATACCTCAGTAATATTGAGGGTTTGGGTCCAGATCACCATAATAGAACAAATATCTTAATAAAGCAAGTCACATGAATTTTTTGGCTTCCTAGTACATAGAAAAGTTATGTTTACACTATATAGTATTCTACTTAGTGTGCAATGGTATTATGTAGAAAAAAAATTTGTATAACTTAATTAAAAACACTTGTTAAAAAATGCTAACCATCAGAGCCTTCAGGGAGAAGTAATTTTTTTTGTTGGTTGAAGGTCTTAGATTCACTTTTGATGGCTGCTGACTGATCAGGGTGGTGGTTGCTGAAGGTTGAAGTGTCTGTGGCAATTTCTTAAAACAAGACAGTGATGGAGTTTGCTGCATCTTCCTTTCCCTTGAACACTTAGAGGCCATTGTAGGGTTATTAATTGTTCTAATTTCAATATTGTTGTGTCTCAGGGAATAAGGAGACCTGAGGAGAGGGGAGAGACTGGAATAGCTAGTCAGTGAAGCAGTCAGAACACAGACAACATTTATCCATTGTTTGCCATCTTACATGGACACAGTTTGTGGTGCCTTAAAACAATTAAAATAGTAACATAAAAAATCATTGATCACAGATCACCATAACAGATATAATAATAATGAAAAAGTTTGAAATATTGAGAGAATTACCGAAATGTGACACAGAGACACTGTGAGAGCACACCTTGCGGGGAAAAAAATGGCACTGATAGACTTGCTCAATGATGAGTTGCCACAAACCTTCAATTTGGAAAAAAAAAAACACTATTTGCAAAAGGCAATAAAGTGGGCCAGTGACTCAGAGCAGAGGTATCAAACTGCTGTCCCAGGGCTCAAGAAATCCGCAGACCTTCTAGAATGTGATAGGAACCAGATTAAAATGAAATTGAAAATATATATATAACACAATATAGATAATGTTAATATGTGGTTTTCTAGGTATGTCCCAGCATGATTCCTTTCTATCTGAGTTTGACACTGCTGGCTCAGAGTTTCCATGATCCTACCTAGACTTTCTTGCTGTTTCTGTGATTTGATTATTCCTTCTAATGGGAAACCCAGCACAGTCAATACTGCTTCTACCAATACTACCCTCCCTACTGTGTAGATATAACAATTCTGAGAGTGCATAGAGAGAGAGAGTTCACAAGTTGTTTCCTGTTCTGCTACTTTATGGTGCAAGACTGAAAAGTTGAAGCTAAGATAACTCACAGCCTACAGACTCTGGAAGTTTAGAATGAGGCTATTTGGAGGGAAACAGCTAATGAAATGCCTGATGTCTAATTAAAATATCTTTATTTGCTTCCTATTCTATTTTAATCAAATGTTCTTTTACTACTGTACTATGGTGTCATGTGATTGATATAGTGGTTGCAAATGGGCAAGAGATTCAGTAAAAGGGAGAACCATGATGGGGGCTCAGAGCATTAATCTAAGGAGATACGTACCTAAATATAGTTCAGGTAGTCAGATGTATAGAATAGAAGAGACATTTTACAAAATCTTATACTTAACAAAGTACAAGTCATTATGAAGAAAGCACCATGTGAACATGAAAGTACTTTTTAGATGTGAATTGTTCTTATTACTTTTACCACAGAGGTGCACATGATGTTAAAGGAGGACTCACTCCTCTGGTGTGAGGGTTTGCTGAGCCCTTTGCTGGGCCACTCATCCACCTTTGGTGTTCAGCCAGTTACCCGGCTCTTACCTGTGGCTCCAAGAAGCTGTAGCAGGCACAGCAGCCACACCCCAATAAAATTGTCTCAGCAGACAAGATAAACCAGGTTGAGGGTAACCAACAGGCCTCAAGCCCATTGATGAGTTAAAGGGATATCTACCTCAGCATGTGAAGACTTCTCCCTGGTGGAATGGGTAGATGAGAAAAATTTGTTCCAATGGCCATGAAGGTGATTGAAGCAGGAGCTATGAAGTGCTTAGAGCTTGGCCAGACATAAAGATACCAAGGCCATTCAATGCATCCCGGGCCACTGCATTTTGTCCTACTTGACTTTTGTCCTGCTACTGGACTTTGATGTCATTGGTTCTCTTTGAAAACAAAGGACAAACAACAACAATTATTACCACAAGACAGCAAATGGTCCTTCTTTGGGGGATCTTCATCTGCCAAGTGATTTCCCAAGCATGGCTCTGAGTCCATCTTGAGAAACAGGATTTCTTTTTCTTTTCTTTTTTTTTTCCCAAGGCAATCAGGGTTAAGTGATTTGCCCAGGATCACACAGCTAGTGATTATCATGTATCTGAGGTCAGATTTGAACTCAGGTCCTCCTGACTCCAAGGCTGGAGTTCTATCCACTGCACCACCTCGCTGCCCCCGAAACAGGATTTTGAATGAGACAAACCTAGAATTTGAAGCTGACCATAGATACACTCTGAAGGCAGACAAGGTCTTACTCTGGTTAATCTCAGGCTGAATGAAACAATTTCAGAAAATATATGCGATTCTGATACAATCTGAGGCAGTCCAACTCCTTTAAGAGCAAACCTACCTTCACCTTAAAATGGATCAGAATTCCCAGACAGAGGTACAATAATTTCAATTCAGCTAACAAAGTCTTTTATTCTTCAGGGTACAAGTTAGGTGGGAGGAATTGAGTATTTTAGGAGATGCTCAGAATTATTGGATCTCAATTTGTACTCCTGTAGATATTCTCCTCCCAGAGACCAGGAGTACCCTACTACCTAGTAATATACATTGACTTCCAGATTCCTAATTGGCCTTCAATTATCTTGGCATATAGTCCCTGATCTATAACCCAGTGATCTGAAGTTTCATAATATTGGGGATAGAATTCACACAAAGGACTTACTCTTCAATCATATGACTCTTATGTAAGAAAATAAATTGTTTTCACTTTGTCACAATGGGAAAAATGAAGAAAGGAAGGCTTTTGATAAAGGTTGTTCAAGTAAGCATTTGGAGAAAACAAAACAAAACAAAACTCTAAGCTTCTGGTTTGAGATTAATCAGGGCAGGTTTTGAGAGAGATTCCCCAAGGGTTGCTCATGTGAAATCAACATGCAATGTTGTCCTGAATGTTTCCATTGGGCCATTGGAACATGACCTTGACTAAGACAAATAGCTAATGACAATACCTTAATCAAATAGGACTAAGAAGTTTTCTTGGTTTGATCATTATTTTTAAATCATAAGATCATAACGTGGGAAAGAAACTTAAATATTATCTAGTACAGGGGTGGGGAACCTTTGGCTTTGAGGCCACATGTGGCTCTCTAGGTCCTCAAGTGTGGCCCTTTGACTGAAACCAAACTTCACAGAACAAATCCCCTTAATAAAAGGATTTGTTCTGCAAAACTTGGACTCAATCAAAAGGCCACACCCAAGGACCTAGAGGTCCACATGTGGCTTCAAGGCCTGGTTTCCCACCTCTGATAGTCCAACCTTCTTATTTTACATATGATGCTTTGGAGATCTAGAAAGAAATCTTAAATGTCTTCAGTGTGCACAGACTCAGTATTTAATTCCTTATTTCATCATTTCTGTTCATTATTTGAATTATTCTTTAAAACTTAACAGAGAAAAGTGACTTATAAATGAATCTACTCAATGTAGATTGATTAAACAGACATTTATTCCGATGTGCAATGTACTAGACTAGATACTGAAATGTTGTGACAAGTTTGGGGGCAAACTTAATTGGAGTGATAAGGGCATGGGCACATTGGTGGTGGGGGGGTACAAAGGACAGGATGGGCACAGGACACAGTGTGAGCTTAGTCAACTGGGAAAGGGAGCCACCTATCCCACAGTCTTTAGACCACACTGTGGTGATGGAGTCAGGGAAGAAGTACCCCACTTCATGTTGACATTCTTATGTCGCATTCACCCCAACCTCATACCTCAGTTACGGCTCTGAATGACATCTATTTTTGTGAAGTTTGTGAACACACTATTGATATGGGGTTTTAAAGTTTACCAGGATTTTTTTTTTTACAACCCAGTGAGGAAGGGATTAATATCTCTACTTTACAGATGAGGAAACTGAGACTGAGTAGACTTGAAGTAAAATGACTTGCCTATACTAATTCACCTGGTAAGTGGACAAGGCAGGATTCCAATGCAGGTGTGGTTTTTTTGTATATTTTCTGATTCTAAGAATGAGACTATTCCCATTTATATAATAGTATAAACATGTATATATATCCACATCCTTCCCCTCAGCATTATTAGCATTGTAACACAAATGGCAAAGCACAACAACACTATGAGGGAATGAAGAAATAAACAGAAGTTTAAGGAATGAATGAATAAAACATTTTTAAGCACTTCCTTCTTTCCAGGCATTGTGCTAAGTATGGGTGATACAAACATTTAGCACTTATTTTGCACGAGAGATTGGTAGGTGTTTTAAAACAAAAACAAAAACAAACATGACCTTCAACATCTCCTTTTGATATTTCTCACCTGCTTCCTCTCTTTAGCCAAACCACATAGATATAATCTTACCTCGAAATTCACGTGATCTGGGAAGGTGAGGGGAGAGGGGAAGCAAAGTGTCTCTAATATTTTAAGAAACAGTTACCTTTTCCTCTCACCTTCCTCCCAGCAGCATAAACTAAATTGTGCTGCCACATAGCTGTTTTAAATATGAAGTATATACAATCCATTTTTACAAAGAACATGTTTTTGTTCTCTCTTCTTTGCCATTGTTTATTTTCATAGGACCATAGAATTTTAGAGCTGGAAGAACTTCAGCAATCATCTAGGTCAATCCTCTCATTTTACAGATGGGGAATCTGAGGTTCAGAGGGGGCAAGTGTTTTGCCCAAGGTCACACAGCTGGTTGGTTACAGAGCCAACTATATCTCCTGATTCCAAGTCCATGGCTCATTCCATCGTACAGGGTGATCTTCTCCTGAATAGTAGAAGCTAAATGTTGTTTAAAAATACCATGGAGGCACACTGAATGCTGTTTTTATATAGGAAAAAAAAATTCTCTGTGATCTCAGGTTTACTATATCAGGTAGTAAACATGTTTTAAAAAATAGTTCATTGGATCATAGAATTTTAGAGCCTGAAGAGACCTACCTACTCTATCTTCCCCCATCCTTACATCCAGTATTTTGTTAAATAATAATAATAAAAAAATACATATGCATAATATGCCACATAGATTGTAAATTAATTTGGTTTAGCAGGGTATTGAGTCAGCCTCCTCTGCCATGTGTCTAAATCACTCACCACTAATAATTTAGCCACTTGGTGAGTCACATTAACTGTTTCAGGTCACTAAGCCATGAACACGCGTCATTGCCGTGACAATGAGAAGTGTGGAAAGGGACAGTGACAGTTTTGTAGCCTGTCCTATTTGCTCTCTTATGTGATTTATGTGATGTCCCTGTCTCCTAGGATGCTGAGGGAATTTATAAATCTGTGTAAAAGAACAGGGACCCATAACTCAAAGAGGATGAGAAGGGCCAGACCCTGAGGCTTGGAATGTACTGGCTTCAGCTAGAACTTGGTTCCCTCGTGGATACTGTTTGATATCAAAGTGGCTGCAGGTTAGTCTGCCTCAAAGAAGGGTCATGATGAGAATACATGACATGATACCCAGACTGATTGGTTGTGTTCTGGATTTGTCCAGTCGAGCTGATTATCCATGAAGAACAATGGAAGCTCACAGTGTTTGGCGTTACCCTATTTTGCTTCTCCCTTGTCATCTACAAAGTATTATTCCTTTGTTTATTTATATGCAAGGGTAGGCACCTCTCAGTGGGGGTTACCAAGATGAATAAGGCAAGCTCTTTGCCCTTGAGGAGGTTACAATCTAATTGAGGAGCTAAGATACAAACAAAATGACTTCAGCAAAAGGCCAGTGAAACTAGTGATCCCTTTGGCTAAGACTGCCAGAGAAGGCTTCCCAGAGGAAGTGGGATTTGAGTTGAGACTTGAAGGATCAGTTCAAATTTTTCAGTAAGTGGATTTGCAAGTGTGTGTGTGTGTGTGTGTGTGTGGATTCTAGGTAAGAAAAACATCACAATTAAAGACAAAGAAGCACAAAAGAGCTCAGGATAAGGATACTATTATAGACTATTTTAACAACAATAATAAAAAAAATGAAGTTTGGTTATGGGGAGCTCTTTGTCTTCTGGAAACATTAAGAGGGTTTGAATCTTAGGGTTTTTCTAGGTATTGGCCCTCCTTCAATATGCTTATAGGTAAAAAGTCTCTCTCTCTCTCTCTCTCCCCCCTAATTATATATAATGAAATAAACATACACATACATATATGAATATGTATATATTTGTACACATACATATAATAAAGTATATAAACAAAAAATCATTACTAGAGTTCTCTTTCCCCTTCCAACCTTCTTTTCTTCTATCTATATTTAGCACATTTTCTTGCCACTGTTATTATTGTTGTTATTTATTTCCTCCTTCAATTTGGACAGTCACTGTTACAAATTCTGACAATTTTTACCTGTATGACTTTGGGTAAATCTCTCAACCTTCCTGTACTTCAGTCTCCTTATCTAAAAAATTAGAAGGTGAGCTTAAATGACATCTAGCCTCCCTTATGATTTTAATTCTATGAGAGATATAGAATGGCATAATTTCATTCAACCAATTCTCAAGTATGTATTAATTGCCTCCTATGTGCTAGGCAATTTACTAGAGACTAGGAATACAAGTACAGAGAATATAACAGTGCCTACTCAGAAAAAAAAATACATTTTAATGGGGAATACAGCAAGCATCTATAAACATATTAACAGTGTAAGTAAAGTGAATAAATATATACAAAGTAAATGTAAGGTGGTTTTGGAGAGAGGGCACTAGTAGTTTGGGGCATCAAAAAAGACTTCCTGCAGAAGATGGTACTTAAGTTGCACCTCAAAGGGAGAGAGGAATTCTATGAGGCAGAGATAAGGAGGGAGTGTATTCCAGAAATAAGGGACTGTTAGTACAAAGAGATGGAAAGTGAAATGTGTGTGAAAAATAGAAGGAAGGCCACTATGGCTAGATCAGAGTACAGGAAATGAATAATACTGAATAATAAAACCTTAATATACAATATTGAAAAATATCCAATGATGCTGGAAAGATATATTGGGGCAATGTTGTATAAGAATTAAAAATCTAAATACAAAAGTTTTAAAAACTAATCAGAGGCTATTTTATCCTAGAGGCAATAGGAAGCCACTGGAGGTGACTGAGTAGGGGAATCACATGGTCAGATCTGTGTTTAAGGAAAATTATGTTGCCAGTAGGGTTTGATGGAATGGAGTGGCGATCGACTTGAGGCAGTAAGAGCACTTAAAATATAGGCAAGAAATGTTGAGGGCCTGAAATAAAGTGGTAGCTGTGTGAAAGAAGGAATCAGAGGAGAGACATGCAGTCAAGGTAGAAAGACTTGTCCACTGATTAGATACATGGGGTGAGGAGGAGGGAGAAGTAAATGAAAATGCTGAGATTTTCAACTTGAGTGTTCATAATGGTTCCTTCAACAGAAATAGGAAAGTTTGGAAAAGGGGAAGTTATAGGGAGAAAAATAGATTTAATCTTAAGATCAAAGTTTAATCTTTAAACTCATTAAGGAAAGTGAGTTTTATGACTTTGAGATATCCAACTTGAAATGCCTGATAGGCAATTGGTTATATGAAACTGAAGCTCAGAGAAAAGCCTGGGGCTAGATATGCAGAATTGAAAGTCATCTACATAGAGAAGACAGTTTAACCTCTAGTAGGTCATGCCAAAAGAGTGGGTAGAGATTGGAGAGAAGAAGGTCTAGGATAGAGCCTAGAAGAGTACCTGCAGTTAGGGACCATTGTATAGACGGTAAAATAGAAAGGGCCTTGAGAAATTGTGGGATGGACAGGTAGCATTATGAAAACCTATAGAGGAAACATTATCCAAGAAGAGAGGGTGTTCTGCAACTTGTAATCTTAGAATGATTCCTGTAGTATGGAGAGGTAAGTGACTTGACTAGGGTCACACAGGCAGCATGTGTCAAAGTTAGGACTTGAACTCATGTCTTCCTAATTCTGAGATTGCTCTTTATTCACTATGCCATGTTATCTCTTAAACCTTAACATACAATATGAGTAAGAATGAATAAATCAAGTGAGGTTGTGATCCCACTACTTGCCACCCTCATTAGACCACATCTAAGTATCACAACCAACTCAACATCATTTTTAAAAGCTCTTTAAGAAGTAGCTAGGTGACACAGTGGCTAGAGCACTGGTTCTGGAGTCAAGAGGACCTGAGTTCAAACCTGGCCTCAGACTCTTACTAGCTGTGTGACCCTGGGCAAGTCACTTAACCCTAATTGCCACCCCCAAAATATATATAAGTATATATACATATTAACATGTACAGCAACCTCTAGCAACAACCTACTATGATCACCACTAAGTCACAATTTCCATGCATGGTTCTAGAATATAGAAATGTCTGAGGAACTTTCCTGGTAGTACTTTAATGAGATTTGATGAGAGAGTAGAATCCTTGGAATTGTGTTTCATGGGAAGACTCACTTGGAAGAAACAAGTTAGTAGCATGAAAGGAAGATGAGTTCTAAAGTTTTTTTTTTTTTTAAGCTGCATCTATGATTTAAATGATCAAGAGCACTTCCAGTAAGGGAAATTCCTCAAGCAATGTTCTCTTTAAATATTAGAATGGTTTTCATTTGGAAGGGTGATGAACCTTCTTTTTCTTGACCCCACAGAGAAGAATTCGGATCAAAAGATTGAAATTTCAGAAAGGAAGAATTCAGGTCAACAAAAAGAAAATAAACACAAAAAGCAAAAAGAAAAAAAAAGCTTAAGGACAGGGAGGGATTAAGCCAAAGGCCTTTTTACATCCCTCTAGGATTCTATATGAGTTTATGATTCTAAATCCCACAAGACACCCATCCCCTTCAGGTTACATCCCCAGGTGTCTTGGGCAGTGCTGGACCTGAATTGTATCATTGACTGAAATTACCTTGGCATCAAGAGATCCAGGTTCTTTACCTTCAAGCTTTTCAAGCCTTTGAGTGTTGACTGAGCTAGAAGAATATTTCTTATGATTTCTTAAGAAGGCCACACCACAGAATAATGTAAATTAATAATGTAAAATAATGTGAAAATTGTATGAATTCAAACTCAATAGGAAATATAAGTTCACTGTCTAAAGAGGGAACTTTGAGAGACTAAGCATTTTCAAGAGTCATTTAAAGTCAAGTATATGTGACCAGAAGTAAAACTGTTCAAGTTTATTGTACCCCCATGTAGATAGTATAGGTTTAAACACAAGAAATAAGGATATGATGCTAAATTCATCAAGTCAATGTAACAGTCATGACACTGTTTGGGATTGCTGGGAACCCTGAAAAGTCAGGGTACAGGGCAGGATCCACCTGGAATAAATTCAGACACTCAAACCACCTTCCAGTCTCCATATCTTGTCCAGGCTGGAAGTGTAAATCTCTCATGGTACTTATCCCACAGCACTTTCTGACCTGGGTTGGTTCATCATGCCTCAGACAGCCTGGTCTCCTCCCTGCCAACTCCTACCTCTCACCAACTCCCCGCTCCACCAGCACCACGAGGAGATCACCATAGTAGTACTGGACCTGGTGCAGATACCAAATCAGCATTAGCCCAGTTGCAGTTCAAAGCTGCTGACCTCAAGTGATCCAGTGGTATAAGTCTCCCCAGATGCAGAAACTACAGTGGTGTGTATGTGACCATGTCTAGCCAATAGTCACAAACATACTCCTTAAAAGACATGCAGAAAAGTAGCAGAGATATTTTATTGTCCCAAATGGAGGCTGTTCTGTGAAACAGTGATTGCACTTGAAGCAGAGACAAGACATTTAGAAATGTCCTTAAATAAGCAAAACCTGAAATCATAACAAGAAACCAACCACTGGGGGAAGATATTAACAATTTAACATGTGGGACTGTGAACTCCATTTGTCAAAGAGAATATTACAGAAATCTTTGATATAAAGTACATGTATCACAATAGAGAGGGGTGGGCATCTCAGCTGGATTTTTCTTGATCTTATTTTCCTAACAGCTTGCACATAGACCTTTCACAAAGCCTGTAGAGTCTTTTTACAAGGGTCATATATGTTATTTTAAAGAAATAAATCAAATTCACTTAATTGTCTTCACAATGAACAATTTAATTTCAAATGGATATAGAATAAAAGAAGCTAATGTAAATTTTGAAATAGTGAAATATTATTGGGAAAACATGTGAGAATTCTAAATCCAGTTACATATCTCAGAAATCAATCTTCACTGCAATCACACAAGAAAAAGGTTTGAATTTATCCTAGGGTTTAGACCTGAATGGGTTCTTGGATATGACCCAATATTACTTCCCCATCTATATAGTTGAGGAAATTATCACACAAATAGGACAAGTGACTTCTCCAAGGTATCATAGTGGATAAGAAACACAGCCCAGATTTTTAACTTTTCTTTTTCCTCTTCCTGGAAATTCAATTAGTTGAGAAATACATTGATTTTAGCTCCTCAATAACTTATATCTATCTTCTCCTTTATACCCACACTACAACCATAGATTTTCGTTACCTCTCACCTGGACAGTAGCCTATCTCCTATACACCTTTCCACCAGTCTTTAATTCCATCAGAGTAATTTTCCTAAGTCATATAGCATGTCACTCCACCCTTCAAATGATTCCCAACCACATGACATTTAAGATCCATAACAATCTGGAACAAAACTTCCTTTCTAGTCTTCACACACTCTATGTTTTAGCCAAACCAAACATCTCACCCTCCCTTGAACTTGTTGTATTCTTTCTTGCCTTGGACTCATGACATCTACTACTATGCCTGGAATGAGTACCCTCTATACTGTCTACCTGCTAAAATCCTACTCATTCTCTTGGACTATTATCCATTCCCCAATCTTTTTCAGCACTTTGCTACTTCCTTTTACTTCCATCTAGGCAGCTATGTGGTACAGGGGATAAAGTGGTGTGCCTGAATTCTGGATGACCTGAAGCCTCAGATAATTACTAGCTCTCTGACCCTGGGCAAGTCACTTAACTGCTATCTGCCTCAGTTTCTTCAACTATAAAAAATGATGATACCAGTTCTTATCATGGTCGAATAAGATAATAATTCTAAAGTGCTTAACACAGATATTATTCATTTCCTTTTTTTACAATGTCTAGAGTAGGGGTGGCTAGGTGGTGCAGTGGATAAAGCACCGGCCCTGTATTCAAGAGGACCTGAGTTCAAATCTGGCCTCAGACACGTAACACTTACTAGTTGTGTGACCCTGGGCAAGTCACTTAACCCCATTGCCTAGCCAAAATAAAAAACAAAACAATGTCTAGAGTAAACATCTTCACATCCCATCTCAGAGGATCAGGGAAGTTAGTGATATAAAGGATCTTAGGGGTCATCTAATCCAACCTCCTCATTCTATATCTGAAGAAATGGGGCCAAAGACATTTTGACTTGCCTAAAATCACCCAGGCAGTAACTAACAGAGTTAAGATTTAAACATGAATGTCTAGACTCCAAATACACTCCTCTTTGTACTTTATTGTTCTTATCTTTTGAATTGTTTTCTCTTCCAACTAGAAAGTAGTTTGACATAAATTAGGTTTAGACTGACTTCTTTCATAATATACCACAGCATGCTCAAAATAAATATGAATATGTTCTTTGACTATTAAATATCATTAAAAGAATTTTGAAAAAATAGAAGAGAATCAGAGCAGGTATTTTTTTTTTTAATTTATGGCAAGAGGAAACTTTCTTAACCAAATAAGAGATAGAGGTGATTACAAAAGATAAAATAGATTATTTTGAGTATATGAAGCTGGAAAGGTTTTCCATAAACCAAATAAATGAAACTATGATAAGAAGAGAAACTGTCAGTTGGAAAGAAAAAAAAATAGTCTTTGCAAGTTTCTCTCATAAGAGCCTACTACCCATAGCATTTTAAGAATTAGCACAAATACATAAGAATAAAAGCCATCTCCCAATGGATAAGTATCATCAAAACATATGAACACACAGTTCAACAAAGAATAATTACAAAATAAACAATATAATAGATTAACCTAAATTAGTAATAATAAGATATATCCATATCCAAATAGCTTTACAGTTTCATCACACATCTAGCAAATTGACAAAGATAAGAAAAGATAAGAATAGCCAATGTTGGAGGGATTGTAGAAAGAAAGAGTCACTAATGAAGTGTTGTCAGAGTTGTAAATTGGTTCAAGCATTCTACAAAGCAATTTGGAATTATAATAGAAAAATGGCTAACATGGCCATACTCTTTTTCTCCAGAGATCATACTATTAGTCATGTCAAAATCACAAAGAATATTCTCATATATTTATTGCAGCACATTTTGCGATAGTAAAGAACAAAAAGTGGCGCTTGAATGTGATAAACTATTGCACCACTCTAAGAAGTAATGCATTTGAAAAATTCACAGAACCTTGAGGAGATTTGATGCAAAGTGAAGTAAGCAGAATCAGGAAGTTTATGAACAATGTCCAGAGTAATCTAAATGGAAAGAATGACAATAACAAATTGCAAGCTAAATGACATGTAATTATAATAATCACACTGGATCCTGAAGAAGAGAAGGACAGAGGTAAATCCCTCTCCCTTTCTGCTTTGCTGAGGTAGAGGACTCTGGGGGTGAAACATTAAATACACCATCACCCTTAGTAGGTATATTGATGTATTGGTTATTTTTACTGAAGTGATTTCCCTTCCCCCTTTTTAAATGCTTTCACACAAAGAATGCTTTTCTAGGATGAGACAGAGGACATACTTATAAGGGAAGGTGATATAAAACAAAATAAAATACATCCAAATTTTTAATTCATTTCTTTTTTTTTTCCAAAGCACTTTTCCAATGTCACCTCTGCTATAAAACATTTGCTGGTGTTCCCTAGCTAAAAATAATATTTTTCCTCTTGTCTCAGAATTTTGTATATCCTTTATCCATTTATCATATTCCCTCTAACATTGCCCTTATTTGTATACTTGTTTCCCTTACTACTAGTTGGTATGATAGATACAGTACTGTGCCTAGAGTTAGGGATACCTGAGTTCAAATCTAGCCTCAGATATTTACTGTGTGTCCCTGGGCCAGTGACTTAACTTTTGTCTGCCTCAACTTCCTCAACTGTAAAATGAGCACATGCTGAGGAACCTGAAACCTACCAGTACTCTTGTATGTGAAGACACCAGAAGATATGGAAACTAGTGCGGTAGAGCCCAAGAATTGAGGTCAGGATAAAACAGGGCTTGACTACACCATTCAAAAATACAGGAAAAGGTAAATCCTGGTCCTGACCAAAGTTTCATATCAGGAAGTAAGGCTGGGGAAAGGAGTAAACAGATTAATAATATGAACCTTTTTCAAGAAATATTATGGATCAAGAGTAGCCCAAGAGGTTATCCCAGAAGCAGAGAATAACCACAATTATAAGTAGAACCTCTAACACTTAAAAACTAAAAACCAAAAACCAAAAAAACAAACAAAAAAATTAATCTGTCCCCTAGGAGTACAAGGGCACTTTCAGGAATGAAGTGAGGTATAAACTGAACTAATGAGTAAAATTAGAGTTCTAGTACAAAGAATTTCAAAAATTAATAGTTTAAAGCAGAAGTTAGAAAACTCTATTAAGGCAATGGACTGTGAAAATTAAAATGGAGTAGGATTGATAGGTTCTTAAAACACATGATAAACAGGTTACAATTTTGCAGAAATATTTTGCAACCACCACTCCTCATGTCACAAAGCTATGGTAAAGTTGACAACAATTATAGAAAATGAAACAAGTGTTCTGAATTTGTGTAGTGCTTATGAAATAACTAAGATCTAAGAGGAGAATCTTAAGGAACTCACTGGGTGGCATTTACAACTCAAAGGAAAACACAAAAATATTAAACAAATATCTGAGTCATGCAGATTTTTTTATGGAAAAGGCTAGGTTTATGATAGACATTTGGGATCATGTTGTTGCTTCCATAAATTACAGAAAGTTCATCCTCAAGGAGCCCAGGCTTAATTTATTAATGCGGGTTATTTGATGAAGAAGTAGACTTTGGTGAAACACATCATTTCAAGCTTCAGAAATATAGCACCAACTGGATATATAGAAAGACATGATGACATGATTAGGCTAATACACCAGAATTTTGTGCTCCTTTATGAAATAACAGATGGCAAATCTTCATACTACAAATAGCAATCCCACAACATCTTTGAGAATTCAACATATAAACTATACTTGAACCAGAACATTGTCATAGACAAAATTATTGCCCACAACCACTGAAACATAACATTGGTACATAAAAATTTAAGAGCAACATTTTAAATAGATGTTGCCATACCACATGCTCATAATCTCTGAACTACATGCACAAAGAAACTTTCAAAATATGGAGTCCTGATAAAAGAAGTTAAAATCATGTGGGAACAAGAAAAAAGATATGTAATCCCTGTTATCCTCCCTGCTACTAGAGTTATCCTGAAGACTGAAGAGGCTCTTAGTGAACTCAGAAAATGTGCATATATCCCATTACATTTCAATTACAAAAAAGTACTTCTTTTATCTACCAGTTTGATTATCCCTAGGATATTAAATATGCAAGAACAGCTGGATAGTGACCTGTCCTTGGGCTATTTCTATCTAAATATTATCAAATAAGATAGAAATGTGATAAGTGATAATGAACATAACAATAATAAGTCCCATTCATATAGGATTTTAGGGTAATATGTCAGTCCCAGGAGATTTACAAAAGCAAAGTATAAAATAATGTTGCTGGTAGGTTCATATCTGGCATCAGGCATTTACTAGCTTTTTGTAACCCTGGGTAAATCACTTAATGCTTCTGTGCCTAAGTTCTATTATCTGTAAAATGGGTTGTTGTAGGGATAAAATAAGATAACATTTATAAAGCATTTTGCAAATCTTAAAGCATTATGTAAATGTTATTTCTTCTCTTTTTTCCTTTTTGTCCTCCTCCTTTTCTTCTTCCTTCTCCTTTTCCTCTTCTTCCTCCTCATCCCCCTCCTTCTTTTCCCTTTTCCTCCTGTTTCTCCTCCTTCTCTTTCTCTTTCTCCTCCTCCTTCTTCTCCTTCTTTTTCTCATCCTCCTCCTTCTTCTTC
Organism: Vombatus ursinus; assembly: GCF_900497805.2. Lineage (NCBI taxonomy): Eukaryota > Metazoa > Chordata > Mammalia > Diprotodontia > Vombatidae > Vombatus > Vombatus ursinus. The sequence continues at coordinate 6,128,538 of NW_020954572.1, read as the reverse complement.
ATCCTCTTATTTTTCCTCTTTTTCTTCTCCTCCTCCTTCTCCTCCTCCTTTTCCCTTTCTTCTCTTCCTCATCTCCTTCTCCTCCTTCTCCTTCTTCACCCACTACTATTACTATTTCTTCTTCTTCTTCTTCTTCTTCTTCTTCTTCTTCTTCTTCTTCTTCTTCTTCTTCTTTTTCTTCTTCTTCTTCTTCTTCTTCTTCTTATCCTCCTCCTCCTCCTCCTCCTCATCCTCCTTCTCTTTCTCCACCTCCTTGTCCTTCTCCCCTTCCTCCTTCTCCTCCTTCTTTTTCTTTGCCTTCTTTTTTCCTCTTTTTCTTCTCCTCCTCCTTCTCCTTTTCCCTCTTCCTTCTCTTCCTCATCTCCTTCTCCTCCTTCTCCCACTACTATTACTTCTTCTTCTTCTTCTTCTTCTTCTTCTTCTTCTTCTTCTTCTTCTTCTTCTTCTTCTTCTTCTTCTTCTTTCTTCTTCTTCTTCTTCATTTGCCTTGCCTTCTCAATGTTCTCTCCTTTATAATACATATCACTACTACCTGACCACTAAATTCTAAAGCTCATTAAAAATTGTCAGAAGTGATCTACTGTAAGTAATACTTGAGTAACCGGTAGGCATAGAAGTAGGCCAAGAAGGAACTTTTCAAGGCACACTTTTCCCTGAATTTCCTACTACACACCCCTGAGTGGCTACTGGCAAAATATAGAATGAGTCAATTGGAATAAGGTGTCATATTAATTTAAAGGATCATAGATACAGTACTAAAATGGGACTTAGAGATCATCTAGACCAGCTCCTTCATTTTATATATGATGATACTGAGGCCAAGAAAAGTTGTGATTTGCCTAAATCACATAAGTGAAAAGAAAAAGAGGCAAAATTTGACTCCAGGGACCTCAACTCCAAATACTTGCTACTTTAAAATATGGCCTCCCCAGGAAAACTGTAGAATAATTGGTTGAGGTAGCCTTTAAGTTTTCATAATTAAATTAGTAGCTTTGTAGAATCATGAAATTTAAACCTACTGGAGACCTTTGAGGTTATCTAATCCAACACCATTACTTTATAGATGAGGAAAATTATATATGATTTGGCAGAGAAAATGACTTAAGAACACACTGGTTAACCTCTTATGTTTGTTGTACTAAAGATTCTTGTTTGGGTATGGTTTAGAATAGATGGCCCTTCCAATTATGATGATTAAAAAGGTTTGAGAGACATAGTTTCTGGGTAATTTAATCATTTTATTAATAAGGCCACCACGTTACTAATGAAAGGTTGGTTATTTGGCCTTCTCTCTTACACCAAAGACCCGTAATGGTGGAGGGGTCACAGTTTATATGCCCTTCAAAGAGTAGGTATTCCTGAGGGGTGGCAATCAACCCTGATTGGTTAACAAAATGGGGGATATGTGCTATATTAAAATGAAGGTCTTGGGGTATATGACTTAGGTCATATCACCTGTCTTGATAATAGGGAGAATCAACATTTCCCCAGACTTATCTGAGCAAACACAATGAGCAGGAATATACCAATTAGCCCAAACTTAGAATTTATTTTACTGTCTGATTAGACCTTGACTTGGCTAAATCTTTAAGAGAGATTTCTCACACTGGTTGGTTTCTGGATGAGGAAGTAGAAAAGAGGAAAAACCTTGGTCCTAATATAATAATTAGTTATCAAATACAAGTGAGGAATAATTAATTTCTCATACAACTCTGAGAGCATGGGCATAGCAATGGATCTGTCCTACAGTGCAAAGACCAGTCTGGCTGAAGAATCTTACCCCCATTTTCACAACAGGGTGATTGTTTTTTCAGTTATAATTACTCTCAGAATATAGTAGGTTAGTGTGGTTTCCTGACATTCAGTTTACAACCACATAAGCAAAATTTTAACTTGCATGAATATACACATGCACACACACACACACACACACACACACACACACACACACACTTTTCTTATAAGGCCCTCAGATCCTCTCTTAGGATTCCTTGCCTAAGCACCTAGTATCACTGACTCCTTGAGGGAGTTACATTAAACTTGTTTTGGTGTGAGGAAACATTGAGAGACAGAAACCGGAGAGATCTATAGACCAACAGAAAATGCTATTCTCCCCCACCAAAAAAAAAATGTAGGGGGGAATCTTGAATGAGACATGAGAATTGAAAGATAGCAATTTTTCTGTCCTGTGCTTAAGAACATACATTCATCCCACTTTCCCTATGCACAGGGATGTACTGGTAAATATGAATATGGAACATACTTTTTGGTTTGATTTTTTGTTATTGACATTTCCTCCATCATTTTCTTAAATCAAAACTATCAACAAAACAAGAAATCAAGTTCTGATTCTAGTTTTCAGAGATGTAAATGTTCATGCTGAAAATTTAACAAGTTCTTCTGATGGCTCCAGCACCTCTCTGCCTGTGCAAATTTCCTGAATACTAGAAGAAAATGAAATGATAAGAAAACTCCCCAAATTATAATCTACTTTGAGAAAGTTTCTTGTCCTATCCACTGCAAACTGAAACCAGGCTCTTTTCTTTGTCTCTAGACCTTGGTACATTTTGGAGAAATTAAATAAAATAATGTGTCTTGCTAAAAGGAGTAAAATGATGAATGATTTGAAAAGTGTGAAAGGGGAAGGTCTATATAGAACAGAAAGAACCAAAGAAAAGCCAATAGTAGCACCTTACAATTCTAAGTAGATTCACTAAGATTTCCCCTCCTCCTTCTCTTTTTGTAGAACCTAAGGAAGGAGGTGTACTAAATAATTCTTTGTATGTATTGCTGACTTGCTTCATGGCGAAACTTTTTTATTAAAATTTGAAGGGACACACAAAAAGAAGCAGGCACAATGACAGAATGGATTCACTAGATGAACTATATGTCTCACAGACAATACATCTTAAATGGTATAATGAAATTTTGAATAATGAAGTATAATGAATGAGAAATATATATATGCACTGAGATATTAACCAAGGAGGGTTATGAATCAAAGTTAGATTTACTCTAAGGCAGGATGAACGCATATGTGTGTGAAGTATATTCACCTGATCTGAATATTACTCTTTGTAACCAGGTTTTCAGAAGGATGTGAAGAACTAAATTATTTTTTTTAACATATGAGAGTTCCAGAAACAGGATTTCTTCTTCTACTTTCTATAATGCAATGCTAGTGAGAATGACTATTTTTAAGTCATTTATATGATCTCTGGAGCAATCATAATAATCCACAATCCTATATGACTCCAAAGCACCTTATTTGATTTTCAAAACAACCTTGTGTGGTAGATAGTACAATTGTTAAATTATTATACCTATTTTGCAAGTGAGGAAGCCTGACTTATCTTTCTCTCTATTCTTTGTTTTTCTGTACGTCTGTCTATCTCTGTAAGTCTGGCTATGTTTGTCTCACTCTTTCTCTCTCAGTGTCTTTCTCAACAAGCATTTATTAGGCACTTACTATGTTTCAGACACTGTGTTAAGTGCTAGGAATGTAAATATAAACAGAAAAAAATATAGTCTCTGAGAGAATCACAGAATTTGAAGGTTGGAAGGGATTTTCATCGCTTCCAACCTAACCTACATCTGAAAAAGAATCCTTCTTTAACATACCCAACAAGTGATCATTCAGCATTTGTTTAATGACCTCTAGTGACCATGAACTCACTAACTCATTCAGGAACCCATTTCACTTTGGAAGTATCCCATTGGTTAGGGAAAGACTAAATACCTTGTCTAAGATTATGTAGCTAGTATGCAACGGAGTTGTTTGTCAATTAGCTCTTTCTATTTTCAAATTCAGGATTCTTTCTACCATGACATTGTTTTGTTGTTTTTCAGTTATTGCAGTCATGCCTGACTCTTCATGACCCCATATGGAGTTTTCTTAGCAAAGATACTGGAGTGGTTTTCCATTTCCTTCTCCAGCTCATTTTACAGATGAGGGAACTAAGGCAAACAGTTAAGTGACTTGACCAAGGTCACACAGTTAATATATGTCTGTGGTCAGATTTAAACTCAGGAAGATTAGTCTTCCCGACTGCAGATCCAGCACTCTGTCTGCTGCACCACCTAGCTGCCCATACCATGACATTATGCCTTTCAAATAGACTGGGGACTTTGTTATTCTGAACTGATGTGCAAATTCAAATTGATTGTGGTTATATTTTGACTTGCACTTTGTGCATATGATGTGTATGTGCCCCTGTTTAACTGAACAACCAACAAATATTATCAGACTTTAATTTGGCTCTCCATGACCTCACTGTAAGACAAATGCCATTAGGCAGAATGAAGTATGTGTGAGAAAGCGGAGAGAAACTGTCAGAGGTTTGGACCATCTTCAGACTTTTGCTCCTGAGGAGTCATTACAATCAAATTACACTAAAAAGAATCTTCATTTTCTACATGCTTTGAGACTTATACAACATGAAGAAAAGAGTAGGAAAAAATATGAATCACCTACAGGACAATAGATTTCATTGACTGCCTAATGATGGTGAGCTTCATTACTGAAAACTCTGTCAGAGAATCTGAATTATCAAATAAAACACTGGCAGTATTTGAGCCAAGTGCTGTTGCAAATGCCAAATTTGGTTTGTATTTCTTTAAATGAGAGGCATTATCATTAAATGGAGTATTTCTTATTCTGTCCTTTTCTCTCTTCCCAGTGCCTCTGGTGAAAAGGTTTCTTATCTATTTTGACAAAAAGGTTAAACCAAATTGACTCTGCCATGGAAAATGGGAGCTGAGTTTTGGAGGGTTAAATAAGCTCCAGAAATGCTAAGACTGTTATTTTTCCCCCCTAGGAAATATATGCTTGACCACCTCCTAGGCTGTTAGGGTTACCATAGTAATTACTATTCTTAAATGGAGAGGTTTGATCAGGAAGCAAAAATACCCACCAAACTTAGAATCTGCCTTTTGCAAGTTAAACCTGGCCTCTGGTCTTCTTCAGGTTAGGATATGCTCTTGGAAAATCATCTACTGGGGATGACTTTTATCAGGGTGTTGATATGCATGTAAGTGTTGAAAATAACCAGTGAGGCCAGATTTAATGGGCTATATTTTAGAATACTGGTTAATGCAGAGAAAGAGAGTGAGGCTGAATATATACTTTACCCAGGCCTGGAATCAACTGTCTTTTAGTTGAATTGGCTTGTTGGGGGTAGCTTAAAGATTATTTTTTGCAGTTGATTAGAATGACTTTCATCCATTCTCATTATCAAGGTGTCCTAAAGCACCAAGTCGGGTTTTTTTTGATATGTTATTTTTTTTTCACTTTATAAAAATGTCAATAGAGATAATCAATTCAACAATTGATTAACTTCCTATTATGTGCCAGGCTCTGTGCCAGGTGCTAAGGACACAAAAATGAATGATGGCACAGTCCTTTCCAGAAAGAAACTTATAGTTTACTGAGAAGGGTATGAGGAGTAATATGTATACACAGATAAATATAATAAAATTTAAGGTAATGAGGCAAAAGAAAGTTCTAGAAAAGTGCTCAGGATAATTCAGATGCAGAGAACACTGCTAGTTGGATGTGAAAGAGTAATGCTGTCTGATCTTGATTATAAAAAAAGAAGAAAAAATAATTATTTTAATAGAGATAAGGAAGGAGTTCTACATTCCATGCTATCCAAATTAACTTCAATTAAGATCTAATAGTCCAATTTGGTTGGAAAAGTATCACAGGCTATGTTAAGTAATTAAAATAATTCTGGAAAGATAGAATGGGATCAGATTTTGGAAGAACTTAGATGTCAACCTAAGGATTTTATATTTCACACTAGAAGAAATAGGGAACCATTGCAGGTTTTTCAGTAGGGAAGAAGCAGGGACAGACTCTTGCCCTAGGAAAATTGTTTTGACAGCTATCGCAAGTGTGAATTGAATGTTTAGGAACCTATTATATTAGTCCAGGTGAAAGGTGATGAGGGACTGAATAAATGAGGTAGCAATGTAAGTGAGAAAGTCTGTCATAAGAAAAAGGAAGGGATAAGGAAGTAAAATTTATGTAGCACCTACTATGTTCCAGGAACTGTGCTAAAGAAAATGCTTTATAATGATTATCTCATTTGATCCTTCCAACATCCCTGGGAGGTAGGTGCCATCATGATCCCCAGTTTACAGATATAGAATTTGAGGAATAGAGAGGTCAAATGATTTGCCTAGGATCACACAGCTAGTAAGTGTAGGAGACTGCTTTTGAACTCAAGTCTTCCTGATTCTGGCTCAGCATTCTATCTACTGCAAAACCTAGTTGTGAACACGTGAACATGCATAACATGTGAAAAGTAATGGAGTAGAAGTAGAATAGAAAATATTTGTCAAATGATTTGATGTGGGGAAGGGATACATGAAAAAAGAAAGAATCCAGAATGTCTCTATAATTTCGGCTTATTTGCCTGGGAAGATGGTGGTACAATCAACAAAAGGAAGAGAGACAAGTTTAGCAAGAAGCATGATGAGTTCAATTTTGAACAAGTGGAGTTGGAGGTGCTGGTGGTACCTTCTTTTGGAGATGCCCAACAGACATCTAGAGATTGACTACATGGTACAATAGAGAGAGGTTTTTTTGGATTTCAGGTCAGAGGGTATATATTCAAATTCCAGCTCCTCCACTTATTTTCTTTGTGACCTTGGATAAGTTAACCTCTCCAGGCTTCACTTTGCTCAACTATAAAATAGTTTGAACGAAATGGACACTGAGGTGCCTTTCAGCTCAATGTCTAGTTGCTGATTATATAATTACCAGGAGATATGGGACTGTCATTCCTTTTGCTTCTAGAATCAACTACATGTTTGACATTCAAAGCCCTTTAGAACCTAGCCCCCTCCTCCCTTTCCAGTCTTCTTATACCTTACTCCCTAACATATTCTCTTTAATCAGTGACACTGGTCCCTGAGCTATTACATGAAAAAGACACTCCATCTCTTGGCTCTGGACATTTCCTCCAGCTGTCCTCCATGCTGTCCATGCCCTCTCTTTACCTCCTTGACTTCCTTCAAGTCTTAACTAAATCCCACTTTTCACAAGAAGCCTTCCCTACCCCCCCTTAATTTCAATGCCTTCTCTCTTTTAATTACCTCTTATTTATCCTGTATGTAGCTTGCTTTGTAAATACTTGTTTCCATGTTGTCTCCCCTATTCAACTGCAAGTTTCTTCAGGGCAGGGGTTATATTTTGCTATTTTGTATCTCCAGCACTTAAAACAAGGTCTGGCTCACAGATTAGACATTTAATAAATGTGTATTGATTGATTAATTGAGTAGTAAGTTGATATGAAGATTTGGAAGTAATATGTATGATGGTGATAACTCAACTTAAGGAAATTTATGAATTGACCAACTGCTAGTTAAATACTGGTTAAGAGAGTATAGAAAGATTTTTTTAAGAGGATGTAGGACAGGAAGGAGGAAGACACCCAAACAGGGAGCAGGAGAAATTTAAGCTGAGGGAGAACCAGGCAAGATCAGTACTAGAGAAGCCATGAGAAGCAAAGAACCAGTAGACAAGAATGTCAAATACTTTCAAAAGTTCGGGAAGGAAGAAGAATGCAAACTGGCATATTGAACAATCAATTAAGAAGTAATTGATTACCTGTCAGGATGTGTTTTTAGTGGAGTGGTGGGGTCAATGGTAAGATTACTAGAATCTGAAGTTGAAAACTCTCATTAAGTGGAGGCAGCCCAGTGTAGACTATTCTTTTAAAAGGATTTAATAACAAAGGTGAGAGAAAGATAAGTTAGTAGCTTGAAAGGAAGGGAGGACCAAAAGAAGTATTTTGTTTTGTTTTTAAAGAAGATGAGAGCATGTTTACAGTCAGTGAGGAAGGAGATATTAGAAAGAGAAGTTGAAAAATTATAAGAACCAGAAATTAAAAGCTAGGCTTCCTGAAAAGTAGAGGAGCACAGGATGTAGAACAGATTACTTTAATTAGAGATTCTTAGTACTTATTTGATTCTTTCTATTTCTCTACCCTCTTCTTCTTTGTGAAGTGTAGCCTGGAGAAGGAAAGTGAAAAAAGTACAAGAGGAAAAATAAATAAATGGATTTATAAAATGGAAGAGAATAGAGAATGAATTAGAAAGCAGAATCCAACAATATTCTGTTTATAAGAAGTATGCTTGAAACAAAGATTCACATCGAGTTACAAGCAGGGTCTGGAGCTGAATTCATTATGCTTTAGTCAAACTCAAAATAGAAAAGGTAGCAATCATGATTGCAAGCAAAGTAACAATAAAAACAAACATGATTAAAGGGGACAAGCAAAGACAACATATGTTTAAAGATACCATAGATAATTAAATAATATCAATCCTTAGTACATATACACCAAATGTCATATAATCTAAATACCTAAAGGAAAAGGGAATTGAATTACAGAGAAATAATAGACTGAAAAAAACTACAATAGTTGGAGATCTCAATGCACCTCATTCATATATTAACAAATATAAGATAGGCAAAAAGAAATTAAGTATCTGAATAGAATTTTAGAAAAGTTAGATACTATTGTTATCTTGTGATTACTAAAAGGAGATATAAAAAGGGCAAATCCTACATATTTTTGAAAAAAAGGGGTTTTTTGTTTTTTTGTTTTTGTTTTTTTTACAAAATACAACAATTTTTTTGTGCTAAAAACACTAGAAAGTATATAGGAATAAATGTACCTTTTCTTAATATGGTAAACAGATCTCTATAAAAAGAAGAGCAAGAATTTTCTGTAATGGAGAAATAGTGAAGTAATTTTCAATAAAATCAAGAGTAAAGCAAAGGTGTCTGATACTTAACATATATGTTGTTGTTGTTCAACCAATGATATCACAGGTCTTTACTTGCATGTGAATTGGATTCATGAGGCAGAGTTGCGCAAAGTCTTCAGCCTCACTCTCTCTTCCAGAGTCATCAAAGTCCAGTGGCAAGACAAAAGTCAGAACAACTGGTGATGGCCCAGGATGCAGTGTATGACCTTGGTTTCTTCAATGTCTGATGAAGTTGTAGACACTTCACAGCTCCTGCTTCAGCTGCCTTCATGGCCATTGGAACATTTTTTTCCCATCTGTCCATTACACCAGGGGAAAGGGAACATCTTCACATGCTTGGGGTAGACACTCCTCTGACTCACCAATGAGTTTGAGGCTTGTAACTTATCTTCAACCTGGTTTAGTCATCTGCCAAGATTGTTTTACTGAGGTGTGGCCTCTGTGCATGCTACAGTTTCTCGGAGTCACAGGTAAAGGCTAGGTAACTGGTTGGACACCAAAGGTGGATGTGGTATCCTGAAAAATGCTCAGTAAGCCCTCACACTAGAGGTACTAGTCCTCTCTTAACACTTCATATACTCTACTTAACATATATAAGCATATGGCAATATATATATATATATATGCATGTTTTTGTGTGTATATATACGTGTATATATATATATAGACAGAGAGAGAGAGAGAGTGTATGTGCATGTGTGTATATGCGCACACATACACACACATATATTTACTACAAATCAGAACAAGAGTCATTCCTTAGAAGATAAATGATCAAAGGATATGAACTGGGACTTCTCATGGGATGCAAGTTATTTAATCAAACAACATTGTGTTTAAAAGAAATATATTTGAAATATAAAGATTCATAGTTATTTTTACATTAAAAAATACTCCAAAACATGGTATATAATGAAAATGCAAATTAAACAGTTTTGAGCTTCTACCTCATACCTACCATATTGACAAGTAAGATAAATTAGGAAAATGACTATTTTAGAATGACTGTGCAAAAACAGCTATATTAATATTATTATGGATAGTGCTGTTAATTGAGCCAACTATTTTCCAAAAAGCAATTTTGAACTATATACCCTGAATTCACTAGAATATGCATTCACTTTGATACCACAATACCATTACTGGGCATATACTCCAATGAGATTAAAAAAAATACAGGGAAAGGGTGCATATGTAGTAATGCATGTATGTATCCATATATTTGTATGTATATGTATATATATGTATATGTATATATATACACATATACATGTGTGTGTATACATACACACACACTTTTTTTTTAGCAAATAATTGGAAACAAAGTGGTTCAAATAAGTGGGGGACAATTGAACAGTCATGTATGGATGTAATAGAATATAACTGATGTGTGAGAAATGATGAAAGCTGTCAAACTGATCTTCCCAAATTTCAAGTATGACCATCTGACCCTTCCCCCACCCCCACTCAATAAGCTCCAGTGGCTCCCTATAACCTGCAAGATCAAATATAAAATCTACTATTTGGCTTTTAAAGCCCATCATAACCTGGTCCCTTCCTACCTTTATAGTTTTCTTACACTTTATTTGCCTCCATGTACTCTCAGATTCAATGGCCTCCTTTTCTCTCCTTGCACAATAAATTCCATCTCCAGACAGTGCATTTTCTGTGACTGTCTGCTACACTTGGGATTCTGTCTTTACTCATCTATATCCCCTGGCTCTCTTGGCTTCCTTCCATTCATGGCATATTAGTTACTGCTAGAAGCCTTTCTGCTCCCTATTTATCTCACTGCCTTCCCTCTAAGAAGACCTGCACAACGTTTGGTAAACATGGCCCGCAAGAGGTATGTTGTACAGGTCTGTTTTACAACCTCTATATTTTTTTGTGGGCCTCCTGAAATCCTTTTGCGGCCCACCCAAAACCCTTTCATGGACTGCAAGCAACGTGCAGGCCATTAGTGGCCCACGGGCCGAATGTTATGCAGACTTGCTTTAAGATTCTCTCTAATTCATCCTGTACGTGTTTTATTCCTATAAATTTATTAATATATTTTCTCCCCCAGAGAGAAGTTTGCTTCCCCCAAAGATAAGTAAGTGGCACAAGCAAGGTCTGGATTAAGGAAGTCTTGAGGTCAAAACTGGACTCAGACACTTACCAGTTCCATGACCCTGGGCAAGTCACTTAACCCTGTTTACTATAGTTTTATCAACTCTAAAAATGGGGCTACCTCCCAGGATTCTGCAAACCTTAAAGGCCTATACAAATGTTGTCTATTATTAGTCAATTTGTGTAATCTCATTGAGCTTAATTTATCTTAATTACAAAATGAGAGATTTGTACCTTTAAGGTTACTTCCTAAACTCTAAAGGTTTGATTCTATGTGAATCTCAATCTCCATATCTGTAAAATGGGAACAATTATACCTAGAGTACCCAATGACTAAGGAGCCTTCTTTGGCACCAGGAAAGCTTGAATTCAAGTCCTACTTCTAACCAATATTGGCTGTGTAATACTGAGGCAAGCCTCTCTAACCAAGGCACCACTCTAAGATGACACATTGTAGAACAGGTGATGATATGCATTGGTACAGTAGAGGGAGTTCCTTCATAGAACATTCTTTATGCCAATGAAATCACAGATCTGGTCCAAAACTGAAACAAGCTATAGTCTTGTTGTTAAGGGTTAAACTGAAACAACTTCTGCAAAGTACTACAACACTTAGAGTGCTACATAAATGTCAGTTATTGTTCTAGTTCAGAGGTCCTTTACTTTTTGTATGTCATGGCCCTCTGATGAAGCCTATGGACCCCCTCTCAGAAAATATTTTTTAAATTCATAAAATAAAATATATAGGATTTGAAATAAAGTAAAAGTAAAGATGTAATTCTCCCCCCCCCAATTCTAAATTCATGGAACAGAACCCTGAAATCTATCCACAGATATCTGGGAGTAGGTGGCAGGGTCTATGGACCCAAGATTGAAGAATTCTGTTGTAGAATCATTGAATTAGAACAGATTTTATAGGCCATGTACTTCAATCTATGTAACTTTCTCAACAACTGGTCACCCAACCACAGCTAAAGATTTTGTTGGGGGAATTCTCTTACCATCATGTGGGAGGCATACCCATCGGTACATTCCAATGACTGTGAGTCAATGATAGACACCAAACTGAAAATAAAGAGATTTATGTTGCATGCTAAGCAATCTGCTTTTGTTGATATCAGATTCCTAAGTTACAAATTTGGCTTTTATCATCTTTTGAGCCTACTTAGAGAGCACAGCCAATCAGCAGCATTCATCAGCAAGTTAGGATGAAAAGTGAAGCATTTGATGAGAGGAAAAGGTAGAGAAAGAGAAGGATCATTCAGTATAAAAATGGGGACAATTTGGAATGCAAATTGCAAGAGTTACCATGAGAATATTAAACATTCCCTAATCAAGAGCAGGAGTCAAATGGAAGAAACTAAATACTTATCAACTATGAACAAAGTCTTTTTAGACAAAACTGCAGGCTTTCTTATCCAAGGACAGCAAATGGTTGTTACCACACTGGGCAACACCTTTTTACCCTGTCCTTGCATAGGGATGGAGATTTTCTAATATTAGGCCACTAGGTGGTTGAGGATTTCTGATGTTGAAAAATAATTGTGGCTTCTATTTTAACCCCACAACCTCTTCTAATTGGAAATTCACTACCACCCAAGGCAACTTATTTTACTTTAATATAGCTCTTATTGTTAGGATTTTTTTTCCCTTCCATATATTGAATCCAAATATTCCTTTTTATCATTTCTACTCATTGTTTCTAGTTCTGCCTGCTGAAATCAATCAGAAAAATCTGAATCCTTCTTTGACATAATGAACCTTCAAGAGCTTGATGAACATCATCATCTCCTCTCCTCTCTGTGACTCTTCCTATCCCCCATCTTCTTTTCTTTAGACTTAACTATTAAACTCTTTTCAAACAATGTTAACAGTTGGAATGAAGACCTTAGAGCTCATATAGTCCAATTCTATAATTTTATAGATGAGAAAGCTGATGTTCTAAAATTGGATAGATGGTAGTGAAGCCTCTAGTGACAGGGAACTGACAACCTCTCCAAGGTAGGCTTCTCTACTGTTGGTCAGACATTTTTAGTTGTTAATACATTCCATCACTTCCATGACACCACTTCTGCCAATGGTATAAAGAAGCAGGGTTAGGAACCACCACAAACATGGTAACCTATAAAGGAATACAACTGTTCTTGAAGATGACTAAGTTAAATTTGCTCAAATTTGTGTGTGTGTGTGTGTGTGTGTGTTGGGGTGGATTTTGAACTTCTGTTTTATCTTCCTTTGGATCCCAGGGATTATATTATTTATATCCCCTTGAATAAAAATATGAGAAATCAGTCCAATCACTTTGGGGGATATGGAATGAAGAGGAAGACATACTTATTTTGCCTAACAATTAGTTTCTAAAAAAAAGTGAACTTTGAGTTTTTAACCAACCTTCCTATTTTAGAAAAAAGTTATTTAGATGCAGGAGTAGGGGAGAAGTGCACTGGAATGCTTTATAAAATTTGTTTTCCAGTGTAGTTAATCTTTAAGACATACCAGACTGAATAATTTATTTAATAAAACAATGACATCAAGGTCAAAGTGAAAGGATGACTTTACAGTGGAGAATATTCATGACATGATGCTATTTGAGATATATTTCTTGAATATTAAAGAGCTTTTTCTAATGTTCCAATTAAATAAGCACAAAGGTATAAGGGAGAAAATTGGTTTCTCTGAATCAGGGAGCTTCAAGAAATGCTAGGGCTAGAATGAACTCCATTTTCATGGCTAATGGAAATATTGCCCATTTTATGGCCACACCAAACTTGATGAGGGTCACTGGGAGACTATGTCACCTGCCACTTTGTTGTTGTATAAACTTTAAAGCATCAGCTATCTTGATGATAGAACTAAAATCCTCTTCACCTGATTTATTCTGCAAAGCTTAATCTCAATTATTTATTTCTTGTTACACTTTAGCTTAATGGGAGAGTGAGAGTGTAATATTTTGCTGTTTCAGGTATTTATAAGTTAGCTTTTAGGCTGAGTTTCAGTCAGGCTCTAAATATGCTACTTATTTTCTGGCACAATAGTGTTTATGCTCTTAAGGGAACAGTGGATTCCTTTGCTCAGTGGCCAAAGTAATTTACTGCGTAGAGAAGCTATGCACTAAGGTAGGGACTAGGGGATCTCTAAGGTCTCTTACAATACTGTGGTATTATGATCAGTGAGTCAGGAAACCCATGTTTTAGCTTTATCTAAATCTGGCATAAGAATATGTTTTTGGACAAATGATCAACACTCTGTGATACTGTTTTGCTCTGTTTTGTTTTGTTTTCAATCTGTAAAATGGGAATATTGTGAAGAATTCTACTTGAGTATCACCCAGTGGGCAATGAGTATGAGCAGCTTGTAATACATAGCAAATAAAGAATAATAGAGAAGGATCAGGGCAAAAGGTGTCACCAAAGACATGCATGATCACAATAAGAAGATGGGTTGGCTATGTGTTGAGGAGAAATAACCAATGGACAGCTTTTGTGATCACCAGCTTTCCTATGTTGCCAAAAGAAAGCAATGATTGTGCCCAGCATGTTAATTGGAGTCTTTGGAACACACTTATAAGAGGATGTAGGGAAGAGTCATATAGGATGGGCAGACATGAATGGCTTGTGGCCTATATCGCTGGAGAGAACTTTTATGTCATTGAAATTACCAATCCATTTGCATATTAGAGTATTACCTATCCCTTCATGTAGACAGTTGTGGTGGGAAAAGTGCTGAGCTGAAAGACAGAGGTTCTATGTTCAAATCCCTCATCTACCGCTAACCATCTTTGTGACTTCAGACAAGTCACTTTAGCTCTTTGAGCTCCAGTTTTCTCATCTTAAAAAAAAAGATTATTGGATCAAATGACTTCAAGGTTCCTTTGAGATTCTAAATTCATGTCGCTATTTACCTTTCAATTTCATAAGATGTTGTGAAGATGAATGTGGAAATCCAGTCAGAGTACTATCCTTTTTAAGAAAATATGAGATTCCATTACTGGCTCTGTCCTCTGATATAGAAAAATCCCTTATTCTAAAGACATGCATGTTCCTTGAAAACTTGAGAGGTAGGGTCAATGACCCTAAGTAGTCCATGGAACTAAATGCTAGGTGAGTAACCACTCCACAGATCAGACATCACTATTCTCTGTTTTCCCAGTATAATAGGAGTAAGAAGAAATTTACCCATACTTCTTTGGCACACACTCTTCAGATAACATCTTTCGTGCCTGTGCCATCCCAAACCTATGAATTCATCTCCAGACTGATAGACTACAGTACTTTAGATCAGTTAGAAAAGGAGAAAATGATTCATCTGTCTTGTCACCATATGGCTGCAAGACAAACTTAAGACCACCTTAGCTTGAATCACGAAAGGCACTGATTAGAGGAAAAAGCAAATACTGAAAGAGAATCCTTGAGAGTCTGAGACTGAGTCAAAGAAACTACCAGTCAAGCAAAGGAAACAAAGAAAACTTCAGCTGAGAACCTGTGGGACTAAAGATAATAAAAACAGCAGGAGGAAAGAGAGAGAGAAGGAAAATATATAAGGGGAAAAACACAATAAAAAGAAGGCACATAAAAGGGAATGAAAAACCAATAGATGATGCTGGAATATTTAACAGTGAGGGGTAGGATCTGAAGGAACTTCTGAAAGAAATGACTGAACTCCCCTATGGGGCTAGATACTCGACAGGAAGATATTAACCTAGAGGAATATCTGTACATCCCCCAGTCCAACAGAAATAAAAGATAAGAGAATAAAGGAAATCTAATGCACTAGATTGCATGTGTATATTTGGAAACACTGTACTACAAACATTTGAAAGAAACATGT
Source organism: Vombatus ursinus (assembly GCF_900497805.2). Classification (NCBI taxonomy): domain Eukaryota; kingdom Metazoa; phylum Chordata; class Mammalia; order Diprotodontia; family Vombatidae; genus Vombatus; species Vombatus ursinus. The sequence goes on along the minus strand of NW_020954572.1, from coordinate 6,112,821 downwards.
CCTTGGGAAACGGGGGCTTGAAGAAATTGTGTTCAATAGACTTTTTCCTTCTACTTCTCTTTTACTAGTCAAATGCCATTAGATACATGTGTTTAAGACATTTTAAAAAACAAATTTCTCTTTCCCTCTTTCCTTCTCTTCCTCTTTCTCTTACTTTTGAATATAGATAGCTTGGCATAGAAAACAGGTAGCTGGCCTCAAAGCCAGGAAAAGCTGATTCAAATCTGACAAATGCTGGTTATGTCACCCTGGGAAAATCACATAACTTCATAGTGCTATAGGCAAATCTCTAAGACAGAAAGTTATAGAGAAGGTGACCATCTTCCTTAGTAGAGGGAGTTTCCTCATCTGTAATTACCTATATCAATGAAATCACAGGTCCAGTTCCTGTCCCTAACTCTTGGTATTCCTAATACAAGCTCCTTTTGATTTCTAAGCCTCTAGTCAGAGAGCATTAGTATTAGAGAGGAAAACTATACAATAAATAATTTCTATTTTAAAATTCATTTTAGCTTTAACTCTATAACTTTTCCTTAGGATAACAAGATCTTAAATTTACATTTGATTCAACAAGCATTTATTTGTCACCTAACGTATACCAGTCACTGCTAGATATTTAGATTACAAATTAAATTAAAAAATGAAACAGTCCCCACCCTTATGGAGCTAATATTCTACTACTCAGCACTTTCTGGTTACAAAGCACTTTCATACACATTATCTCATTTGCTCTTCACAAAAAAACAAACAAACAAACAAGCAAGAACTATGTGAGTTAGGCAGAACAAGGATTACTATTGTTGTTATAAGTGTGGAAATTGAAACTCAGAAAGATTAGAAAGACAATAATATAGTAGGAGTTGGGGGAGTACTAAAGATGAAATTGAAGACCTGAGTTCTAATCAACATCAGGTCGGTTATTCCATCTTCCACAGTCAACAATTCAAGCCAATAAGCCTTAAGTATCTAATCTGTGATAGGTGCTGTGCTTGGTGTTGGGCATACCAAAAAAAAAAAAGTAAAAAATACACAAACAAAACTCAGGCCCTGCTCACGAAGGTCATGGTATGAGGGACCATGAAAAGACAACTTGCAGGAAGCCAGAAGAGCCAGGAGGCAGTGATGAGGAGGGGTACAGCTCCAGCCATAGGGGATAGCCAGTGAAAGTGTACCTAGTCAGGAGATAGAGTGTATTATGCTTGTACCACATAACTTCAGAGTTCATGTAGTGGACCAAGATCTAAGAAGACTGTAAAGAGTCTTTGGTTGAGATGAAGTCAAGACATAGGGGAGAATCCAAGAAGTTGCCTGAGCTCTCCCCAGTTTCCCTTGAAAACAATGTTAAATCAAGCCTCTAAAAGAATTCTGGAGCAACAGAATCCACAAAAAGATAGAATAAAACAATTTTTCCAGCCCAAGATAACTTAGAAGGACTTTAGGAAAGGTCTGTCTAACTTGGGTAAGAAGGGAGCACAGCCTAGCATAGACAGTGTCCAGGCAAGCCAGCGGGAGGCTCTTAGTCACGGGACAAATCAGCAACTGAATCCCCATAGTTCTGGCAAAGCAGGCCAGTGGCACAGCAGGCCAGCTGTGAGGCCTCCAGCCCTAGTGCAGCAGGCAAATTGCCAGGCCCAGATCACAGCACATAACAGGCATGACTAGACCAGGCCACCCTAGCACAGTTTAAGTCCCAGAGACCCTGGTGCAGAAAGCCAAGGACCAGGCCTCTACCCCCCAGTGCAAGAAGCTTGGGACAGTGGTCCTTGTGCCCCAGGACCAGAGCTGTACTTTAAAAAAAAATGAGCAAAAAAAAAATAGCCCTGACCATAGAAAACCATTATGGTGACAGGGAAGATCAAAACACAGACTCAGAAGAGGACAACAATGTCAAAATGCCTACATTGAAGCCTCAAAGGGGAATATGAATTGGTCACACACCCTTAAAATCCCTTGGAAGAGCTCAATAATTTTTTTTTAAATCAAGTAAGAGAGGTAGAAAAAAAATTGGGAAAATAAATGAGAGTTATGCAAGAGAATTATGAAAAAAGAGTCAACAGCTTGGAAAAGGAAGCACAAAAATTGAAAAAAACAATTCCTTAAAAAAATAGAATTGGCCAAATGGGACAAAAGGTCCAGTGAAGAAAGAAACTCCTTTAAAAGTAGAATTGGCCAAATGGCAAAGGAGGTACAAAAGCTAACTGAAGAAAATAATTCCCTAAAAATTAGAATTGGACAAGTAGAAACTATGATTTTATGATACACCAAAAATCAGTCAAGCAAAATCAAAAGAATGAAAAAATAGGAAAAACAATGTAAAATATGGAAGAAAGGAGAGGGTGAGAATTGTTTGAACCTTACTCTCCTTGGGTTTGGCTCAAAGAGGGAAAAACATACACAATCAGTTGGATAGAGAAATCTATCTTACCCTATAGAAAAATAGGAGGGGAAAGGAAAAAGAAAAAGGAGTGGGGCTGATAGAAGAGAGGATAATTTGGGGAAGTAGTGGTCAGAAGCAAAATACTGCTGAGGAGGGACAGGGTGAAAGGAGAGAAAAAAAGTATAAATGGGGGGATAATAGGATGGAAGGAAAAACACAGTAATCATTTCTGTGAATGTGAATGGGACGAACTTTCCCATAAAGCAAAGCAAATAGCAGAGTGGATTAAAAATCAGAATCCTACAATATATTACAAGAAACATATTTGAAGCACACACACACACACACAGACAGAATAAAGGTAAAAGGCTGGAGCAGAATAGATTATGCTTCAGCTGAAGTAAAAAAAAAAGAAAGCAGGTGTAACAATTCAGATCTCAGACAAAGCAAAAACAAAAAGAAATTTCATTAAAAGAGATAAGGAAGGAAACTACATTTTGCTAAAAGGTACCATAGAAAATGAAGTAATGTATCTATATCTATATATAAATATATCCATGATTAATTGTAGCCTTAGGGGGCAGGGAGGAAGGAGGTAATAAGAACAAAATAAAAAGTGCACAGCAGAGAACAAAAGAAAGCTAAAAAAGAAGCAAAGAAGGACAGCTTTCAACATAATGTATAATATTTATTACATAGGCTTTATTGAAATGGAAATTTATTGCTATATATTTTGAATCCTTTGTTACATTCTGTTGTACACATGACATGTTTTTTTCTTTTCTTATTTTGTATTTAAGTTTCAATATTTAAGTTTATAATGTTTCTTTTTCTTTTCTTATTTTATATTTGTTTCAGTAATAAAAAATAAAATTAAAAAATAAAAAGAAAATGAAGTAATATCAATACTAAACATATATGCATCAAATGGTATAACATCCAAATTCTTAGAGGAGAAATTAAATGAGTTACAGGAAACTATACTATACTAGTGGGGGACCACAACCTCCCTCTCTCAGAAATAGATAAATCTAAGCACAAAATAAACAAGAAAGAAGTTAAAGAGGTGAATAGAATTTTGAAAAGTAGATATGATAGACCTCTGGAGAAAACTGAATAGAGATATAAAGGAATATACCTTTGTCTCATTGGTACATGGCACCTACACAAAAATTGACCACATTCTAGGGCATAAAAAAACCTCACAATTCAATGCAGAAAAACAGAAATATTAAATGTCCTTTTCAGATCATGATGCAATAAAAATTACATGTGATAAAGGGCCATAAAAAGATAGATTGAAAAATAACTGGAAACTAAACAATCCTAAAGTATGAGTGGGTCAAACAACAAATCATAGAAACAATAACTTCATCAAAGAGAATGACAAGAATGAGATGACATACCAAAACTTATGGGATACAGCAAAAATGGTTTGTAGGGGAAGTTTTATATCTCTAAATATTTACATGAGTGAAATAGAGAAAGAAGAGACCAATGAATTGGGCATGCAACTGGAAATGCAAGAAAAAGAACAAATTAAAAATATCCAATTAAATACCAAATTAGAAATTCTGAAAATCAAAGGAAGTTTCATAAAGTTGAAAGTAAGAAAACTATTGAACTAATAAATAAAATTAAGAGCTGGTTTTATAAAAAATAATAAACATTTGGTTAATTTGATGTAAAAAAAAAGGAAAAAAAAAACAAATTGCCAGTGTCAAAAACGAAAGAGGTGAATTCACCACCAATGAAAAGGAAATTATAGCAATATTCAGGAACCATTTTGCCCAACTATACACCAATAAATCTGACAATCTAAGTGAAATAAATGAACATTTACCAAAAAAATACAAATTACCCAGATTAACAGATGAGGAAATACAATACTTAAGTAGCTCCATTTTAGAAGAAATAAATTGAACAAGCCATCAATAAATTCCCAAGAAAAAAATCTCCAGAGCCAGATGGATGTACAAGCCAATTCGACCAAACGTTTAACTAATAATTAATTCCAATACTATATGAAGTATTTGGGAAAAATAGATGGAGTTCTAGCAAATTGTTTTTATGACAAAATATGGTGCTGATACAAAAACTAGTAAGAGCAAAAACAGAGAAAGAAAATTATAGACCAATTTCCCTAATAAGTATTGATGCAAAAATCAATTGCATTGATTGAGTGAGGAGAAAAATTTGGAACTCAAAATCTTACAAAAATGAATGTTGAAAACTAACTTTACATGTAATTGAAAATACTATTAAGTGAAAAAATAATATAAACAAACAAGAATTAATAATAAATAAAAAGTAAGGACTTGAACAAAAAAGAATATAAACAGACTATGCCTACCTATGTACACAGCCACAATTGAAAAAAGAAAAATCATGGACATGTATATCTATTATGAGTATTTCTTTAGTAAAATTAGAAGACTCAATCATGTTAAAAAAAAAAAGGTAGCTAGGATTCTATAACTAGACAACTGGAAAAGATAACTAGGATGTCATAACTAGGATAGCTAGTATTACCTACGATTCCATAGAGAAGTCACTCAAGAATGATTGGAGCTTACATGAATGAAATAACCAAGAGCTATTTTTTGTGAAAAAAAAAATAGATAAACCTTTGGTTAATTTTATCTTTTTTTTAAAAAAAAGGAGAAAACCAAACTACCATTATCAAAAATGAAAAAAAGCAAATTCACCACCAATGAAGAGGAAATTAAAGCAATAATTAGTATATATTTTCCCAATGGTATGCCAATAAATCTGACAATCTAAATGAAATGGATGAATATTTATAAAAAAAAATTGTTCAGATTAACAGAAGAGGAAGTAAAATATTTAAATAACCCCATTTTATAAAAAAGAAATTGAACAAGTCATCAATGAACTTCCTAAGGAAAAAAAATCCCTAGGTTCAGATGGATTTACAAGTGAATTTTACCAAATATTTAAAAACAATTAATTCTAATACTATATAAACTATGTGGAAAAATAAATGAAGAAGGAGTCCTACCAATTTCCTTTTATGACACAAATATTGTGCTGATACTTAAACCAAAAAAAGTCAAAACAGAAAAAGAAAATTATAGACCAATTTCCCTAATGAATATTGATGCAAAAATTTAAATAAAACATTGACAAAGAAATTACACAATTTATGAACAGGAACACTATGAACACTATGAACAGGTGGAATTTATACCAGGAATGCGTGGCTGATTTAATATTAGGAAAACTATTATCATAGTTGACCATATCAATAATAAAACTAATAGAAAGTATATGATTATCTCAATAGATGCAGAAAAAACTTTTTACAAAATACAGCACCCATTCTATTAAAAACATTAGAGAGTATATGAATAAATGGAGCTTTCCTTAAAATGAAACCTATCTAAAACCATCAGCAAGCATTATCTGTAATAGGAATAAGTTAGAAGCCTTCCCAATAAGATCAGGGGAGAAACAAAAATGCCCATCACCATCACTAGTATTCAATATTGTACTAGAAACATTAGCTTTAGCAATAAGAGAAGAAAAAGAAATTGAAGGAATTAGACTAGGTAATGAGGCAACAAAATCATTACTCTTTGCATATGAGATAATGGTATACTTAAAAAAAAAGCCTAGAGAATCAACTAAAAAAAAAACTACTTCAAATTATTAACAACTTTAGCAAAGTTGCAGGATATAAAATAAGCCCACATAAATTATCAGAATTCCTATATATTAACAAAAAAGTTCAACAAGAAGAGAGAGAAAGATAAATTGCATTTAAAATAACTACAAACAATATAAAATATTTGGGAGTCTACTTCTGAGATGATAACTCACTACTCGACAAAAACTGCTAGGAAAACTGGAAAATAGTATTGCAGAAACTCACACCTTATACCAAGATGAGGTCAAAATGGGTACATGATTTAGACATAAAGGGTGATGCCATAAGCAAATTGGGAGAGCAAAGAATAGATCTATAGAGAAGGGAAGAATCTGTGACCAAACAAGATATAGAGAACATCATGAAATGCAAAATGTATAATTTTGTTGACATTAAATTAAAAATGGCTTTGCACAAACAAAACCAATGCAACCAAGATTAGAAGGAAAGCAGAAATCTGGGAAACACTTTTTTTAACTGTGTGTGTGATAAAGGCCTCATTTCTCAAATATATGGAGATCTGAGTCAAATTTATAAGCACACAAGTCATTCCCCGATTGATAAATGGTCAAAGGATATGAACAGGTAGTTTTCAAATGAAGAAATTAAACCTATCTATAATCACATGAAAAAATGTTTTAAATCACTACTGATTAGAAAAATGTAAATTAAAACAACTCTAAGGTACTACCTCATACTTATTTTATTGGCTAACTTTACAGAAAAGAAAAAAATAATAAATGTTGTAAAAGATGTTGGAAAATTGGAACACTAACGCATTGCTGGTGGAGTTGTGAAATAATCCAAGCATTCCAAAAAAGCAATTTGGAACTATGCCCAAAGGACTTTGATCTAACAATACCACTACTAAGTATGTATCCCCAAAAGATCATAAAAAATGGAAAAGGACCTACATGTACACAAAATATTTATAGCAGCTCTTTTTATGGTGGCAAATAATTAGAAATTGATGGGATGCCCATAAATTGGGAATGGCTGAACAAGTTGTCATGTATAAATGCAATGGGATACTCTTGTGCAATAAGAAATGAGAAAGTGGATTTCAGAAAAACCTAGAAGGCTTACGTGAATTAATACTGAGTAAAATGATCAGAATCAGGAGAACATAACACACATCAACCACAACATTGTGTGATGATCAACTATGATTGACTTAGTTCTTCTCAGAAATGCAGTGATCCAAGACAATTCCAAAAGACTCATGATGGAATATGCTATCCACAATCATAGAAAGAGCTATGGAGCTGTTGAATCTGATGAAGATTGTAGAATATTTTTTCTTTTTTTAAAGTTTTTCTTTTGTGGCATTTCCCTTTTGTTTTTTTTTCTTCTTTTACAATGTGACTAATGTGGAAATATGTTTATATGACTGCATATATATAATGTATATTGGATTGCTTGCCATGTTGGGGACAGGGGATGAGAGAGAGGGAGGAAGGAAAAAAATTGAAATTCAAAATCTTATAAAAATAAATATTGGAAACTATCTTTACATGTAATTGGAAAAAATAAATTATTATTTACTAAAAGTTAGGAAGAAGAATGTTATAAAGCAAAAACATACAATGAAAAAAAATAAAAGATTGTAAAGGTAGGAAGGGGCTGAGTTGTAAAGGACTTTATAAGTGAAGCAAGATTTTATGTTTCATCCAGGAGGTAATAGTTGCTCGAGTTTATTAAATAAAGGTGGGATGTGTTTAGACTTGTTCTTTAGGAAGATCAGTTTGTTATGTGTGTGGAAAATAGCTTGGAGTGGGAAGAGATTTGAGGCAAGAGCAACCAGAAGGCCATTTCAATAGTCCAGGGGTGAGGCAGTGTGGTCCTGTACCTGGTTGGTGGCAATGTCACAGAAGAGAAAGGGTAGTATAAGAGAGATACTATAAAGGTAACAATGACAGGACTTCCCTTACAATTTATTGGATATGGGGAGGGGTGAGAGAGAGAGTGAAGAGGTGAAAGAATGACATACGTTGTAAGCCTGGTTAAATTAGGAGGATCAGTGTATCCTTAACAGTAATAGGGAAAGTAGGAAGAAGAAAATGTGTTGGAAAAAAGATGACGAGCTCCATTTGGGACATTTGGTTGGCTCCCCTGGGGTCTTGGGCAAGTCTCTTTCTACTGTGGACCTCATTTTCTTATCTCCAAAGTGAAATGAGTGGTACTGGATGACTTCTAAACTTGCAGCTCTAAATCTATGATCTTAAAATCTTGTCAAAATTCTCCTTGTTTTCAAGTGGTGGAACTCAATACCAGGTCTATGTCACTAAAATTTGTACTCACTCTACCACACTGTATAACCTTCCCCTACCTGTGCACCTCATCCTTTCCAGCTGCAACTAGAAACCAATTTTGAAAAATTGTCAAATTTAAACTATGGGAGTTCAATATATACCTTATGGCTGCTGAGTTCTAACTAGGTTCCGAGGAGAATTTGGGGCTACTCCTTAGTGTCTATTCAAAAGTAATACCTTGTACATTTGTGCAACAACAAAAGATTTATGACAGGCTTGAATTTACTGGTCTTCTCCCTCTGCCAATTCAGATAGCACTCTGTAAGTAGCTGGACTCTATTCATTCAGATAGTACTTTGTAAGTAGTTGGACTCTATTCATTTGCAGGAAAACATTATTTTTTCCGATTGATGAGTTAGATAAGACATCAAATTAGTTCACAGCTCAGTGATGAGGCTAGTAGGTAATCCATTAACACCACAGCTAAACTCCTATTCATCCTTGTAATCAGTCATGTTTGGATCTTGGGTTAAGGGAGAGGAAAGTTGCTCATATAGTGATGTGTTTCTGTTCTGAATTAGGAAGTAATATAATGTTTCCTCTTTCAAGAAAAAATTATAAAGAAGCTCATTTAAGCCAATAATCAAAAATAATCTCTCAATTACTGAAGGAATATGGCCCAAGGCTAATAGTTTGCCAAGTCCTTGGCATATATACAACATTATAAGGGATGCTAACAGGACTACTTTCCCATAAATATTACACCTTGCCCCAGTGGGATCCTTAATGCAACGTGAATTCATTGTGGTTTTCTAGGTGGCTGGCAGATACCAATCAATGTAAAAGCAAGCTTTGCAGGCATTTCCACTTGGAAAGTAAATATCAATCAATTCACATTGCTCTCACTCACATGGTCTGAATAAAACTTACAGTGTAGGGATTAAAAATGCTTGCTGAGAAATACTTTTGCTCTTATTCAGAAGAGGAGCATTTCTGATAAAAACTACTCTGAAGTTTTTGCACTCTCCCTACGTTCCCTCCGAAACCCTCATATCCCTCAACCACACCTCCATTCTTCATACTTATAGCAGAATACTTAACCACCTACATCACTGAGATTGAAGCCATTTCCTTTAATTACCATGAGTTTAATTTTCCTCTCTCTGTATATGGCTTCCAAAAAACCAGACCTAGTCTCTATTCTGATTTCTAATCTTACAACTCCGACTCCCTATTGTGTATTTCACATGGAATATCCTGTACACATCTCAAATAGACTTTGTAAGTTTGAGACTGGAAACATTCTTTTTTTTTTTCAAAATCCACTCCATTTCCAAACTTGGGATCATAGAGTCATAGAACTAGAGTTTGAAGGGACTTAGTTCAACACCCACATTTGACAAATGAGAAAAAATGAGGCCAAGGTAGGTTAAATGGTTTGCCTAAGGTCACACAGAAGCAGGATTTGAACCCAGAGTTCAGGACTCCAAATCCAGGGTTCTTTAACTCTTTTACTCTTTCATAATACTGCTGCCCCTTCTAGTCAACCAGGTTTTCAACTTTGCTGTTATCCTCAACTCATTCTATTTATGATGTGTATGATCAGCTAGCATTCCAAGCAAGTACACTGTAGCTTGGGATAGGCCTACTTCTGGACATGTGTCATGGATGAGCCCTACTCTTCCACTTCAAATCATGTGTAGATATCCTCTGTCTGTTTCCTGTCCACCATTGTAACTCAGGGGCTTGCATTGTGCCATGACATAAAGTTTCTCATTGGCTGCTGAGTTGGAATGCTATGGATACAGTTAAAGAATTATCTCTGCCCTTTAGGCATTCTTTTCCTGTATGGTTCAAAGTGTAAGGATGGCTTTCTGAGCCATCAGGAGGGTCAGTTGGGGGTGAGGAAGGGGGAGGAGTTGTTGCCCTTTACCAAGACAGGTACACATGCTGTGAAGTGGAGGAGAGACGTATCCTATCCTCACATGATCAGAACAGTCCTATCCCAGGATTCTATCATTTTCTTGGAACACTGACTGACCATGCCCTGAAGAGGAGTCCTAATTGTGTATTAAACTGTGTTCAATTGCATTAACTTCTATAACTTCATCTAGTGCCTCTATGCAATTAGTTAACTCTATGTAATTTGAAGTATCCAATAAGCAATTGTAAATTAGAGCTCAAAATCCATGCATGAATGCATGCATGTATTTTATATTATATATATATATACAAATGCATACAAATATGTGTATTTGAATTATTTCTGTATCTGATTATATATTCATGTTATCTATCAATATGAGTTATATATTCATATAAATTCTGTATCTGTATATATACATGACATATATGTGTGCATATATATGAGTGTGAATTTATCTCTATAACTTTTATATATTTATGTGTTATCTATCCAGATAATTTATAAACATTTATGGATTATATACCTCCATATGTATATATGTGCATATTTTCACTTATTTCTGTTGTATATTTATATGAGTTGTATATGATATATGAATTATATCTGCATCTGTATATATTGGTTATATATGTGTGTATACATAAACAATGCATACATACATACACAAGTACATACATGCATGCATACATACATATATACACACACAAACTGTACAATCTTGAGCAAGGCAAGTTCTGGAACCTCTCAATGCCCCAAGCAAGCAATTCTCTAAGACATAGAATTTCCGAGAAAATTGCTGATCAGAAATAGTAGAGGAAATTTCTCACTCAGAGTTATTCACATAAATGAAATCATAGATCCAGTTGAAAATGGAAGAAAAAAAGAACACTTCCTTCCCAGCTGTGTCTTCTATTACTTCTCTTTATCAACTCTCTGCTTCAACCATAATGGATTTCTCTCTGTTCCACAGACATATTCTGTACTTTTCACCTCCCTATATTTTTGAATGCTCTTTCCAGTGTCTACTATATTCTTCTTTCCTGCTGGTACAATCAATAGAGCATCAGAACTGGAATTAGGAAGACTTGAATTAGAATTCTGTCTCAGACCCTTACTAGTTATAAGTGCCTTAACAATTATCTTAATCTTCCTGTGTCTCAATTTCTTCATTCATTAAACCCAATGGCCTCTAAATTCCATTCCAATTTGAAGTCTATAATCTCATGAACCTACTTGTCAATTGGATTCTCATCACTTAAAGCTCAATTCAGTTGCCAACCCCTATAAGATATCTCCCCTTGTTTGACCTGTATGTAACAACATTCCCCCTTACACTTCACTTAACATTTTTTTCTTTACATCTCTAATGGATTCATAAAGCATTATAATTATTGGTATTTGCCTTTTACCGCAACCTAGTGTTTAAGTTCCAAAAGAGCTAAGTTTTGTATCTTGCTAAGCACCTGGGACAGTGCTCTACATTAGTAAGTACTTAATAAATGTTTGTTGAATTTAATTGAATTTTGTTATGTTTGGGAAGAAGTCATTTGGGTCATGCCATCCTTCTATAGGATATCTTTTCCTTGACAACAACATTTCTTCTAGAAATGCCCAGTGAATTCACAGGAGAAAAATAACACCATTTGTCTATATTTGAATAAAGGTATTTCCAAAGTTTTGATGAATCTGTGATCTCATTCATATGGGTGTTTCCTTTAGTGATGTGCAACACAAACATATCCAAACCATCTCATTCTGTACAACTTTTGTCCATGTCTTCTTAAAAGTCATCCAAATATTATTGACCCAACATTCTAGGGATTACCATCTAGAACTCATGATATTACATAGATACCATTAGAGCACAAAAACAGGGTCCACCTATAATTCCTTGCTCTTGCTGCATACTTGTCCGCCAATTGTTCCACCCTTCTGCTTTCTAGTATAATGAAGTTATCAAAACAAATTCCATTCATTTCCTAAAGTGGTATGCCCATTTCTTGGTCAGCTAGAAAGGAATCCCACATTTAGAATATCATCAAACAGGTTAATGTTTACAAACAGTTCAAAAACTGTTTCTTAACACCTTATGCTTCTTTCCCCCTATTCTGCCAATTGTTATTGCAGAAATGAAAAGGACAAAGGACTCATACCAATTGTATATTTTCATTTGATTCATTGGTCAGCATATTCAAAGAATTTATCTCCAGGCAGCCAGTCTAATGAAACCTTTCCATATTTGGTTATGCTGGTCCTTGTAAATGTAAACATGACCAGTTGTTCATGTGACACTTGAAGCCTTACTAATATTGTAGAAACTTTCAGAGGTTGATATCTGATGTCATAGCCTTTATAAACCTAAGTTGTCCTTCATGCCATGATAAAGCATTGAAGTGCAATGTGAGTCAACAATGTATTTTTTATTTTTTATTTTTTATTTCTTATGCTGGCAAAAGCAAAATCATTTTCTGCAGGAAAGGGCCATTTGCTCATGAACATTCCAACCCTTTGGAATCATTTGTTTCAATAGTCCCACCTCCCTGGGCTTGAGGGAAATCTGGAAAAATGAAAAGGTATATATAAATATATACATATAAATATACACATGCATATGTATATGTGTATATGCATGCACACATGTACATGTATGTATGTATACATATGTATTGAGAATCCTATGCATGCGTAAGTGTATACAAAATGTATATATGTATATATGTGCATACATATATATATACAGATATATATGTACACACATATGTCTCTATCTATCTATCTATCCATCTATCCATCTCTATCCCTTACTAAATTATCAGACTCAGAGAAAATGGGGCAAAACAAATGAACAGAAAAAAAAACCCTGTGAGTGATAGCCCCGAGTACCACATTAGACTCTTTCCAACTCAGAGGCAGATAACAGACAAAACTAGACAAAATATCTGGACTGTTGTTTCAGTATGGTGGTCATATTGTTTCTTAAAGAAATGGTTATCTATGATGTCAGAATTTGCTGCCATGGAAGCTAGATGATTCTGTATTACTTTTTCTGTGTGTCTCTGTTTATATTCTCCTGTTATGTCAGTTCCTAGTGAATGGTCTATACTGGACTGAATTGTGTTGTTAGATATCTGAGTTACTAGGTTCTGAGAACAAGACAGTTATAATGTTGATTGTATTATGAAGACAGTAAAAATGTGTCCTAGACAAAACCTTTTGGCCCTCATTTATTCTCTCATCCATAATAGAAATTATACAATCCTGAAAGTAAGAATTTGCGAGACACTGACATAGTATTTAGGGCAAGTTCTGTATCTTCATGAACATCTATTCCCTCCACAAAGCACCAGTGATGTTTACATCTTGTTTGCATTAGTTTTTCAATGCATATCAATCAATTCCAGATAAATTATATAGCAAATCTTTGTCAAACTTTGAGGAAAATAGAAAAAAAAACCTTCTTTAGTTTACTAATGCAATAAATTCAGTGAATGTGGGCAAAACAACATTTGGGACGTCTTAATAGCTTAATAACCAGCACTTCAGTTATGTTCTTATTGTTCATTTTCTAAAGGCTAAGGGTTGTTGAATAGTCATGACTTTGTCATTACAAGGTAGTAATTTTCTGGTACCCCAACGGCCTGAAAAACTGAATGTTACTTTACAGAGTGCTTCAATCACTTCCAGGGAACCAATGGACATTGGGAGAATCTGGCTTTGAGTGATTCTGATAGTATCATACGTCATTGTATTTGTAAAATTTTAAAGGCATCAGCACTATCAGAGTGTTCCAATACTACCTCCTCAGTGGCCCATAAGGGAAATATGTCTCTTAATGTTCTCAACTTATTATTTCTCTTAGTTCTGTTTGTTAAGGCACATCACTAATAAAACATGTTCAATATTCATTTAGTTCAATCAATCTTATTATTGTTGTTTAGTCATTTCAGTCATGTCTAACTCTTCATGATCCCATTTGGAGTTTTCTTGGCAAAGATACTGGAGTGGTTTGCCTTTTTCTTCTCCATCTCATTTCTTATAGATGAAGAAACTGAGGCAGATAGGACTGTGTGTCCAGAGTCACACAGCTAGTAAGTATCTGAAGCCAAAATTGAACTCAGGAGGGTGAGTCTTCTTAACATCAGGTCCGGCATTATATCCACTGTGCCACCTAGCTGTCACTCAGTCAATCTTACAACAACACAAAAAACTTTTTGGCAGCCACAGATTCTTGAACTATATAAAATGATCATCACAATAAGGAGGCCAGAATCTCCCAGAAACCATCTGAGGAACCAGACATTTGATCTAGCTACAAAACAGGGACACAACAACCAATTTAAAGTCATACCAGTTTAAATTACATTGTCATTAGCCCAAAACTGTGGAAAAGGAGAATGGAAGATTACAAAGTTTATAACTCACAGAGAAGCAAAATCTCTGTCCGAAAAAATGAGACGGCAGAAAGCTTGGCTTAAGAAATAATTAATCCATATCATGACAAAAACATTATAGATGAAAGAGGAGGTGAACATCAAATTGGTGTGAAATGACAGAGATCTAATACTGTATCTGTTATGCTTATGTGATCTATGCCCATTATTGATGGTAACAGAACCACCACATTTGGATTGGAACTCCTAAGTAGTCATTATATGAAGAAGTGACTATAATACATAGAAAGACAAAGTGAGGGATGGCAGATAGATCTAACCACATATAGACAAAAGAAATCTAGGCCAGAGTTGGTATAATTTTGAAGGCACTACATGATCAATTTTTAGAAAGTTCAAAGAGAGAAAGATTTCACAAGGATGGAACAGATCTCATACTGTATTAACACCTTCCCAAAGGTAATTAATTTGATACCAAGTTACTTATATGTCTAATTTCTCCCGTCTATGAACCCCTCATGAGAATGGTCTATTTATGCATTAATGATACCCTTGACAAATATAAGAACAAGAAACAAGTTGGACTTCACAAATAATTTTTTTTTTACACAGCAGGCCATATTTCCATAATCACATAGTTTACTGAAGAAGCAGAAAAGTTGAAATCCCATTGTGTTTATTATGTTTAATAATGCAAATATTCAGCTCCATAGAGCAAAATCTTTTTTTTTAATCTCTATTCTCCATCAAGGAAGGTGTCTTCAAAATCTATGATAACACATGATTCCTTTATAGACATGTGGTAGATAATTTTAACCAATACCATCCCACTTCATGGATGTTAGAAATATTACACAGTTTAAGTTTTTTGTTGGTTTGGTTTTTTTGCTCTGATTTCTATTTCCTAGAAACTAGACTCTCCCAGTTCTTATTTCCAGGTTATCCTGAAATCAGCATACATAAACCACTGCCCTTATCTCTTACCATTTTACTATCCTGCAAAGCCATCTCAGAGTATCTAGGGACAGATGCATTAGTACCCATACCTGAACCATATTTCACTGCATAATTATAGCTCCCTGTTTTTTCAGTCCCAAAATTGGTTTATAGCCTTTCATCATGTAATCGTTACATGGTATAATTGTTTGTCATGCCACTTAAAAGGTAAACAGAGCAACGATGTATTCACCAGTAGCATATGGATACACGTTTATCTCTTGTGCATTGTGAGCCACTTGCCTAGAATTCTCAGTGGATGCTCATGGTCAGTATATTTTGGAAAGCCAATTTGCATGGTTAATTTAGAGAGCTACAGCACTAATGGTATTGTCACTCAGACCAATGAAAAGCCATAGGCACAAGGGTAGCAGGTGAGGCTGCCAGGAGTAACTCATGAGATATGGTAAGACTTGGGTCTTCCTATACTAGCTAAACTGTACAGTTTGTCTGCCAGCAGCAATACAGTATAGTGATAAATGATTTTTAAGTAATACTGACAAATTTTTTAAAAGCTTCATATAATGGTTGCATCCACTTTTTTGCCAAAAAGAATTTGGCATAAAATGTGTGATGATTATGTGGTGGAATACAGCAATATATGTCAATGAATGAATCCCTGTCTTGGTATGGTGTTATATATGTATCATATCTATATATCTATCTCTATATATCTACATCTATCTATCTGAAATATATACGATATTGGTATGATATATTTTTTTCTCTTTTCTAGATGTAGCTGTCCTATCAGTTGGTAATCACACAATTTGTTGGTTTATGAACCCATCCAGTTACCTATATGAAAACCAAGAATGTACCCACCTCTATTTAATAGTAAATGGTTGACATCATTTAATATCAGGTCAATGCTGAAGCATCTTATTCTGAGTAAGAATTTCTTGGAGGCTGACCAATCACCACTGCAACAAGTGCCCTGGAACAGTTGTTGCCTCCTTTGTGGATACATAACCAAGGAAATGAGTGAGCAACAAAGGGAAATGGATTGTCCTGGCATTGGACAATGCCCTGCATGACACTATAAAGTTTTGCTGTCAGTGAATCACACAACATATCTCTGAATAAAGGATGCACAGGCCTGGGGCCAACTATGTTGATTAAGGCTATATATTTAGTCTTGTGGGGAAGATGACATAGTCCAGATCCTGTTTAACCTTCATAAATATGTCTAGCCTCATAACCATTAGTGATTTTTTATATGTGTTTGTGTTCATATGGTGATTTTTCAGCACTATGTAATTTCTAGCCAGACAAAGCCAAGTTGATCAGTCAGGCTAACACAAGATGTAACCACAAAGATAATGTTACTTAACATTTCCCTGGATATTCAGCATTAAGAAAGGCATAAAATAGGGAGACTAAATGATGTCTGATGTCTTGGAGGATGACTGGCTTAGCCCAAATGAAAAAAGGATTATCTATAAATGATGAGATATCTTAGAGTAGATGCTTTTCTTTCTGAATGGCATTATATTGATTCATGAAGCCTCAGAGTATTGCACTGATTTGTGTATGTATGTATATATGTGTGTGTGTGTGTGTGTGTGTGTGTGTGTGTGTGAACTGATAAAAGATTGCATTGTATTTGGGAAATTGCACATCCCTTTCAACAATCACAAGTTTTTCCCTGACACAAAACCCACTTTAATCCAATGATGTTCTATGGTTATGAATCATGGAATACCACAATCTCCAAAGAAACACAATTTTGGGTGATCAAAAGGATGATGGAGAAATGTCTGATAGGGTGTAGCATAACAAAAATCAATTAATTGTATGTAAGTGTTGTGAAATGTGTCATTAAGCATGAGAGATTGAACTCGTGATTTCATTGATAGAATTACCTCAACTATTTCAGTTTGTCACCTCTGGACTTATGGTCTTAGAGAGTTGTCTAGCACTCTAAGATCACATAACCTATATGTGTCAATTGCTCTACTTGAACCCAGGACTTCCTGATTTCAGGGATAGCTTTCTATTCACTATGCTACCTTGTCACTTGGATATATTTGAGAAGGAAAGGAGGTGATCAAATCACATAAAGAGATTAAAAAGTAAAAAAAAAAAGAGACAGCTCAAATGAGGCACTGGTTGTCATAGAATGCTAAAAGACCTAGAACAGAGGTGGGGAACCTGTGGCCTTGAGGCCACATGTGGCCCTGTAGGTCCTCAGGTGTGGCCCTTTGACTGAATCCAAACATCACAGAACAAATCCCCTTAATACAAGGATTTGTTCTGTAAAACTTGGACTCAATCAAAAGGTGGCACCCAAAGACCTCAAAAGCCACATGTGACCTTGAGGCTGCAGGTTCCCCACCCCTGACCTAGAAGACTTCAGGTCAAGTCAATAACAAGTTGTGGTATATGATTGTGATGGAATACTACTGTGTTGTAAGAAATTATGAGCTCAGTGATCTTAGAAAAACATTGAAAAATTTGTATTAAATAATGAAGAGCAAAATGGACAGACCAAGAGAACATTGTATACAATAACAACAGTATTATTTTAAGAATGACTTTAAGCAAAATAGTCATTTTGACTATTATAAATACCCAAATTAACTATAAAGAATATATAAGGAAAGATGCTATCTGCATCCAGAGAAAGCACTGAAAATTGGAAGTATGTATAATTACATATATGTATGTATATACACATACATATATACACACATATATACCCATTATACATACCTATATATACACCTATATACACATATGTGTGCATGTATGTATACATGCACATATAGATACACACATACATAAATATATGTATGTGTGTATCTATATATACACATATACCTATCTGTGTCTAATGATAGCCATCTCTGAGGTGAGGGGGAGGGGAAGGAAGAAAAAAGGGAGAAAAAGGAAATGTATATGATAACTTTATTGTGTATTTAAAAGGAATAGCAAGTTGTACATGGTGAAATCATGGTTTCATGTGTAATAATCTTTTTCTTGTACTATTATGAAAATTCCATTTTCCATGAATTTCTATAATTTAAAAAATAAATTTAATAAAAAATAAGCATTTATGAAACATCTACTATTTGCCAAGGACTGTGCTAATTGCAGAAGATACAAAGAAAGGCTAAAATAGCCCCAACTTTCAAGAAGCTCACAGTCTAATAGATATTACAGCATTTCAATAACTATATACAAACAAGATATATACAGTTTAAGTTGGAGATAATCTGAGAAAGAATGCACTAGAATTAAGAGATACTGAGAAAGAATCCTTGTAGAATGTTGGAGGTTTTAACTGAAACATGCATGGATTCAAGTAATCCAGGAGGCAGAGAAGAAAAAGGAGAGAATTTAGTAAGTCAGTTAACAAGCATTTATTAAGTGCTTACTATGTGCCATGTTCTATGCTAATCTCTAGGGACACAAACACAACTAAAAAAAAAAACAATCCCTGCTTACATTTTAATGGAAGAAAACAACATATGAAAAGGAAGGTAGAGAAGGTACCAAAATGTGTAGCGTGGGGGTCCTCAAGAATTATAAGGTATGTACAATATGGAAGTTTTTTGCATGGTGTAGTGACTGGAGAGCCATCCTTAGAGCCAGGAAGACCTGGATTAAAATCTTACCTCTTTAGCCCTGCCTCTGCCACATGCAGCCTGAGTGTCCATGGTCAAGTTACAACCTCAAAGCCAGGGGTGAGGAACCTGCAACCTCGAGGCCACAAGTGTCCCTCTAGGATCTCAAGTGCGGTCCTTTGACTGAATCCAAACTTCACAGAACAAATTTCCTTAATAAAAGGATTTATTCTATAAAACTTGAACTCAGTTGAAAGGCCACACCCAAGGACCTAGAAGGCCACACATTCCCCACCCCTGCCTAACCAATTGTCTATGACTCTGAATTGCAGAGAAGGCATTGAATTGCATGGTCAGAGAGTTTCCTCACTTGGGAGTTCCCTGTATCAGTGAAATCACAGGTCCAATTCTTATCCCTAGCCATATGAAGGGCATGGATGATAATTATATGAGAGAGCATGAATAGTTTTCAGCCTTCATGTATGAATAAAGTCCCCATGGTGATGATGGATCCAACAAAGTAAAAAAAATTAGCCATGAAATGTCAACATGTATCCATAAGCTTGGTCCAACATCTCAGAAAAGAATGAAAGTGTGGCTTGTTCACTGTAGCCAATCACCAGAACTTCAAAAAACAACTCAAAGTTCTTTCTCTACACATCAGGTGGATCAGTATCTCATGTATTTTATATTAAATTCAATAATTTTGTCCCTTCACCTGAATATATCAGGAAATAACTTTGGTACTGGAAAAATAAATTGTTTTTAAAATGCTTAGAATTTATCTGCAATTATCTTTATTGATTCTACCCTTTAAAGATAGGAAGATATTATGAATGTGACTTTATATTCACTAAAATGAGAAATACTTTCTTAAAACATTCTCTGGTTTATTCCTTCTGTTTTATCCACCAATGCCAAGTGTTCCATTTGTATATTGTGCAGGACAGGTGCACTTCAAGCCTATTTAGAAATATTTACTTACTAATTTCCTGAACTATCTCTCTTGACCTTAATCCTAACCTTAGTTTGACTATAATGTCAATTCCAACTGACATCATTATCCCTTTGTATATATTTTTTTAAAGTTATCTTTTAGGGGCTCAAGATATTGCCTCACCTGAATTTTATGTGAAATAACCGTTTAAAGATCTATTCTCTCACTAAAATCCTACTATGATTCTAGTGCCTTCTCTCTGTGGATTATCTCCAATTTCTCTTGTGTGTGTGTGTGTGTGTGTGTGTGTGTGTGTGTGTGTGTGTGTGTATGTGTATTAGTGCATAGTTTTCATGTTGTCTCACTCATTAGATTGTTAGCTCCTCAGAGCTGGGACCATATTTGACTTTCTTTTTACCCCTAGCAGTTAGCACCATACTGGGCACAGAGTATGCATTATCAAGATTGTGATGATTTATCATGGTATTCAGGTGATCCTATATTCTCAAAACCAATACCAGTGAACTCATGAACTGATGTATAAATTCTGGTAGTTTGTATGAAGCTGAAAAATCTTTAAAAATATGTCCAATAGTTATATGTTTGTCTATTGTCTGAAGACTAGTATGGTCAAATTTCAAGAGACTCATTTTCAGGGCATTTGCCATCAATCAACCAGAGCATGATGACTCTTTCTTCTTTCTTTCTTTCTTTTTTTCTTTCTTCCTTTCTTCTTTTCTTTCTTTCTTTCTTTCTTTCTTTCTTTCTTTCTTTCTTTCTT
>NW_020954572.1:5808943-6091911 GCF_900497805.2 Vombatus ursinus | reverse complement strand
CTTTCTTTCTTTCTTTCTTTCTTTCTTTCTTTCTTTCTTTCTTTCCTTCTTTCTTTTGACTACTGATGAAACATGGAGGGATTGTAATTTCTGTTACTAGAGGAAGTAGCCATACCAGCAAAAGCATGCACTTTTGGACTATTGAAGTATGTACATACAATGAAAGATACAGTAGCTTAGTGAGTACAGAGCTTTTCTTGGACCTAAGAAGACCTGGGTTCAAATTCTATCTCTGCCACAGACTAGCTATGGGAACATGGAAAGGTAACATACTTTTGGTGCTCCAGGAAGTCATCTAAGGGCATAATTTGTAGATGAGTTTTGAAACTCCCTTATTACCCGAGAAAGTTTTCATATTAAAGTTCCACAGGACCAGACTGAAAAGCATATATGTAGATGTAAATATGGAGGCAGCTAGGTGACTCAGTGGATAGAGTGCTAGGCCTAGAATCAGGAAGTTTTGAGTTCAAATCTAGGTTCGACTCTTATTAGCTGTGTAACTCTTGGCAAGTCACTTAACCTCTATTTACTATAATCCACTGGCAAAGGAAATGGTAATCAATTCCAGTATCTTTGCCATGAAAACCCCATAGACAGTATTGATATGCTGCATGAGATCGTGAAGAATTGGACACAACCGAATGACTGAACATTAATAGATGTAAACAAACACATGATAAAGACTTGAACAATGATGTGGGAAAAAACAGCATCTAGGTGGAAAGTGAAAAATGAACAAATGAGTAGGTATGTTGAGAAAGTTCTCTAGAAACTAGGGGAGACCTGGGGATTCATAAGCCAACAGAGCTAGACTTGGAAGATCTACCTCAGTCTGGAGTAGAAGTAGGGATGGAGACCAGATTAAAACAAAAACAAAAACAAAAACAAAACTATTGTTTCCTGGGAAACTCAGGGGAAAAAAAGTCTTAGAATCCTATTCTAGGTAATTTGGTGGTGCAAGCAGGATGCAATTAGAGGGAGAATACAGACTGGGATAGCCAGAGAGAAAAGGACCTAGACTAGAAACAGGTTACATTTGGTAACCAGATATCTGTCTTAAATGGAGAAATCTATAAATAAAACATATTCAAGATAGAAATCTTTGTCTACCCATTATCTATATTTTTTATATATAATTTATGAACTTTTTCATACTTGCAAGAAGGAAGGAAACAAACATTTATTAAATACCTACTATGAACCAGATACTGTACTAAGAACTTTACAAATATCTCATTGGATTCTCACAACAACCCTGGAAGATAGGTGCTATTATTATCCCCATTTTACAGATGAGGAAACTGAGGCAGATGGAGATTAAATGAGTTGATACTGTTTTATCTACATAGCTACCTTTAGATAAGGTAAACACTTAACTATCAGAGGCAACAGAACTAGGGGATATGCACATCTCCCTGCATGAAATATAAACTCTTGAGCGAAAGATTTTTTTTTTAATTTTTTTTATCACCTGCATCTATCACATTACTGTTCAAAAATGCCAGGGCTCCTGCTTGAATCCCTCCTGCCCTTTCCCTTGTCAGGTTGTTTATATATTTGTATGAGTCCTATCACTGTCTTAGACTCATTAATACAAAATTCTTGCATATGGCCCTGGGTCAACTTCCATTTTCCCCAAGTGTCACCCAGAATCAAGAAATCTGAATTGCCTGGAAAAGTCATTGACTGATTTCTCTCAGAGCTCTTACTAAAAATTCAAATAGATATATTGGGCAATCTATACCCATGGTGTCAAACTCAAATAGAAATGGGGGACCCAAAGCCATAATAAAGATCTCTGTAGTCCCCAAATTGAGTATGAAAACTTCATATTAACATTAGCTCTGTTCTATTGCTGTTTAATTTACTTTGTTAAATGTTTCTCAATTACATTTTAATCTGGTTGGGTCACACTGGGGAAAGCTATGTCAGGGCTGTGTTTGATGCTTCTGGTCTACACAACTACTTAAAACATGTCCAAACCTGACTGAAAAACCCAGTGAGGCAAGAAATAGAATTTATAGCATCTTTTCTCCTTCTACTGATGGTTTTCCAAGAATGTTTGACTCTGTAGGGTTCCAAATACATTGAATATACTGCAAAAATACTGTAGAAGTTTACATTTGACATTGCAGGACTTACACCCTCTGGGGAAATTCTCTATGTTCCTATTAAAATTAAGGTCCAGGAAGGACCACTTTACATTATGTATCCTTTTCTACTCACCTTGATTACTTTTCTTGAGGCTCCCTTGGGTTCTTGCAAACTAGTAACAGAGTCTAAATTCTCAATGATGCTCTCAGTCTTAATACTTGTGCTGATCAAGGCAGCCTTGTTGAGGCAGCAACTTTCCATGTCAAAGAAGCAAGGGTGTAGGTAGAGATGAGAGATTTACCCTCGCCTGCAGCAAGAAAAATAATGAGGCAAATGGTTTCACCCCAAAGAAAGCAAGTAGCCAGAGTCCATCTCCTCACTCCAGGCTTTTTCACTGGCTGTCTCACATGCATGGAATGCTCTCCCTCCTGATCTCTGCCTCCTAGCTTCCTTGGCTTTTTTCCAGTCTCAACTAAAATCCCACTTTCTGTAGAAAACACTGACAGGTCCCTCTTAATTCTAGCGCCTTCACTCTGTTCATTATTTCCAATTTGTCCTGTATATACCTTACTTGTACGTTGTTATTTGCATGTTGTCTCCCCCAATAGATTGTGTGATTCTGAAGAGCAGGGACATTTTCCTTTCTTTGTATCCTCAGTACTTTGCACAGTACCTGGCACATAGTAGGCATTTAATATTTATTGACTAACTAACTGTATGAGAGTCCTAGTGAACACTACTGCCTGTGCCAGAGCCCAAGTTAATGCCTTAGAATAAAGTCAGGAAAATTGATGGTAACATAATAAACTGGAAAGAAAACTCAGGCTCAAAACCTGTGTCTGATATTTATTACTTACTGGTTCTTGGGCAGTCATTTAATCTCCTTTGCCTTAGTTTCTTCACCAGTGAAATGAAGGTGGAAGGGTGTGTCAGGGAGACTGAACTAGATGGCCTCTGAGGTTCACATATTGGATCAATATGTGATCTAAGCCAAAAATAAAAATAATAATTTTGACATCTTAAGCAATCAGGTAGTAACAGCCCTGAGACTTCGTTGGGGGCCTACATTTAAACTGACTGATTTTCTTGACTATCACCTCCCTCTCTGTCCTGAATAAAAGACTTTTCCAACAGGTGACTGATGGCCCTGAGAGCAATTATTTATCTAAGACATTCTCCACGTTTCTCTATGTGTGGTTTCCAGGCAGTGCCAGGTGCTGATGGCTGGAGTGCTGTTATCTTTTTGGCTAGACATTTTCTGTGAAAATTATCATCAGGGCTTGCTCACAAACCTTATTTCAAACCTTTTTTTTTTCCTCCCTTCCCCCTGTCCCTAACATTAGAATCTGTTTTGTTTGAAGGGTTCTCAGGGCAAGGACCCACTTAGTCCCTTTTCAGAAGGCAAAACACTCTTGTCTTGTTGCCCGGAGACAAGTTTTTCCTCTAGGCAAGAATGCCCAAAGCCTTCATTAAATTGGGGGCTCAGGTTGGGAAGCTCTTTTGCAAGGAGTGAAAGCAGGTGTATCTGAAAATTCTATGAACAAGAGCATGGGTCAGCAATTTTCTAGCCACTAGCTAGGCTAAACAATGTAGTGGGTTCCACAGGGAAAGGACAAAGGAAAAGGGAGGGGGGAATTGCTGGACAAGTGGGGAAAGTAGTTTTGAAGAGCTTAAGGAATAGAAAGGACATCAAATGTGAAAAAATGTGTGTAAAATTATGGAATACCTACACATTTGCCCCAGTGTGTTCTGGGGCAATGGAATACCTCAGTTTGCTTACTGTTGGGTTAGTTCTGAAATGATTAATTTTTTGTGTGTCATTGACCCCTTTGATAATCTGAGGATTCCTGTTTAGAATAATGGTCTGTTAGATATCCTCATAATTGAAGGAAAAGTTTAAGGTCATTTAAAAGTTAGTGAAAATGAAGATGTAATTTTTTTTCCCCACCTGCATTCATAGAAACCCTAAAAGAATCACTGGGTTAGGCAGTCTCTGTCAACTGAAACTTTACCATAGTCTGTCATTAAGATGTCTACCACTGGACAATCTCCCTGAGATGAGGTATTGGGATCATTTGTGAAAGTCTTGATATGGTCCTCTGACATGTCATCATTACTTAGAATCCTTCTAGAAATACTAATTATCTTGCCTTTTGACTATTAGAATCCCTAATGCTCATCTCTAGCATATAGTTTTAACTGAGTCCCTCTGCTCCTATGGATATTAGAAATAGACACATTGAGAAATAGTGTGATTTAATGGAAAGATTGAACTGGGGGCTCAAGAGATATGAGTTCTAATCATGACCATCATTAACAAGCTGTGACACTGAGCATATGTATATGTGTATGTATATATGTAAATGTATGTATATATGTTGTAAATATGTATGTATATATAAATATATATTTATGATTAAATTAGGAGATAATTGAGATCCCATCAGGTCTTAAATTATAGGTTTTTTTTTTCCTAAGATATTCTTGGATATTAGGATTTTGGAGGTTAAGGTAGTAGATATCTTTGGAGCTAAATTAATCTCAAAAAGTGAATTGAATTTTAGTCCCTAAGGGAGAGGCAAGTTATTTTTTATTCCCTTTCTTTATTTCTGGCTCCTAAACCCCACAGCATCAATTTTTGGCTCTTATGCCAGTTGCCTTCTTTGTACTTCTGCTGTGTAACTTTTCTGATTATGGAAAAGGTGAAAAAGAAAGGACATTTCATCTACCAAGAGACTGTTAAAAATCTAAATGTATTTAATAACCTGATATTCAAATACTTCCAGTGTTCTGTTCTATTACCCTCTCCCCAGCAAGGTTGTTGCTTGTGGTCTTGCAAATTATAGGATCTTACAGCTGGAAGGAATATAAGATGTTATAAGTCCTCATAGCCAGCAAAGCAAAGGACAGAAATCTATTTTTCATTGATGGTCTTGCTTACTACATTTTATATCATCTAGATTACCTGAATTTATTTAAAATTGGTGTCTAGATTTATGAGCTATGGTTAACACCTGTTATAGTATTAAGGGAGTTATTTGTAATGAACTTTGTGAATAAACTTGGTTTCCTTTTATCTGATTACTGCTTGATATGAAGTAGTTTATTTTTTTTGCCTTAATAGTATTTTATTTTTTCTAATTACATGTAAAGATAGTTTTAAACATTCATTTTTGTAAAATTGTGAGTTCCAAATTTTTCTCCCTCCCTCGCTCCTTCCCCAAGACAACAAGCAATTTGATATAGGTTATACATGTACAATTATGTTAAACATATTTCCACATTGGTCATATTGTTAAGAAGAACCAGAACAAAAGGGGAAAAATGGGGGAAAAAAGCAAAAAAAAATTAAAAAGTGAAAATAGTATGCTTTGATCTGCATTTAGACTTCATAGTTCCCCCCTCCCCCCTCCCCCCCAGATGTGGTTAGCATTTTCCATCATGAGTTTTTTACAATTGTCTAAGATCATTGTATTGCAGAGAAGAGCTAAATCTATCATAGCTAATAATCACAAAATATTGCTGTTGCTGTATACTGGTTCTGTTCACTTCACTCAGCATTAGTTCATATGTCTTTCCATGTTTCTTTTTTTTCTGAAATCCAATTGCTCATCATTTCTTATAGCACAATAGTGTTCCATTACATTAATATACAACTTTTCCAGCCATTCCCCAATTGATGGGCATCTCCTCAATCTCCATTTTTTTTGCCACCACAAAAAGAGCTGTTATAAATATTTTTGTACATGTGGATCCTTTTTCCTTTTTAATGATCCCTTTGAGACATAGACCTAGTAATGGTATTGCTGGATCAAGGGGCACACACAGTTTTAAAGCCCTATGGGCATAGTTCCAAATGGCTCTCCAGAATGGTTAGATCAGTTCACAACTCAACCAACAATGCATTCGTGTTCCAATTTTCCCACATTTTCTCCAACATTTATCATTTTTCTGTCATGTTAGCTAATCAGATAGGCATAAGGTGGTACCTCAGCATTGTTTTATTTGCATTTCTTTAATCAATAATGACTTAGAGGATTTTTTCATATTACTACAGATAGCTTTTTATTTTTTTATAATTAATTAATTTAATTTTAGTTCTTAGCATTCACTTCCATAAGATCCTGAGTTCTAAATTTTCCCCTCCTCCCTCTCTTCCCCCCTCCTCAAGACTGATTACAATCTGATATAGGCTTTACTTATACATTCATATTAAACATAATTTCACATTAGTCATGATGTAAAGAAGAATTAGAACTAACAGAAGGAACCATGAGAAAGAAGAAACAAAACAAAGCAACAAAAGAAAAGGAGAGCAAATAGTATGCTTCAGTCTGCATTGAGACTCCATATTCTTTCTCTGGATGTGGATAGCATTTTCCATCACGAATCTTTTGGAGTTGTCTTAGATCCTTTAATTGCTGAGAAGAGCTAAGTCTATCAAAGTCAGTCATCACACGATGTGACTGTAGTTTACCGTGTACAATGTTATCCTGGTTCTGCTCACTTCACTGAGCAACAGTTCATATAAGTCTTTCCAGGTTTTTCTGAAGTCCATCTGCTCGTCATTTTTTATAGCACAATAGTATTCCATTACATTCATATTCCATAACTTGTTCAGTCATTTCCCCAATTGATGGGTATCCCCTCAATTTCCAATTCTTTGATGCCACAAAAAGAGCTGCTATAAATATCTTTGTACATGTGGGTCCTTTTCCCATTTTCATCATCACTTTGGGATATAGCCCTAGAAGTGATATTGCTGAGTCAAAAGGTATGCACAATTTTATAGCCCTTTGGGCATAGTTCCAAATTGCTCTCCAGAATGCTTGGATAAGTCCACAACTCCACCAACAATGCATTAGTGTTCCAGTCTTCCCACCTCTCCAGCATTTATCAATTTCCTGTTTTTTTTCATGTTAACCAATCTCATAGGTGTGATGCTGTACCTCAGAGTTGTTTTAACTTGCATTTCTCTAATCAATAGTGATTTAGAGCATTTTTTCATATGCCTATAGATAACTTTAATTTCTTCCTCTGAAAATTGCCTGTTCATATCCTTTGACTATTTATCAATTGAGGAATGACTCACATTCTTATAAATTTGACTCACTTCTCTATATATTTTAGAAATGAAGCCTTTATTAGAAACACTGGCAATAAAAATTGTTTCCTAGCTTTCTGCTTTCCTTCCAATATTGGTTGCATTGTTTTTTTTCATGCAAATTTTTAAATTTGCTTTTTAAATTTAATGTCATCAAAAT
Source organism: Vombatus ursinus (assembly GCF_900497805.2). Classification (NCBI taxonomy): domain Eukaryota; kingdom Metazoa; phylum Chordata; class Mammalia; order Diprotodontia; family Vombatidae; genus Vombatus; species Vombatus ursinus. The sequence continues at coordinate 6,084,553 of NW_020954572.1, read as the reverse complement.
TATCCATTTTGTATTTCATAATATTCTCTATCTCTTGTTTCATCATAAATTCTTTCCATCTCCATAGATCTCACAGGTTAACTACTCCTTGCTCTCCTAATTTGTTCATAGGTTCATCCTTTAAGTCTAAATCATGTACCCATTTTGACCTTATCTTAGTATAAGGTGTGAAACATTGGTCTATGCCTAGTTTCTGCCATACTCTTTTTTCAGTTTTCCCAGCAGTTTTTGTTGGTTAGTGAGTTCTTATCCCAGAAGCTGGGGTCTTTGGGTTTATCAAACAGTAGATTACTATAGTCATTTACTACTGTGTCTTGTGTATCTAACCTATTCCACTGATCCCACACTCTATTTCTCAGCCAGTACCAAATAGTTTTTAATGACTGACACTTTACAATATAGTTTTAGATCTGATATGGCTAGTACATCTTCCTTTGCATACTTTTTCAGTAATTCCCTTTATATTCTTGATCTTTTGTTCTTTCAGATGAATTTTGTTATTATTTTTTCTAGCTCTATAAAATAATTTTGGTAGTTTGATTAGTATGACACTGAATAAGTAAATTAATTTAAGTAGAATTATCATTTTTATTATATTAGCTCAGCCTACTCACAAGCAATTGATGTTTTTCGTTATTTAGATATGACTTTATTTGTGTGAAAAATGTTTTGTAATTGTGTTATGAAGTAGTTTATATAACAATGAATTATTTCTTGCATTTCTGTCCAAATTGAGATGATAGTCTCCCCTTCTGGAGCTCCTTCCAAAGTTACCCTTAATCATAACTTCAGAAAGATTATGTGGTTGATATTTTTCTTGGTGTTCTCCGTTAAGGACTTTAATTTGGAGCTGCAGTTTGACAGTTCAAATAAAGAATCATAAACCATAAAACTTTAGGATTGGAAGACATCATAAAGTCTATTTACTTAAATTTCCCTTCTAATAAATAAATATCCTCTACAGAAAGCGTTTTTAAACATTGTGCGTGTGTGTGTGTGTGTGTGTGTGTGTGTGTGTGTGTGTGTGTGTGTGTGATGGACCCCCTTTGGTAGTCTAGTGAAGTCTATTGACTCATCAAAATATTTAAATGTGTAAAATGGAATACATATGATTACAAAGGAAATCAATTATATTGAAATATATACATATATGCATATACATGTATATGTCTATATAAATATACATACATATATACTCACAAACATGATAAGTTCATGGATACCAGTTTAAAAATCATTGTTCTGCAGTATGCTGGGTAGATGGCTCTACTTGATCACCATCCATCCTTAAGACCTTGCTTCTTTTCAAAGCAACCCATTCTGGTTTTGTGTAACTCTAATTGTTGGGAAAGTATTTACTTATGTTGAATCCAAATCTGCCTTCTGGTCACTTCCAGCTATCAATTCTCATCTTGCCCTCTATCCACAGGCCAGCAAGCAGACCCAAAGTGGACCAAACCAGATTAAAATGGAATCAGAAATAGTTTAGCCAAATACATTTTTTTAAAAATTCAATGATGACAATGTCAACTTGTGGTTTGCTATGTGTGTTTGATACCATCGCTCTAGAGTAATACAGATTAAGTCCATCTTAACTTCCACATGATCGCTCTTCATATATATATATATATGCAGATAGCTAAAGTGCTTCCTAAATATTCTCTTCTCCAAGTCGAATATTTCAAATTCCTTTCATCATGCATGATGGAATATAGATAGAGGATAGAAGAGGGCCTGGGGTCAGGAAGAACTGAATTCAAATGTTCACCCAAAAACTAACTAGCAGTATAATCCTGGAGAAGTCATTCAAACTCAGTTTGCCTGGGGTTCTGGCACCTACCTCAGTAGAGTTGTAATGAGGATCAAATTAGTTAATATATGTCAAGAGCTTGGGGAAGCTAGATAGTGCACTGGATAGAATGCCAGGTCTGGTTCTTCTTCATGAGTTTAAGTCTGACATCAGACAATTACTAGGTCTGTAACTCTGGGCAAGTCACAACCCTGTTTGCCTCAATTTTCTTATCTGTAAAATGAAAAAAAATATGTAAAATGTAAAACTAAGAGCCAAGATGGTGGAGTAAAAGCAGTGACTTGTTTGAGCTCTCCCCCAAGCCCCTCCAAATACCTGTAAAAATGACTAAAAGAATTCTAAAGCAGCAGAACCCACAAAAAGACAGAGTGAAACAAATTTCCAGCCTGAGACAATCTGGGTTGATGGGAAAGGTCTGTTGCACTGGACTGGGAGAGGAGGGCAGTTCAACGTTGGCCATGCAGGCAAAGATGGGGCCCCAGTGAACCTGGAGCAGGCCTTAGGGGACTAAATTCCTCATATCTATGATGGTTTCCAGACTTCTCAACCCACAAACTCCAAAGACAAAATAAAAGTTCAGTAGGAAAGGCCTGTCAAACCTAGGTGAGAGAAAAGTACAGTCTGGCCCCAGCCCTAACTCAGTCCTGATGCAGCCACAGCAGTTGTGGTGGCTACTTCCAGAGCTCTCCATCCACAGACAGGAGGTGGGGATCAAGTGGCTGATGAAAGGGGCATTGCAGGGATCTCTTGCTGGTACTGACACATGATTCTCTTGCTTTGCCCATGCTTAGATCTGGGTCACAGTCCTGGGTGGCAGTCCTGGGATGAGGAGGAGCACTGGCATGGCAGAGCTTGTGGCATTGGTGGAGAGATAATCCTCCTCACAGTTCCAAGGCAGAAAAGAATGCTTATGGTGACTCATAGACCAGATCATATGCCAGGAAAGGAGTAAACACCTCTCCTTTGATCATACCGCCTTGGAAGAAAAGAAAATTTACAGGTCCCTAGAAGTATCTCTGAAAACAACTTCATAAAACCCCTGAAGCTTGGGACAGTACACCCTCCACCCTGGAAGCAAACCCCTGCCTTAACAAAGAGTTAAGAAGTCAAAAAATAGCCTGGAAACATGAGCAAACAGCAGAAAAAAACTCAGATTATATAATCTTAGTTTGGTGACAAAGAGATCAAAACATACAACCAGAAGAAGACAACGAAATCAAAGCTTCTATATCCAAAGCCACCAAGAAAAATATGAATTGGTCTCAGGCCATGGATGAGCTCAAAAAGGATTTTGAAAAGCAAGTAAGAGGAGTAGAGGAAAAATTGGAAAGACAAATGAGAGTGACGCAAGAAAATCATGAAAAATAAGTCAACAGCTTGCTAAAGGAGACCCAAAAAATACTGAAGAAAATAATACCTTAAAAAATAGCTTAACCCAAATGGCAAAAGAGGTCCAAAAAGCCAATGAGGAGAAGAATGCCTTCAGAAGTAGAATTGGCCAAATAGAAAAGGAAGTCTAAAAGCTCACTGAAGAAACTATTTTAAAACCACTTAATTATTATTTTTTTTAATTTCACTTTGTTTTTGTCCTGACATGATTTTATTGGCACAGGTAACTCTCAATAAAGAAACGCTGTCTATCAATAATCAGCAATTGTTTGGAAACTTGTAGTCTTATATCATTCACTTCAGATGCTGATTGTTACCACTGGTGCCTTGTCCAAGGTCACACAGTTATTATGGATCAGAAGCAGAATTTAAACCCAGGTTCCTTTATAATCTGGTTTCTCACCTCGTTACTTAACTGAATATTGTCTCTCCAAAGTTATCAATAATTTCTTAATTGTCGAATTTATGATCCCTTCTCAGTCCCCATACTTCTGGACCTCTCTTCTTAACTTAACACTATTGACCACCCTCTCCTCCTAGATATTCTCTGTTCTCTGTGTTTTTGCAACGGGAATTTTTCCTGCTTCTCCTTCCATTTGTCTGACCATATATCAGTCTCCTTCGTTGCTCTATAATCCTTATCATGCTCCTTAACTGTGTTTGGTCTCTAAGGCTCTGTTCTATGCCTTCTTTTCAGTCTCTACACAGTCGCACTTTGTATCTTCATTGAATTCCATTTGTTTAATTGTCATCCCTTTGCATGACATATATTTTCATATTCAACCTCAGTCTCTCCCCTGAATAGCAATTCCACATGGCAACTGCCTATTGGACAATATAGAATGGATATGTTTGAGGCATCTTAAACTCAACATCTCCAAAATATAGCCTTCATAACAAATACACCTTTTTTCTAAAGGTCCATATATTTGTCAAGGGCACCATCATTTTCCTAGTGTTCAGATTTATAATCTTAATCTTATCCTCAACTCTTCACTTTTCCTTATGCCACTTATCTAGTCAATTGTTCAAACTTTTCAATTCTAATCAAATAAAATTTCTCACATTCAGCTCCTTTTTCCTACTTATACACTCACTACTTTAGATCATGCTCTTCTCACCTTTAGATTATATTAAGATCCTCATAATTGGTCTCCTTGTCTCAATTCTATTCCCTTTCAAATCTATCCTCCATGAAGTTGCCAAAACAATTTTTGTCAAACTTCATCTTAACCATGTCATCCTCAATAAACTCTGTCATATCCTTATTGTCTCTACTACATTAACTCCTTGGTTTAGATTTTAAAGCCCTTCACAACTGGCCCCAACCCATTGTTTCAATATTATTCTATATTACTCCTGTTCCCAGATTGAAAATTGGAAAGGACTTTAGAGGCTATTGAGTTGGATTTCTTCATTTGCGCAACAGAGGCACAAAAAGATTAAGAGTTTTTAGGATCAAATCTTCAGTAAGCATTTCAGGTAGGATTTGAACTCAGGTCTTCCTGACTCCAACTCTAGCAATTTATCTACTCTGAACACTTATACTGGAATGCACTCCTTCATCATATCCACCTTTAGAATTCTCTTCCTGGATGGAGCTCAAGTGCCAACTTCCAAATGAAGTTTTTCCTGATTCCCCAAACTGCCATTGCCATATATCCCTGCCTTCATGGCATTTAACTACCTTACATTTAGTTTGTATTTATTATGTATAGACTTTTAAGTGTACTTCCTATCTCCCTTGATAGAAAGTAAACTCCTTAAGAGCTGATAGTTTCATTTGTATCCCAACACACAGCTAGCAAGTGCTTAATGAATGATTATTAATTGCTGATTCTGCATCCCTCATACTCCTATCCACAAGGCCATGCTATCTACTCATTAGTAGAAAGTATAAAATATAATAATTATAACACAAGCTATAACATAAAACTACATGACAGTTATAAACAAAATAACCTGAGAGTTCTAAGAAAGGGAGATTGATTCTGTTCGGGTTACTGCAAAAGCTTTATGGAAGAGGTAACATTTAATTTGGATCTTAAAGGATTGGCATGAGTACAACTAACATAAAGGTAGAGTATGGCATGAAGGATTATGGTAGCAAAGGTATAAGAGTGGCAAAGTTCAAAACATGCTTATAGAACAGGGAGTGGCCCAGTTCCTACAACATATAATAAATTAAATAGAGTAGGGGGAGATGTGGCTGGAAGGGAGCATATTGTGGAAGAACTAGAATACAGGGGGAATTTGGTTATTTATTTGGTTGGTAATAGCAAATTGTTAGAGGTTTTTGAGAAAGTTTTTGAGGCAAACTATTAGAGGTTTTTGAGAAATGATATGATCAGAAATACGCCTATTAAAAGTATTTTGTACAGTAGATTCATCATATAATTTAGAACAAAGAACTTCTTGGTTGTCATTATTTCTTCAATTGGGTCATTTAATTCTTTTTTTTTATCTTAGCCTCTAAGCTACTTAAGAGTTGGACCCATACCTTATGTAATCTTTGTATCTACAACACCTATCAAAGTGCCTAGCAAATGGGAAGTGTTCAATATATACTTGTTAATTTTATTTAGTCTTCCTAAGGAGAATAAGTGGGGTGGGGGGTAGAGAAAGAAAACAGCAATTGGTAATGAAGACAATAAAAAATCTTAAATCAGAAAATAAGTAACCAACCTTCCACAGAACAACATGAGCAGCAAAGAAAAAAAAAAGGAAAAGAAAAAGAAAAAAAAAAACATGAAAGATGACACCTGGACACTTTCTTGTTCAAACTCACACCAGAGCCTAAGAGTTGTATGCCATCCAACTGGTGAGTCAGAGGAAACAGAAATTAATTACATCATTGTGCAATAGAATGACGATTTAGGAATCTTTGGGGAAGATTTCAAAAGACATCGCTCTAATTAACCTTACCCTACCAAATGTGCACACTCAGCTACACACATAGCAAAAAGAAGGGGCTTGAATTCAAGGGGAAAATTCAACCAAACTATGTAGTCAAATTCTCCGAGTAGAAAACAAAACAAAACCTAAATGAATGAATGAATGAATGAATAAATAAATAAATAAATAAATAAACCTGGGGTAGGCAAAGGGCAAGGGCAGAATTGACCTCCAGAATAGCCCCAGGAGCATCATGGTTGCAGTGTGACACATCTCAGAAAGGGTTGAAATGAGGAAAGCCTCCTGATTTAATTTGAAAAGCCACATTTGAACTGCTTGACCCTTTACTGAATTGGATGCAGTTACTGAAAAGGATCATCACACTTTAGTATTTCTAGTCTCAGCAGAATTCTAACCTAGACCATTTGCAATCCATTCTTGCTCTTTGGGACTTTTTTTTATTTGGACAATAGCAAAAATAAAAAAAAAAGTGTCACTTCTTGGAGAGAGTAGTATAATAAAACTGGTGATGAACCTGGTGAGACTATGAAGAACTAGGGGAATTAAGCAGTGCTAAAGACTGCCAAGAAATACAACTTAAAAGTATTTCACATTGACCTTTCTTGCTAAACCAGAAATGAAAAAGAGAGAAGTCTACACCTTTTCCCATACAGAAGAAAGCAAGACTATCATTAATTTATGTCTAAGAAGTGGGGAGGGGAAAGGTCGGGGAGAAGATGTTACTATAAATTTCAGAAACCATGCCTACACAGCTCACCCTTTTCCTATCCGCCAGCCTCAAACTTCCAAGGAATTTTATTCTGTCAAAATGCTCCTTTCCCTGGAGCCCTTTTTCTCCTGCTCCTCTGAATTTTACTAATAAATTCCTATTGTTAATTTTCATGATTTCCTGGTGGATATAATTAACTATCAGCCTTCATGCTCATGGAATTAGCCCCCTCTATAATGGAGGTGAGGCCCAAAAGGAGTCCTCATGGATGTTGTAGAGAGGATTCTTACTCAGCTATGCATTATACAAATGGTCTCTGAGGTCCTTGCTGGCTCTGCTATTCTGTCACTGTACAGGATTAACATTATCCTGGTCATTTATTCAGAGAGGTAGAATAATGGACAGCATGCTGGATTTGTAGTTAGGAAAATATAGATTTAATCTAGGGCTATTATGAGCCTCAAATGAGATAATAGATATAAAGCACCTTGCCAGCCTTCAAGTGCTATATAAGTGTCTATCATCACCACCACCATCATCATCATCATCATCATCATCACCATCATCATCACCACCACCACCACCACCGTCATCATCATCATGATCATAGAGTCTAGTCTTGTGGTGACTTCATTCCCTGAGCCTTTTTTTTATGCAATCCTGCTGAGCTCAAACAATGTTTGGAGAGCAATACATGTTAAACAACTAGGCTGGGAGGGGCAGTCAAGGGGATAAATGAACATATACTTTTAAATTTAATCTGCATTATTAACACATTCTTAAGTCTAAACAATCGACAAAACAATAAATACAGCCCAGATTTTTAATGATTGCTGAGTTCAGAGATGTAAATGCTCAGTCTGAAAATTTAACAATAGGAAGTCTCTAAGACACCTCTGGTTCAATCCCATTTTAAATGTTTACTAATTGTGTGATGGTGGACTAGTCTCTTTATTTCCCTGAACAAAATTGTAAAGGGGAGTCTGAAGATGGTGGAGGCCTATTCTGGGAGCTGAATTTAATACTCTCTCTGAACAGTAGAAGAAAGAGTATGTTACCTAAATCACTATGTTTGTTTCATGGGGTGATGTAGGAAAAAAAAATTTCACAGAATCAGAAGGTGTGACTAGGTTCTTATCTGCATGGATGTAGGGAGTGTTTCCATCAGAGAAATTTCAGACCCTTCAAAGCACTGTCTTAGATACATTTCTCCCATATTCATGCATTACTCTCTATCCATCTGGCCATCCTCATAGATTAGACCATCAGAACCTCTCATTTGGACTATTGTCATTGTCTCCTAATTGGTCTCATTGTGTCTTGTCCTCCCCCTTTCCAATTCGTTCTCTTCATAGCTGCTATATTGATATTCCTCAAGGACAGGTCTGACCATCCCATTCCTATACTCAAGAAGATTCAATGGTTCCCTATTGGTTTAAGTATAAAGTACATAGGACTCTGGCATTTGAAGTCTTCCACAATTTGGTTCCAATCTTTCTCTCCAGCCTGATGTCACATTATTCCTTTTCAAAACTTCTTCATTCTAAACTTGCTATTCCCTGTACATGATAGTACATCATCTACCTCTGTGTCAGCTTCCCATCTCTGGAATATTTTCCTTCCTTAGGTTGGCCTTTTGGAGTCACTAGCTTCTGCCTAGGCTCAGCTTAAGAGACCTTTCCTGGTCCCCTTAGTCAGTGCTCTCCTCTATTTTAAAACTTTAGATTTACTACACATGTATATATTGATAACTTTTTGTTGTTCAGTCATATCTGATTCTTTGTGACCCCATTTGGGGTTTTCTTGGCAAAGATACTGGAGTAATTTACCATTTCCTTCTCCAGCTTATTTTATAGATGAGGAAACTGAGGCAAACAGGGTTAAATGGCTGACTCAGGGTCACACAGTTTGTAAGTGTCTGAGGCCAGATTTGAGTTCAGGAAGATGAGTCTTTCTGAGTGCAGGCCCAGCACTCATTCCATTGCTTCATCTACCTGCTCTTATATCTATATCTAACCTATACCTTTATATCTCTATCTAGGCAGATATAGCTATATATTTTGAGGGAGAGAGAGAGGGAAATACATATACGTATATATATATATATATATTCATAAGCACATGTATATATGTATGTATATCTAAACATATAGATACACACACATATATACACACACACATATATAATAAGGACAGCTAGATGGTTAGGTAGTTAGATAGAGTGCCAGGCCCAGAGTCAGGAAGCCCTGAGTTCAAACGCGGCCTCAGATACTTACTAGCTATGTGATCCTGTGCAAGTCACTTCGCCTTGTTTGCCTCAGTTTCCTCAGCTGTAAAATGATCTGGAGAAGGAAATGGCAAATCACTTGTTTATCTTTGCCAAGAAAACCCCAAATGGGTTCACAAAGAGTTGGATATGACTGAAACAACTAAAGAACAACAACATATATTTATACAGATATGTCTATATACATATACATGCTTATATATATATATATATATACACATATGTATACAAAGTAATTATAAAAATAATTTGTGTTATTTTTCCTCAACAGACTATAAGCAATTTGAGGTTATGGATGCTTTATTTTGGGTAGTTATTTTTGTATCTCCATTGTACCAGGCACGGTGCCTGAAACATTACTAATGCTTAATAAAAACTTGTTGATTTGAAGGGAAAAAAATCCTAATTAGACCTCTCTAGAATACAATAAATTGCCTTAAAAGATATTCTGATGGGTGCTGGATATCCACTCTAGGGGTAGTTATGGAGAAGATCCTTGTTTCACATACAGAGTTAAACTAGATGCTGTCTAAAGTTTATTCCAAATAGATTGTATAATTCTATAACAAGAAAATGAAACACTGCAATAACCAAATATGTACCATTTCAAAGTTTTAATTATTCAACCACTTAGCAAACTTGTGGAAAATAAAGGTAACAGAGATATCATCAACTCTGAAAAGGAAAATAATGAAGATTAAAAGGGTGGGCAAGGGGTGAGGCAATAGCCTGACTATTTTTGAAATACACCAAAATCTCTTTAGCAGAACGCACTGTAACCTCAAATCCATTTCCAGTTATAAATGTGTCATTGCAAAAGCTACTCAGGCTCAGAGGCCTGATGCTTTTTTCGCCCTACATTAGCTGTGGACCTAAGAGGTACCTATTGTAGTTGGCAATGTGGCTTAAAAGCAATTTTAAAAGCAACACAAAAAAAAGTTAGAATTGGATTCATTATCCTACCTAAGTGAATAAGTGCACAATAACTTGAAAATCAGCCGAATTTACAATAGTTTTATAAGATTACCTTTAAAAAATTAGGCTCAATGTGCTAAGAGCAGAGAGAGGAGAAAACACACACATAAGTGATTGTAACTGAAAAAGTATGTTTGGTTTTTTGTTATGAATAATTCCTGTAGCTTTAAGTAGGGTCCTGCGCTTAGAAAGTTTACTGATTAAAGCTCAAGGTGTCAGAAAAATATAACATGACACTTATATGGCTGCTGTCAAAAAGATCAATGAACTAATTTTAAAGTTAGCTATATAGTTTTTTTTTTACTTGAACATTGATATAGCAATAAATATGATCCTACATTTCTTACTCTGGTACACACACATTTATATATATATATATATACATATACATATATATTTGTGTTACTATATTATATGTGTATGTATGTGTGTATATATACACACACATACATACACACACATATAAATATTGCTCTTCTCACCATGATAGTCAAAGAAGAATATAGTTTGAGATTGTGCCAAACACTGGTGATCCAAAGAAAAGCAAAAATTGTTCTGCTCTCAGAGTCAAATGGAGGAGACACTATGTAAATAATTAGGTTTAACAACAGGGGAGTGGATTGAGTCTGACCTAGAGATCCCAGCTATGATGCTATTGGTTAAGGTAGGTATTTCTGTGGGTTCTACCCTAGGCTTTCTTGTCTTCATCTATACTACACCAAACATGGCAATATCATCAATTCTTATGATTTTAGTTATCTTCTATGTGCTAATAATTCTGTTTCTGTGTTGTTGTTCAGTTGTTTCAATCACGTCCAACTTTTTGTGACCCCAATTGGGGTTTTCTTGGCAAAGATATTGGAGTGGTTTGCCATTTCCTTCTCTAGTTCATTTTTCAAATGGGGAAACTGAGGCAAATGGTTTAAGTGACTTGCCCAGGGTCACATAGCTAGTAAGTATTTGAGACCAGATTTGAACTCAGAAGGATGAATCTTCCTGACTTCACATCTGGCATTCTACCTACTGTGCTACCTAGCGGCCCTTCAGAGCTCTATACCCAGAGCTAATACCCTATATTTCTCACAAGTTCCAGACTTACATCTCTAATACCTATTTGCTATCTCAAACCAGATGTCCCCTGGACATCTTAAATTCAATATCTCCAAAATTGATGTCATTATCCTTCTTGCCAAACCCTTCCTCCCCACAAAGTCCTCCATTACTGTCAAGGGCACTACCATCCTCCAAGTCACTGAGACTTACATCCTAAGTGTCATGTTCACTTTTCACTCTCTTTAACCATCACCCCTCCATATCCAATCTGTTAACAAGTCTTGCGGATTTCACTTTCATAATATTTCTTGAATATTTCCCCCTTTTTCCTCTAATATTGCCATGACCTTGGTTCCCAGGAGTGGAGAACCTATAGCCTTCTAGTTCTTCAAATGCAGCCCTTTGACTGAACCCAGAGAGATTCCCCACCCCTTCAGGTCCTAACTTCATACCTGGACTACAGAAACAGTCTAGTTTGCTGGTGAGGTCTCCTTGCCTCAAGTTTCTCCTTACTCTAATTCATCTTCCACTCAGCTATCAAACTAATCTTCCTACAGTGGAGATCTGACTATGTTACCCCCCCCATGTAGTGTCCCCCTATTACCTTCAGGATCACTCATAAAACCCTCCATTTGGCATTCCAAGATCACAATCTGGTCCCTTCCCTTTGCATTTTTTTATATATGTATACCTTACTTCCCTCCATGTACTCTGCAATGTAATGACACTTCCTTGCTGTTCCATATACAAAATGCTTCATCTCCCTATCACATGCATTTTCATTAGCTGTTCTTTGAGCCTGGAATTCTCTGTGTTTTCATCTATCCCTTCTGGCTTCCTTCAAGTCCCAGCAAAAATCCTATATTTTACAAAAAGCCTTTCCTAATCTCTCTTAATTCTAGTGCCTTCCTTCTGTTGATTATTTCCTATGATATATGATATGGTATACTATGATGTAAGGTAAGGTAATGAAATAAATGATCTGATATCATATAATACAATATTACACAATGCAATATGTTATGATATAATGACACCATGTGATATAATATAACATATGACATAGCATAACATGACATGATATGATATGATGTGGTATATAATACTTCACTTTTATACCTATTTGTTTTCATGTTGTTTCCACCACTAGACTAAATTCCTTCAGAGCAGGGACCTTGCTTTGTCTTTATATTTCCAGGAAGCCTGGGATAACAAAGTGTCTTTGCACACAGTAGGTGCTTAATAAATGTTCATTAACACTGAGAAATGATGGGACCATAGACAAGTCATTTAATCTCTTTGGGACTAAGTATACTCATATGTTAAATGAGTAAAACAATAGCTGTAGTTCCTGCCTCACAAGGTTATTGTTAGACTGAAATGAGATTCTATATGTGAGGTGTTTTGCAAACTTTAAGATGCTACATCAGCATCAGTTACTGTTATTAGTTGGGCTTTCAGTTTTACAGGAAAAAAATGTAAAGTTGGGTACCCTTTTCACATGGATCTTGAGTTTCAGGAAGGTTACGTTAGATTTTTAGCTAAATAGTACAAAGAAAATAATAGTGTGTTTTTTTTTCTACCCTGAGGATATGATAATAGTCTCATAGGTACCGGGTATGCTTTTTGGCATTGAGGTACATCTAATATGCATGTAAAATTCATGATAACCTAGCAAAAGCAATGGCATGGAATCAGGAAACTTATCTTTAGTCTGTGCTCTGTTGCTAACTATGTGACTTGGGACAGAATTAGCATAGACAATGAGGCATTGACATAGGTAAGTTGCTGCTCATTCTCCCTGGGGACAGAGGGTGGGGTATCCTTTTTTTCTCCATTACTCAAGGGTATTTTGTTCCTTTCCATGGTCCAGAAGTCCATCCCTTAGGTTCTTCATGATACTTTTTTCTGCTGCTATGTACTGCCTCTGATAATGCTGCCTGACCTGGTGAATTGTGACCTACAGGGCACCCAGAATCACTAAGGAGATGAGTAGCAAACTTAGCAGTAGGTTTGACCATTCCCCATTCTCCTTTCCCTTCCCTTTCTTCTGAAGTAGGTGTTATGGAGTGCTTAAAGCTTGGTCAGACATCAAAAATGCCAAGGTCATTCACTGTATCTCAGGCTGTCAGAAATCATCTTGACTTTTGTCCTGTCAACTGGACTTTGATGTTTCTAGAAAAGAGAGTAAGGCTGACTACTTGGCATATCTCTGCCTCACTTAAATCCAATTCATGCGCAAGTCATTACCCTGTGATGTCATTGGACCTCTTTGAAAACAAAAGATGAGTAACAATAACATCAAGAAACCTCATCTGTTATTAACAAAATCCCCTTCATCTTAGCTGTCTTCTTACTTTGTTCCTTCACTATTCTGATACTCACTGAAACCTGATTTTCTCCTTAAGCCACTAAGACTTTCTGGTACCCTCTCAAAGGCTTTCATGTTCTCACATCCCATAACACACACAATTGGAAGGAGTAGAATACACCTTGCTTCCTATTTCTACTTTCAGACCCTCTCTTTGAGACTCACACTCAGTATCTAACTCTGTTCCTTTAAAGTCCATCCCAATAAGTTCTCTCACAGTCTTGTACTTCATCACAAGACCTACTTCCTTTAAACATCCCAACTTTCTAGTTTCTCTTTCTCTTCTCAATTTTTTTCTTTTGTTTTTGCATTTTTTATGGGGATGGGGAAGCAACCAGGGGTAAATGACTTGCCCAATGTTACACAGTTAGTAAGCATCTGAGGCTGGATTTGAACTAAGGTCCTCCTGGATCCAGGGCTGGTTTTCTATCCACTGCACCACCTAGCTACCCCCCTTCTCAATTTGCTTTCATACTTTCTCATACATAGTACCTCATTATCCATTTCCACACCTCGTATTGGCTATCCACTGTGCCTGAAATGCAGTCTCTATAAATGTCTGCCTCTAAGAATTTCTAGTCTCCTATCAGATTTCGTCTAGGTTCTGATCACTTGCTCATCTTTCCACTGCTTGAAAAACCACATGTTATCTATTTTGTAGATACCTATATATGTACATTTCTACAGTGCAAAAACCTCTCTTAAAGAAAATCTTTTCACGTCATGTAGAGTCTGAAGGACAATAACACAATTATGAGGAAAGCCTAGGTGTCCCCTATAGAATGTAAGCTTTTCAGGGACAGGCCCTACTTCATTTCTGTCCTTGTATCCCCACAGAGTGTATCTATCCCTGATGTCTACTGAATTTGTCATAGTTGCCATCCTTCAATTACACCTCTGAGTAAATCACTCAAACATTCACTTTATGTTTCAGTTCACTCATCTTGAAATGAGTCAATTGCCAAGTTATCTCTAATATTATGTAGTTCAAACTAAATACCAGAAAGACCTACTCCTTCTTTCTTTTTTCCAGTTGCTTTCTAATGTATTTTTTTCTAGGTACCTTTGTTTTTTCTTTAAAGCTTTCTTTTGATGAGTCATCATGGTGTGGCAATGACTGAAATTTTCAAGGCATTTTTAGCAGACTATACATCCTGGCTATCCAGAAAGATTTCAATAATGAGCCTGGCCATGAACTATGTCTATTACCTGGCCATGAGCTATGTCTATTACCCTGAGGACTCTAAGGACAAGATTAAGTATGGAAAGGCATATTACCAGAACATTGGTCAACAGGTGACAGCTATTTTTTGTAATAGCTACTCATGAAGACCATATGATATGCAATGGAGGGGGGTGGTAGTAACCTGTTCTAATGATTGGTAAAGCTATAGATCTCTTGGAATATTGAAATAACTTCTTTGGTGTCCACATTAGCATCCTTTCTCCTCTTCCCTCCAAAGGTACAGAATTTTATAGAACCATAAATGTTTTAATCTGTTCTTCTAGGCCTTGATTCCTTCTGTCTTTAATTAAAATAACTTTTATTACTTAACTTTCATTTAACTTTTACTATACTACTTAACTACTGCAAAGCTCAGTTTCCTTATTTGTAAAATAAAAATAATTACACTTATAGTAAAACTAATATCACAGGCTAATTGTTGGGAAACCACTTATTAAATTTTAAAGTGTGGAAAAAATTATAATAGCTTGCATCCACACATATCCCCAACCCCATGTATGTTTGTATGTATGTGTGCATGTATTACTGCATTAAGGTTTGCAAAACACTTTATATATGTTAACTCATTTGATTCAATTCTGTGAGATAGGTGCTATTGTTATCCCCACTTTACAGATGAGGAAACTGAGACATGAGAAGCTTTTAAGTGGCTTCCCAAGGTCACAGAGCTACTAAGTGTGAGGAAGGTTTCAAAATCAGATTGTCTTGCCTCCAAGTACTAAATTCTATTGGTTGTAGTCCTTGGTCTCATCATCACTAAAAAGACAAAAAAAAATTATTGAGTACATTTGTTGGAGAACGCAACATGGGTTTATTTATGGATTGTAGTGCAGTTTATTAAATATGTCTTTGTTTTAATATGTTAGTATCAATGGTGTATTTTTCCTACTTGAAAAGTAAATGGTCTGCTTAAAAAAATCAAGGTGAATGGAAAGCTGATGCTGGCTCTCATTTCTCCATTAGTCTCATTATTCCATATTCAAAGTTATTTGTGGTAAGCACCTGAATGTCAGCCCTCTATTTCTCAATGTTTTCTTGCCCTTAGTGAGATATATTCAAAGTCAACAGAAGGTATTGACATGTGGAGTAGAAGTCATGGTGAGGTCCCTGGGATATCTCTTAGTCCCCTAAGACTCCATGAGCACCTCTTCAGAACTCAAAATTGTGCTAGATGTTGTCTCTACATACCATGAAATTATTCTCCTTGAGAGATTTGTATTGTAGACAGAGGAAATAAAACATGGCTATAATTAAGGAGTCAAATATTAGAACAATGGAAGGGAAAATATAGTATGGTACTCAGGCAAACTGAATTCAGAATTCTTTGCATCATGTGTTCTAAATAAGTAATATGTTTCTTTAATACATTAACTAGAAATCATTTTTGATTATGCAAATATAGGCTTTCCCTCAAATGAAAGTAGTACCCAATACATCAATTATATACCAAAATGGCATTTGAAAGAGTAGGTTGGAAATAACTCTTTCCAGTGCCACATAAATTTTCTTTGGAGTTAATCTCTAAAAGTGAGGGAAAAAAATCTCTCGTCAGACAAGGGTAAAAGCATTAACAATGGAAAGGTCAGTGCATAATGGTTCAGGAGAGAAAAAAGAACCAAAGTGCCACATTGATGAAATTATATGAGAGAAAAGATATATGGTAATATTAACCAATCAACTCTTTAATTTAAGACCTGTAACTACCTACCTAGAACTCATCTATAATATGTTACATCAAAGAAATGCCAATGGATATGTTCTTGGGGGAGGGGGATGGAGTTCAAATCATGGAAACTTAATCCCGAGGTGTCTCTCTCTCTCTCTCTCTTTCTCTCTTTTTCTCTCTTTCTCTCTTTCTTCTTCCCTCCTTCCCTCCCTGCCTCTCCCTCTCTCTCTTTCTCTCTTCCTCCCTCTCCCTCTCTCCATCTCTTTTCTACTGATTATCATACAAACTTCATTACTAAGGAGGGAGAAGGACCAACTAACAACCTTAGGGAAAGAAAACACCAAGCAATTCTACTTATCCAGGTGTGTTAGCCTAGAAAATTAGAGTGAAAGAAGAAAATGAGAAACTCAGGCAGTATATTGAGTCCTGAGTGAAGTCTTCATTATTTCTGTATGAAGTGTTATGAATTTTCAGCATGCCAGGAGTAGTGATATTCAAATTTAAGTGTTAAAACAGAACCCAAAGCCAAATTAAAATGTGCGGCTTTTGTGGTGTTGTCTAGGTCACAGCTCCTCTCTATTAACACAGATAATCAAGGGTTGACTGTGCAAGGGAATTGCTTGCTCAGAATACATGTAATTATTACTGAGAGATTGTATCTCCAGAAAGAGAAATTGAGCCAAAGAACTTCTAAAAACTTTGGTTTCCCAGTCAGACAAGAGAAAGTAAAGCATCTGGATAATTTAACTATCAGCTGCCAGAGATCAGGAGGCCAAAGTACTTCATAGGTTTAGAGCTGTAAAGGACCTAAAAAGTGATGGAATTCATCTCCTTTATTGCACAGATGTAGAAATGGAGGCACAAAGAAATAAAATAACATGTTAGGTTTACACAGTTACTAGGTGTCAGACAAAGGATTACCTAACTCCAAGTCTAGCTTTCTTATTGACTATACCATGCTGTCTCTGGTGGACCCTTCCAGACAAAAGACGGAAAGAAAATCTCTTAAAGGATATGACATGGTGCCTATAAGTATTCATGATCACCATCTTCCATAGGTGGGATACTTTCATATTAATTCTTCTGGCTTCTAGGAAGACAGAAAGAAGAGGAAGAATCCTATAGCCCTTGCTTTTCTTCCATTGTTGGTGTTCTGGTCACTTAAGCAATTATTCTATAGTAGACACTATTAAAGTTATACTGAAATGGCCTAGCCTTCCTCACCTCCCCTCCCCCCATGCCCTCTTTTCTTGTTACTTTTAGCACTATGGAATCTGACAGTGCCTGGGGATCAGGGGTATCAGATAACAGTGCTATGGCCACTAGATTGTGTATGATGGCAGCATTTAATTGGAAGAGTTGGGGTGGGATGCAGAGGAGGACAGAATAACTCCACGCACCTGACATAAGGTCACATGAGGACACTTTATATGTTTGTTTGTTTTTTAATACTTGTCTTCCTGAGATTTATATGAAGTGATGCAAAGTGAAATGAGCAGAACCAAGAGAAACACAGTATACAGTAGCAGCAATATTGTAATGATGATCAACTATGAAAGACTTAACTATTCTGATTGATATAATGATCCATGACAATTCCAAAGGACTCATGATGAAAATGTGATCCATTCACAGAGAACCAATGAACTCTGAGTAAGTATCAAAGTAATTCACTTTCTTGATTTTTTTTGCTTTTTTATAACAGATAATATGGAAATATATTTTGTATAAATTCACATAAATGAAAGGTATCCTCTTGTTTGTTGTCTCAATGGGTCATGGAGGGGCTAGAGGGAGGAAGATAATTTGGAACTCAAAATTAAAAAAAACATGTTAAAGAAAAAAAAAACAATGGAAATAATTTTTTAAATTGTCTTCCCAGCACATGAGAGATATAAGGATAAGCAATTCAATTAAACAAATACTTATTAAATGCTTATTCTTTGCAATGGAAAGAGGGCATGCTTTTGACCTAAGACAATCATGCCAAATCTTTCTGGAATTTTGTAAATGCTCCATTATCTATTTAATTTTATGAAACATTCAAAAATCATGTCTTTAATGATATATTTTTATCCTGTTGAAGTAACAATGAAAAAAATTCCTTTCTTTCAGTAGAGAAGAGGAGGACTGTAGGAGAAGAATGTTGCATATACTGATGGATTATGTCACTTTGTGTGTCATTTTTGTTTAAATGTTTTTCTTGGTTATTAGGAAAGGTTATATAAATGGGGGGGCATATTATAAAGTGACTAGAGTATAAAACAAAAAAGTACTAACACTTAAAAAACCACTGTTGTAAGAATTTAAAAATACAAGAGCCTAATTGGATTTTAGAAACCCATTTACTTTACAGATCAGGAAACAAGTTCTGAAAGATTGCTTGGTTTGCTTAAACTCACACAGCAAGTGAGTGGCAAAGCAGGAAATTAAATCCTTCCTAAATCCTGGTTTAATGGCCTTGACAGTATACCACACAGACCCTCAACTTGTAGTTTCACAATTTAATCTTGAGCTTTTATTTTATTATTACAACTGTAAGAGCATTCTCAAAAAATATAATAATCCAATATCAATATAAAATCCTGAAGTTTGAACTTTTAAAATTTTGATTAGAAAAATAATAACTATAAACTTTAAGTAAATGACATCTCCACAATGTATTTATTCTGTGCCCCCTTCTAGATCTGTCTGCCTTTTAATAAAGCTTTGTTAATTTAATTTTTATATAGTTGGAATCAATTTACATGTTGTTCTTATTATGTTAGCCTTGCTTTGCATCACTATATATGTTTGCCCATATCTCTCCACATTTATCATTTTTATGACACAATAACATCCCTTTCCATTACTATGTAATCATTGACCCATTCCAATGACATGTGCAGCACAAGAGCTCACATTCTGAAAGAACTAGTTCTATTTTTTAAAAAAAGTTGTCAATTACTATTCTATACCTATATTTTCTTTTTTATTCTATATTTTATTCACATTTTCTTTTTTCAAAATAATTTTATTGAAACATTTTTGTTCTTATATTAGTCATTTCTTTATTTCACATCCACTGTCTCCTTCTCCCCCCCACCAAAAAAAGAGCTTTCTCTTTTTAACAATATCATAAAGTTATTCAGTAAAACCAATGGAAACAGACATAGTGATTGCATTTGACAATGTATATAATATGTTCCACCTGTTTTCCCCACTATATGCACACTTATCTCTTACAAGGAGGGCAATCCTCACCTATATGTTCTAAAGAATGATTTGCATCACCTTTGTATGGACAACATTAGTATGCAATATGAAAGCATAGACCATTGAAGTCAGAATCTTCTCAATCAATTGTATTGAACTACACAAAGGTATAGTTGCCCAAGGTTTGGTTCTTCTTGTTATTTGTTTGCTTGTTTCGCCTCAAAACCCCTCTCTACTTAAAAATAGTTGGGTGAAAAAATCATCAGAAAATGAAATGAACATAATAGAGAAAAGTTAAAAATGTTGACAAACACAGCACCTTCACTTTAACCTAATTTCTGCAACAGATGCTACTTCCTTAATCTCAGTGGGGAACAGATTCCACAGCCCAGGAGCATGCATAATTACAGAACACACCATCTCCCATGGTCTCAAAGTTATAGTTAGGGCTCACTGAGTACCTTGCCAATTCAGGCACCTAATGGGTGACTGGGCCATATGGTGATAAAAGATCAGTCAAGAGTACACTATAATGTGTTAGTGGCTGCCAGCAGCACTGTCAAATTAAAAATAGAGGCCAATGTGTTGTTTTTAACGGTGAGGAAAGATCAAACTAAACATACAGCAGAGGGAGCAGGGACACGATGTACTAGGTGTAAAGCTGGCCTTGGAATTAGGAAAATTCAAGTTTAAATCCATTCTCTGGCACCTACTACCTGTGTGATCATGGGCAAGTCATGTGACCCTCAGGGACCCTAAAATGAGAGTTTATAAATTGTTTTTGCATCAGAAGAGAGTTTCTATGCAGTTTTTCACACTGATGTAAGCCCAGGACTAGGCTCTCTCTCTCTCTCTCTCTCTTTCTCTGTGTATATATATATATATACATTCACCTATTTAAGGAGTATATAAATTCTCCAGAGTTGCCAATGATTGATTTCTTCATTAACTTTTCTCAGCCCTTGTTCTTGATATCTCTGTAGCCTTTGTCACTGTGGATCATTGTCTTCTCTTGGATTCTCTCCATTCTGAGTTCTTGTGACATTGTGTATTGTGATTCTCTCCTTCATAGTTTTGTCCCATGTACTAGCTCTTTATCCACATCATTCCCAATGACTGTGAGTGTCATCTTTGGCCTTTCTGTCTTTTCTCTTCATAATGTCTCTTTTGGTCATCTCACAAGCTCCCATTATTTCAATTATCATCTCTATATAGATACTTCATAGTTTTCTATATCCAACTAATCCCTCTTCTGACCTCCAATGTCATATTACCAACTTTTTACTGGATATATTATTATACAATGTTATGAAAGTGCTTGTTTTATTGCATAAATTAAAATAAAGTTAAAAAAAAATCAGAGGTCCCAGTAAAAACATACACAAAACAAACTTTAAAAAGAAAGAAAAAAAGAACATTAAGAAAGCCAGTAATGTTGGAGCATAGAGGCTGTGAAGAGGAGTAAAATGTAAGAAGACTGGACATCTCAGTCTGGAAACCCTGTAGACATTTTAAGCTTTTTATGTCCAAATTAGAATTTATTGTCTTTCTTCCCAAACCGTTTCCTCTTAGAAACTTTGCTATTATTGTCACAGGCACCACCATCCTCTCCACCACCTATTACCATAGCTTAGGAATTGCTTCAGTTTCTCAGCACACTCATCCCACATATCCAATCTGATGCCAAGTTCTATCATTTCCTCCCTCACGACATTGAATCAGCTACCAAAGTGATCTTCCCAAAGTACAGGTCAGACCATGCTATCCACCTCAACCTTTCTACACACTCAATAAACTCCAGTGACTCCCTGTTATCTCTAGGATCAAATACTAAATTCTCTGTTTAGCTACTACCCTTAATGACCAGGTCCTTCCTATCTTTCCTATCTACCTTCTGCAGGAGACCTTTACTATGTCTTGCTTCCTTTCCTTCCCAGTGCCTTCTGCATATATTCTGTAAGGACAAAGTTGTTTGCATGATGTCTCCCTCAATAGAATGTGAGCTTCTTAAGGTAAGGGGTTGTTTTAGCTTTTTTGTATCTCAAGTGCTCAGCACAATGGCTAGCACATCATAAGGGCTTAATAAATCTCTACTGATTTATTGAATATACATATTCATTTGTATGTATGCATATCTGATAGTAAATATGTCAAAGTCAACCTTCCAAGGACCAGGCAATTCAACTGAGACAAAAATAGCATTGGGTATAATCATCATCATCCTCACTGTAGTCATCATCATCACATAATTTAGTGCTTTCAGGTTTGCAAGGTGCTTTAACTATATTTTCTAGTTTGATTCTCTGAATAACCCTAGGAGGTAGATGGTATTTTCATCTCCATTTTATAAATTAGGAAACTGAGATTGATGGAGGTGAAGTAAATTTCCCAGAGGCAAAATTTGAATTCAGATACAAAGGTACAAGAATACCTTCTAGAGTGTATTAAATAGGCAATGTTTCATTGTGAAAATAGAATCTTGTTGATTCTCTATGGATTTTGATTATCTGTGTTATTTCTATTTCTTGTGATCATGGGTAACTTGGAGATAACTGCATATTGAAACAATTATATATATATATTCTTAAGGTAAAAACTTCAGTATCCTGGAGGCAGAGCCAAGATGGCAGAACAAAGGCAGGGACTCACCTGAGCTCTCCCTCAAACCCATTCAAATACTTTAAAAATGACCCTAAGCAAATTCTAGAGCAGCAGAATCCACAAAAAGATGAAATGAAACACATTTCCAGTCCAAGACAACCGGGAAGGTCAGCAAGAAAAGTCTGTTGCACCAGAATGAGAGAGGAGCACAGTCCAGCAAGGCTGTGCCAGCATAGTTCCTGCCCCAGAAAAACCAGAAGCAGGCTTTGTGAGTGATTGAATCAGCAGTTGCAGTAGGTCCTTCCAGGGTCCTCAGCCCACAGATGGTAAGCGGATTGAACAACTGGTCAGAAGGAGATTGAAGGGGTCTTTTTGCTAGCACTGAGGCAGGACTCGGTTGCTCTGCCCACACTTGGATCCAGGAGTCTGTTCTGAGTGGCAGTCCCAGGATGAGGAGGAGCATAAGCATAGCAGAGCTTGTGGCCTCAATGGAGGGAAGGGACCCTCCTCACAGTTCTAGAGCAGAAAAGAGTGCTTATGGTCACTCACAGATCAGAGCACAGACCAGGAGAGTAGAAAATACCTGTCCTTAGATTATACCAACTTGGAAGAACTGAAAACTAAAAATTCCCTAGATGCACCTCTGAAAATAGCTGTATAAAACCCCTAAAACTTGAGACAGTGCACCATCTACCCTGGAAGCAGAGCCCTACTTTAACAAACAGTTAAAAGTCAAGAATGGGCTGGGCAAATGAGGAAACAGTTGGGAAAAAAAAACTCTGATTATAGAAAGTTACTATGGTGACAGGGAAGATCAAAACACATATTCAGAGGAACAAAGTCAAAGATCCTACATCCAAAGCCTCCAAGAAAAATATGAAGTGGTTTCAGGCCACAGAAGAGTTAAAAAAGAATTTTTGAAAATCAAATAAGAGAGGTAGAGGAAAAACTGGAAAAAGATATGACTGATGCAAGAAAATTATGAAAAATGTGTCAACACCTTGGTAAAGGACACACACACACACACACACACACACACACACACACAAATACTGAAGAAAATAACCTTAAAAACAGAGTAGGCCAAATGGTAAAAGAGGTACCAAAAGCCAATAAGGAAAAGAATACTTTAAAAAGAGAATTGGCCAAATGGAAAAGGAGGTCCAAAAGCTCATTTAAGTTTTTTTTTTCCTTTTTGGTGAGGCAATCAGGGTTAAGTGACTTGCCCAGGGTCACACAGGTATAAGTGTCAAGTGTCTGAGGCTGGATTTGAACTCAGGTCTTCCTGATTCCAAGGCAAGAGCTCTACCCACTGTGCCACCTAGCTGCCCCAGAAACTATTTTTTTTAATTAGAATGCAGCAAATGGAAGCTAATGACTTTATGAGAAATTAAGAAACAATAAAACAAAAAAAGAATAAAAAAATAGAAGACAATGTGAAATATCTCATTAAAAAAACAAATGGCCTGAAAAATAGATCCAGGAGAGATAATTCTAAAATTATTGGACTTCTCTGAAAGCCATGGACCAAAAAAGAGCCTAGACTTGATCTTCCAAGAAATTACCAAGGAAAACAGATCTTCTAGAACCAGAGGGTAAAATAGAAATTGAAAGAATCCACTAATAACCTCCTGAAGGAGATCTCAAAAGGAAAACTTCCAGGAATATTATAGCCAAATTCCAGAGTTCCCAAGTCAAAGAGAAAATAGTGCAAGCAGCCAGAAACAGTTTAAGTATTGGAGCCACAGTCAGGATAACACAAGATTTAGCAGCTTCAACTTTAAAGAACCAGAGGGCTCGGAATATGATATTCTGGAGGGCAAAAGAGCCAGAATAACAAACAAGAATCACCTACCCAGCAAAACTGAGTATAATCCCTCAGGGAAAAATTGATCATTCATTGTAGAGGATTTTCAAGAACTCTCAATGAAAAGACCAGAGCTGAATAGAAAACCTGATTTTCCAATAGAAGACTCAAGAAAAGGACAAAAAGGTAAACAGGAAAAGAAAATCATGAGGGGCTTAATAATTTAAACTGTTTACATTCTTACATGGGAAGACTCATAAGCCTTTTCTCATTATTATGGTAATTAGAAATCATATATATAGACAGAGGGCACAGGTGTGAGTTGAATATGAAGGGATGATATCTAAAACAAAAAAAAAAGGGTGAGAGAGGAATGTGCTGGGAGAAAGAGAAAGGGAAAGGTAGAATAGGGTAAATTATCTCACATAAAAAAGAAAAGAAAAAGCTTTTACATTTGAGGGGGAAAGGGGGGAGTTGAGGGAGAATTAGTGAACCTTACTCTCATCATGATTTTTTTTCATTGCTCTTTGTATAATAATCATTTGAATTCTTTGGAAATCATTGTATGTAATGTGTTGGTGCTATGCAATGATCTTGGCAAATGGTGGCTTTAAAAATGAGCCTTTGTGTTAGCCTTTTGCTAAAAAATAGGCCACATTGAAGGATTTCTTTATTTTCATAAAGATGACTTTGTTCTCTTCCTTATGTTGAACTATGATACCAAAACATTATCTGTCTGTATTGACCATCTCAGATTTATGGAAAAGTCCTTTAATTTAGCCATCCAAATGCATATTATAATTCGGGCAATACACATTTGCCATTCATTTGGTCATTCACTTGATGTTAACAATCAAATCACACTCTGTGTTATTACAAAACCTTGTTCCAGAGGCCCTTCAGTGTTTCAGGGATTAAGTTAAGCAGCAGAGAACCATCCGCAAAGGGAACATCTGGAGGACCTTGCCATCCATGAGGAATGTTTCTTTAACTGGAATTCTGTTTTGGATATTTCCATTACAGTACTGAACACCTTTGGTGAGGACATATCTCTTTCTTTTATGACTTATCTAATGCCTGCAATGAGAAGAATGTTAAACAGACTTTTTATACTTTTATATATTTCAGAATCTCTTGAATGATTATAATTCATAGATGAGGTTCACTTCATTGAAAAAAAGAGCCTTTAAATCAATGTTTTAATCTACTGAAGGAATACTTTGCATAATCAACAAGCAATAAGCATAGGAAGATCTTATACTCTGTACAATTCATTCTTCCCCTGGGGTCTGTGAACTTATTTTGTTAATAATTTGATAATTACACTTCAATACAATAGTTTCCTTGTAATACTATTCTATGCATTTAGTGTAATACTATTTTATGCATACATTTTATTGTGTAAAGGGGATCATGGGCTTCACCAGACTGTCAAAGGAGTACATGATGAAAAAAAAAAGGTTAAGAACTCTTATTCTACATCTTTTGATGAATTCTGAACTGGTAAAGATGTGATGTATTGTCAATTTTTACTTGTGAAAGCCTGCCTGTTCCCTACTATAAGCCTCATGAGGGATATTCTTGATTTGTGTATAGATGACTCATAATGATTTTGGATAAATGGGAGAGTAGATCAGTAGTTATTGACATTCTCTCAGTCATCTTTTGTTGGTCTTAATAATGTCTGGGAATTTTTCCACACTTTTGGTATCCTCCTCTTTTTCAGATACTTTGTATGCTGATCCTTTAGTACATTTAGTACATCCTTTAGTGCATTTAGTACTTATCCTCACACTAAGTAAGGATTTCCTCTCTATGCATTTTGTTCAATTTTGCTGCTTTTCTAGTCTTTTTCCTCCTCTGGTGACATTTCTAGCTCCCCTGTAGAAACATGTAAGCATGTATAGTGGTTTCATTGTACTTAATGAATAGAACAGTTTGTAAATAATATATTTATATATATTCTTTCAATTATTTGCCTTCCATCTATATTATTAAATTCCTTTGAGACATCTTGCCATACTTTTTTTTGCCTTATACTTCTTGTCTCTGTTTTATAATATTGTGTAGCTCATAATCATGTATTATCTTTCTTCCTAAGATTTTACAAATGTTTATATTCTAACCCAATGCTGCCATTGGCAAACATATCACTCTATTTGGCAAATAATTCAAATATTTTCTGACTGCAGTAATTTTTGGCTCTTTTGTTCCATGAAAATACTCCAATTGCAATATATTTAATTGGTCTGGATTTTCATGTTTTGAGATCTATATTAGTAAGATAGGGATTTATCATCTGTCTTTCCATGAATTATTGTAAACTTTCAGTATATAATTCTTGGCATCTGGTCATGTCTTACTATATTTTTGAATTATGAAATCATTTGTTTCACAGTTCCTACATTTTCTTATGTAATCTTCATTGATGACTACTTTTGGGCTCTTTAAAGATAATTCTTCTGTAATTTCTATTGTCTTTCCAGAAATGACTTAATCATGTGTCTAATGTTTCTCCGTCTACATATTGTTGTCTGAGTTTCCATCAATGTTACCCATGGAGGACCTTTGATTCCACTCTTGGATTTTAGCTGTATAGAAGGAAAGTCATTTTTGGTTATATTTGAAAAACTCAATAGCATGTACCTGTTTTCAGCCTTTACTATTACCCAGCAAAGTGTTGTCTGCATATTACAGAAGTATTTCTGTAGGTTTTTGACTTGTTAATCTTGTGTTATGGTAAAGTCTTTGAATCCACTTTCTCTTTTTCTGTAGCTGCCTGAGGGTGATGGGTCCTCTGTTTCATTAATACTATATAGGGTGTTGGGTGGGTATTTTCCAAATCTATTATGGCTCATTTCAAAGTTCTGAAAGCATACATTAACACTCGTATTACACAGATGTTGAATTTCTTTAAACATTTTCTTCCCATTGAACTCAAAATTTTTTGTTATTATTGCAATAATTAAAATAACAAATAGTTATTTGTACAGCATCTTCTATGTTCCAGACACTGTTCTGAGTTCTTTACAGATATTATCTCATTTGATCCTCACAACTGCTCTGAGAGTTAGATGTTATTACTATCCCCATTTTACAGACGAGGAAATTGAGGCAAACAGAGGTAAAGTTATTTGCCTTAAGTCTATTTTGCAATTCCAAAAGTGTACATACGACATAGATTATGTAGGTGTTAATTGTTTTCATCACATTTTTCCTATTCAGTTTTTATTTCGTGATGCTAGTAAATCTCAATATATTATATTTAGTCAGTCTTCTCTTTGATGCTTAATTCATCTTGCCTAGAAGGGACCAGGGTATTTGTAGACATCATCTTCATGCTCTATTTAATGTGACTTCCAGAGTAAAGCCCAAAGGTTTCAGTGTCTATATCTTTTAAACTTATCAAGTCCAAATGACATTTTGATATTGAAGAAAGATTCCATGGGATGAAAGCAATGTTTAATGTAATTTTCAGTGGATCCACATGGCCTGATGTAATCCATGTACCTCAACTGATTAACAAGATGCTTTGATTTATTAATCATCTTTAATTTGGAAACCATGATATGATAATGGATTTGAGGCTAGGCAGACTCATAATGAGCTTAAACTTTCTCCCTGAAAAAAAATTCCATTTTATGTCTATTGCTGGTGCCATATTTCAAATAGGAAACAGTTTTCCATCCAGAAAAGCATCAGATATGTTATTGTTCTTAACATATGTGGGTCTGTTTTATATATTTTCTGTACCTGAATAAGTCATGAGTGCAGAACTGAGTCAAAGGTTTTAAAATAATTGATAAAGGCAGCATAAATGTCATCATACTCTTGTGTGGTTTGTTTTTTCAATAACTACTGATTTGAAAGGCTGCTCTGGGCTTTTTGGTACACCCATTTTGACCATCAGCAAATATCTTGATATTTTGTTTTCTTGGTTGTGTTGATAGCTTTTTTTTACCCCACTCAATGATACAAGTTGTCGGTGCTTTATATGAATTGCGTGAAGATGTAATTGTCTTCTATTCAAAAGTGTTACTGAGAAAACTGACTAAGTTTTCTCAACTGCAAAAATAGGGATAATAATATTACCTACTTCCCAGGGTTGACATCAAATAAATAATATTTATAAAACACCCACATAATAGTGCTACATATGGCACATAGGAAGTACTTTTTAAATAATTGTTTCCTTCCTTCCTCTCACCTTTTCAGAGGAGTTACCTCATCTTTTGGTAATAGATTCTCTCTCAGGTCTAAATTCTTTGCTTCTTCAACCATTGTAGTAAAGTTTTCAATTCATGATGAATGGTTCATTTTATTCTTTGTGTAGTTTTGGCTCCTTGAATTGCTTTAAACTTTTTGACTTTCAATTTCAATGGCTGTTTAAAGGAATCTAAAGTTTCAGTTACTTTTTTAATATATTCCTTTTCATATTTTTGCCTTTAATTGGAAAAGATAATTTTAAGTTTTTTGCTGCTTCTATGAAGTTGACATTAATGTGATTCCAGTGACTTCCCATTAGTCTTCAATTCTCTCACATCAGTTCTGTCATGGTGTTATTTGATGTTTATCTTTAAGATATTTCTTGTTAGCTTACCCTCTCCTCCTTTGCTCCTTACCATAACGGTAACTGTGACGTATACTGTTGTCTGATGGTGCTGAAATGTTTTTACATTGTGAGAATTCATTTATTTGTGATGGCCATACTAGATACCAACTTCTAAAAAATAACTGTGTTAGGTATAATTGATCTGCTAATTTGATTTCTGACATCATACTCAAAAAAAAGAGGAAGAAGCTTTCAGAATTCTTGTCTTAGTATTTTCATCTCCTTTTCAAAATTATTTGAGAAATCACTGCTTTTTGTCATAGGTTTCATTATTAAGTATAAATTCTGGAATTTGTATTACAAATTTGATACCAT
This sequence comes from Vombatus ursinus, assembly GCF_900497805.2. NCBI lineage: Eukaryota > Metazoa > Chordata > Mammalia > Diprotodontia > Vombatidae > Vombatus > Vombatus ursinus. The sequence continues at coordinate 6,055,601 of NW_020954572.1, read as the reverse complement.
AACATAGGTAAATTTTTCCATTTCTGATTTTAGAAGGATCTTCATTTCATTCATTTTTGTCTAATTTAGGCTTAGAGAACAAAAGGATTTTTTTGTATGTGTGAAATCATTCTCTTGTTTCCAGACAGCAACCCATTGTTATGTTGCATGGAACTGGAGAAACAATTGACAGAAGGCAGCATGAAGCTCTTGCCTAAGACTGGTAAGGTTTGCTTCTAATTTCATCATCATTCAGGTAGCTAGGTGGTGTAGTGGATAAAGCCTTAGATCTGGAATCAGGAAGATCTGAATTAAAATTCTGCCTTAAGTACTTGCTAGCTGTGTGACCTTTAGCAAGTCACTTAACCTTCACCTTACTCAGTTTTCTCAACTGTAAAAATAGGGATAATAATATTACCTACTTCCCAGGGTTGCTGTGACATCAAATGAAAAATATTTATAAAATGACCATGTAATAGTGCTACATATGGCACATAGAAGTACTTTATTAATAATTGTTTCCTTCCTCTCACCTTTACAAACATGGATGTTGGGTTGAGCTTGTTATTGTTATCATTATTACTCTGATTATTGCTCTTTTTGTTTGGATTCTATCACTTAGTAACTAAACCCTAAGATGAAAGGATTCCTATTTAAGTTATAAGAGTTCCGACTTTGGAAGAAGAAACAAACATCATCAAAGAATACCCATAGTGTTTGAGGCAGATAATTCATTAGGTAAAGTTAGTGTTAGTTATATACATTCCAGAGTATAGGTCAAAGAGTCACGTCCTTCTAGTCCACCTTGTCCTCCTCATCTTTTGCTGTGCTTTCTAGTCAAGATGGAGAGTACAATAATCAAACAGCCCTATTGGGCCAGTGATAATTTTAGAATCACTTCTAGACATCCATATTTATAAAGAGGAACACAGGAAGACCAGTTGTGATCAGCAAACTCATTCTATCCTAGTACTTTGTAATTTCATATTCCAGCTACAACTGCTTCTGGCATTTCATGACCTGGTGGTAGATAGGCTTTGTAAGGCAATATGACAAGATAGTCAAGCAATCCTCCTTTTAAATCCCTCTTTAAAATTAAAGATGGGAGCCAAGGGCATGGATATTATTCCAGAAAAGTGGTCATTACTTCATCTTAGTCAATCAGACAAAAAATGTTTATTAAATACACATTAATAAGTTCAACAAACATTTATTAAGCAAGTATCATATAGAGTAGTTAAAGACAGCTTAGCAAAAGGTCTGGCCTTGTTGTCAAGAAGACTTTGGTTAATGTCCTGCCTTTACACATACTAGACACATGATCTTGTGTAAATCACTTAGTAACAATATTAGTAAAAACAGTATACCAATATATAATGGTAATAATAAAGTCTAGCGTTTATATGCTGCTTATGTATTCCATTTGAGCCTCGTGATGGGCCTGGGAGGTATGTGCTATTATTATTTTTGTTTTCCAGGTGAGGAAACTGAGGATGGGAGAGGTCAAGTGGTTTGCCTCAAGTACCATAGAAAATAAGATTCTGAGGCAAGATTTGAACTCAGGTATTTCTAACTCCAACTCCAGCACTCTATCTGCTACTTCAGTCTCTCAGTGTCCCCAGACCACCTTCTTTAAATACAAAAACAAAAACAGAAATGTGAGATACAGCAAGGACTCCATTAGTTTAAACAATGAATACTCATGAAATGGTCACATTATTTTAAATTTCACTAAACATTTCCTTTAGGCTAGACCCAGTGACTATATTTTATACATAATTATAATTTCAAAAGATAAAATTTCAAATAATTTGACAGCTTTATGAAATTCATTATTTATACTAATTAAGACTTAGACATAGTGGAGAAAGAGTCAATCTTCAACTTTGAAATATCTGAGTTCAAGTCCTTTCCCTGGCACATGTTAGCTGCATGACCATAAGTAAGATACTACACCTCTTAGCATCCCAGGCAGCTTCTCTTGGACTGTATGTTACAGAGAAGTTGATGATTTGCTTTGATCCAAGAAATTTTAATACTGAAACTTCCCCATACAGATAAAATCATTAGGAGTGTTTAAAAAAAAAAGAAGCAATGCAGCACTTATTCTTCAATCTGTTCCGGAATCTAATTGGGAGAAAGACATGTACATGGTTAATTATAATTTAAGAGAGAATGAGATACACGCAGAGAATCACACATAGAATGGTAAATTTGGAAGACCTCAAGGTCACCAAGTCTGACCCATAAACCTAATTGGAATCTCTTCTACAACATGGTTGGCAATCTATCATTCATTTTTTATTTGAAAACATGCAGTAATCAATTTCATCTGTTCCTCTTTTTAAGTATATGATTTCACTTTTGGACAGCTTAAAATGTTAAAACTTATATGGTGATGAAACCTGCCATTTTGTGACATCTAAATGCTGTTCCTCATTCTGCCTTCTTAGGCTAGATAGTACAAATCTAATCCCTGTTCTACAGTGACAGCCTTTCAAATACTTGAAGACAGTTTTCATTTCTTCTGCGAATCTTTTCTTCTTTAAGCTAAATATACATAGTTCTTTTAACTGAGCTTTTTCTCTCACTATCCTGGTTGGAATCCTTTAGTGGCCTTCGAGATTGTTAATGCCTTTCTAAAACGTGTTATTGTTCAAAACTGAACAAAATGTTTTAGATATCCTGGGCCATCTCTAGTCATCCTGATGTATATTTGACCACTGGACCCAGATGGCTCTGGAGGAGAAAATGAGCCTGGTGCCTTTGCACAACACTCCCTCACTCAAATCCTATTCACTTGCAAGTCATGGCATCATCTTCCTGATGTCATGGCTCCTTTCAAGAATGAAGGATAAACCACAACCACAACCAGGCCAGAATAGAATACCTCAGATGTAGTCTAAGCAGGCAAGAATATAGCACCACTGTTATATCTCTCATTCTGAATGGTACTCTTCCATTAATTCAGCCTGAATATGTATTAGTTCTTTGACCTAACATGTCAAATAGTTAATGCATATTAAATGAAAATCTGCTAAAATTTCCAGTTGTTTTTTTTTAACACACATTCTTTTTTTTAATCATGTCTCCCCAGTCCTCTACTTGTGCAGATGATCTTTTGAACCCAAGCATAAGACCTTCTTTTATCCCTAATGAATATCATCTTATCATATTTTGCCCTGTTGAGGTCTTTTTGGATCCTAATTGTGTCATCTTATGTATTAGGAGCTATCTTTCCCTGCTTTGTGTCTCTTTCTTATAAAATATTGTATTTGTCACAGTCAAGGACAGATGCTGGGGGAAACTCCACTATAGACCTCTCTCCAGAATTATGTCAATCCATTCAATTCCACTCTGTGAGTCAAATGATTCAACTAATTCTAATTCAACTGACTATGCTGCTATTTCTCCATCTTGTCCACAGAAACAGTATGAGAGAATTTGCCAAATCCAGGTATATGATGTCTATGAAATTTCTGTCATCTACTACTAGTGTAAGAACCCTGAAAAATTTAATGAGATTTATATGGTATGAATTATTCTTCATGAACCCATACTGAATCTTGGTGATCACTGTAAATACACAGTAACTAGCTTACAATTATTTCTTTAATAATAATATGCCCCTTTTAAAGCTCTCTTCCTTAATGCCTCCAACAAAGACCTTTTTTTCCATAATTAAAAGGGCACCTGTTTTTTTTTTAATCCTTTTCTGAAATAATCTTCTTTTTTTTCATAATTCTTCCAACAACCCTGTGAAGAGGCCATCTTCCTCTTCCACTATGGCACAGATAACAAAACCAAAGCAATGGAATACTTGCTATTTGTATACTTCATCATCACTCAGCCTGAGAGCATGTCCCATTGCACAAAATGGCTCCTTTGCCTCACATCTGTTGCCTCAATAGTCAAGCCTCTGATGGAGAGCTGCTCATGCTCCTTGGAGTAGTCTGACTTCAATGTGATGAGGATAGTAGCAGACAAGAGATCTTTCTTCAACTGCATTGGGCACAAATTCCTCCTCCCCCTCTCCCCAATCTCAGGAATCAAGGCCAATCTAATCAATCTTCCTCCATGGATTCTATCATTTCAGCTTCTAGTGGTTCCTCCTTATTGGTCAAAATCAATTACAGAAATGGCAGTTTCCACTGTTAAGAAGACTATTTTTTTTTCAGTAGGAGAAGACCATAAGAGAAATAGGAGGATAGAAAGGATTAGCTTTATCTGAAGAATGGAATTTTAGGACACTTGCTATCTAAATTAGGTTTTTAACATAAAGTCAGGAACTTCAACAGAGAGCTTTGTTGTTGTTGTTGTTTGTTTGATTGTTTGTGTTAAATACTAAAATAATTTATTTCAGGAATAAAGACCAGAGGACAAGAGAGAATAAGATAAGAACTTAAGATACAGAATTGCCCAGTTTTGCTAAAATGTAGAATACACAAAGTGAATAGGTATGAGATAAAATTAGGAAGATAGGTTGGATATGCCAGGAATAGGCATTTCTATTTTCCTCTATATCATCAGTAGAAAGATACTGAAGGTTTGTGAGTTGAGTAGTGACCATGAGGTCAGAACAAGGAGTGATCAAGAAGAGCCCATATTGCTTAATCAAGAACAAGTCATGCCAGGTTTATTCCATTCATTTTTGTTTGCTTGTTATCTTCTTTGTTGACCAGAGTTGTTAGAGTAGGACATGAATGCAATGGCATAGACATTTTATCCCTGGATTACAAAATGGCATTTGGTAAATTCTCTAAGACTATTCATATGGACAAGATGGAGAAGTAATAGTACAATTTTGTAAATTTGGAACTGTTTGAATGACTGGACATAAGTAGTAGTAATGAGTGGTTTGCAGTGTAGAATGAAGTAAGGAATGAATGGACAGGAGATATTAGAAGGGACACTGAAAAAGGAAATTAGGAGAGAGAGACTGGAAGTAAGAGCATCATTTAAGAAACAAGTAAAATATGCTAATTGCATAAATCAAATGAAAATGAATTACGGTGGTATCAAATATGAATAGAGAAGAGGAGACATGTGTGGGAGATAGTACCAAGAGGGAAGAGACATTCTTGATGCCTAGAATAATGTAAGACACTGCAGGAAATTGGTCAAAGGCAGACTATATGATGCCTATCCTGTGGTCCTTGTTCAAATTACATAATAAGACCAATGGGAACAGATATTATTTCCATTCTATAGACCAGAAACAGAGTCACAAGGTGACTAAATTATTTAGTCCAAGACTTCTGTCATTTTCAGGGATTTTTGTTTGTTCAATTGTTTTTCAGTTGTGATCAACTCTTTGTGATCACTTTTGGGGTTTTCTTGGCAAAGATATTGGAGTGGTTTTCAATTTTGTTTTCCAGATATTTTTTTAGATGAGGAAACTGAGGCAAACAGGGTTAAGTAGTTTGCCCAAGATCACATAGCTAGTAAGTGAGGATGAATTTGAACTCAGGAAGAGGCCTCTTCCTGACTCCAGTACTGGCACTCTACAGCCCCACCTAGCTGCCTTCTTATTCAGTAGAGGAGCTAAATTTGAGATTTTTCATGGCACAAAAAATATAGAGAGTGTGGTTCTGGGTAAACAGCACTGAAGAGTCAGATTCCTTGGATGCAAATACTGGCTTTGCCTCTCTCCATATTGGTCACCATGGCTGTTCCATTGAAACTTTCTTGGCTTTGTAGAAGTTTCTTCTATAAAATGAAGGGCTTGGATTATATGAATTCCAAGGTCATTTTCAGTTCTAAATCCATAAATCTATCTGTCTGTCTATCTATCTATCTATTTATCTGTCACATATATTTATAGATGATTTAATTTATAGATGATTATAATGTCTATCTATAAACATACACATGCAATTATGCATATATATGATATTGCCTCTGGGGAACTCTATCCACCAATAAATTAGCAATTTGTCTATAACCCTCTCCAGATAGATACATACAACATATACACATATACATACAAACATACATCTATACATACTTAGAGCATAAATGCATATATAACATCTATTATATGTGTGTGTATATATCTATATGTATATGTGTGTGTGTGTGTATATACATATATGTATATTTGTGAAACAGCATAGAACATCAGCTAAAAAGCCCACTGTAGAGTCAGAAAAATCTAATCTCATCTTTAATCTGAAATTACTCTGTCACCCTGAGGAAGTCATTTAGCCTCTTAGTACCCCCAGAAAGCTCTCAAAGACTATTACAGGTGAGTTGCTGATTCACATCAGTGAAAAGAATCCCTACACTAGGGTTTCCCACCATTTAAATTCTGTATTGGGTGCCCTTTCATAAGAAGACCGCTGGGAGCTTTTGTTTGTTTGCTTGTTTCCAGATTCAGATTAATAACATTGAATATGTCAAGAAAATATTTTGAACCAGTTTTGATTTCTAGCCAATTTAAAGTCATAGTAGTCACACAGTACCAAGGGACTCAAAACTTATTTGACTGATAAGTCTATATTGTGATAGACTAGCACCTCAAAATCTCACCTTACTAATAAAGGACATTACATATTTGCAGATTATAGTCAGTAAAACTCGGGTAACTTTGGCCATACAGATTTCCAGTTCCAGTTTATAAGTCTTGGGCTTCAGATTTGAGGTAATGAATCAAAGAACAGAGAGGTACTTATTCTGGGCTCTTTCCCAATGCTTATTTTAGATTAGTATTCAAGCTCTTAGAAGGCAACTACGTGGCTCAGTGAATAGAGTGCTGGGCCTGGAGTCAGGAAGACCTGAGTTCAAATCCAACCTCAGACATTTACTAGCTGTGTGAACCAGGGCAAATCACTTAACCCTGTTTGCATTAACCCACTGGAAAAGGAAACGGTAAACTACTCCAATATCCTTGCCAAGAAAACCCAACAGTATGGTACACAAGATCACAAAGAGTTGGACACAACTGAATGACTGAACAATAATAAATCAAGCTCTTACTTGAACTCCAGATTCGGCGAGCTTGAGCAGACACTTGATCAGGAGGGTTTGTTTGGGCAGAAGATCCTAATCTCAATCCATAGAGATTAGGAAGGCCACTGAGATGTCTTCTACTCCCAAAATGTACCAACATTAGGTAAATAACCCAAGATTTGCGGTGTGCCTATGTCAGTAAACCATCTAGGTTATGTGGTGCAATGAAACCACTACAGCCCTTCCCTCCTGCAGTCTTCACTACCAGTAATTTAGACCATCAAAATGAAGATCTAAAAAATAAAACAAAACTGTTGTGACCTTCTGGATCCCAAATGACTGACTATGCTTACTTTGTGTAAACAAAACCACCAATTCCCGACTCTCAAAACCGGTGCTAGGTCAGGTCTGAGTTTTTTCTAGGCTATGTTGTTACACCTGTGGAAAGACTTTTGTTGTGTGTTGTTGTTGCTGTTGTTGTTGTTGGTCACCACTTACCTCTGATCTGGAGTCCCTCTGACAGCAATGCGCTTGTTTACAAATGCCTTTATGAGTTATGATAAGAAAGCCTTGAGAAAACCCAAGGTATCATGAACACAATAGAGCTGCTGATATTATTTTGATTTCTCCAACTCTTCTTGATATCATACTTCCTTTGTTAATTTTTTTAAACATTGGAAGGTTTCCAGTTGCATGTAAATTAGCATCACAATCTTATAAACATGTTTCTATTTATTGAATCTCAGGTCAAAGTAATTATACAACAAAGAACAACCGTTTTCATACTAGAAGGCCTGCGTGCATGTAAATTGGGGCTCTTCGCCAAAGACGTAATGAATACAATCTCAGGTTTCATGAGATGAATCCAAAAATGAGGGAAAGAAAGGAGAAAGAAATCTTCCTATTCCAGACAGATCCTTTTTAAATTTCTTTCTCCTTTCCTCTTCTTTTTCTTCATTATGTTATCTTATGGTGTTGCAAGTAAAACAAAAAGAAAAGTCTGGTATGATAATCCTTCCCCCCTACTCCACCACAAGCATGAGAAGAGAGCATCGAATGTGGTACCAAAAGACCTAGGGTTATGATTGTCTCTCACTGGGCAGCAGTTTTTCAATCAGTGAGATACTAAACATTTATTAAGTGTCCGTTATGTACCAGGCACTGTGTTAAATACTGGGGATACACATGCATAATTATATATATATATATATGTATATACAATATGTGCATATATATACATATCTATGTATGTATGTCTGTATATATATATGTGTATATATACACATGTTGCAAAATACATGTTTTTGCGTGTATATACATACACTCTTTTGTAGTGAATAGAGTGCTGGACCTGGGATTCATAGGTCCTGGGTTTGAATCCCATCTCTGTTGATTACTGCATGACCCCTGGAAAGCTTTACCTCTCTAAGATCCATTTATTTCAACTCTAAATTGAGAATAATAATTCTCCTGGTGCCTACCTTATAGGGTTATTGTGAGGCTAAATCAGATCGTGCATATAAATTAAATCATAAATAGCTGTGTAAATATAAACTGTTATTATTGATGCTTACTAGCTGTGACTTCAGACAAGGCATTTAATCCCTGTATGTCTGAATTCTCTTGTTTTTAAAATATGCATATTAATCTATTTCATAAGGATTTTATGAAGTTTATATGATATAGAGAGGTATAGATGATACAGATATACATGATACACTTAGTTATAGATACAGATGCATATTATTATTGTTGCTCACTTTTTTTTGTTGTTGTTGTTATGATTTTTACTTTTTATTCACTTGATTTGTGATTTCACTGGTGTAGGGAATTCCCAGGAAGGAAACTTTCTCTAGTAACACAAATCTGCAATTATTCCACAGTTTATTATCTTAGAGGGTTGCTTGGGACACTATGAAACTAAGTGATTTATCCAGGGTAACATAATCTGTATGTGTCAGAGACAGGACATAAACTCAGGTCTTTCTGACTCTAAAGTCAGTTATCTAGCCACTGTGCTTTGCTTCCCCTCCTCTATTATTCTATGATCATATTGTATGATATGTGATCCATACATACTGCCTTCTAAACTTCTGCTTCAGTGTCTTCTTGCAGCACAAAGGTGGCCTAGGTCCTTGAAGACTATGCTGACAAAGGACACTTTCTGACAAATCTTATCAAACTGAAAAGGTTTTGAGTGAGGGCCCAGTATAAATCTCTCATTTATGGTCCATCCTACCCAAGTTCAGAATGTATCTGAGCCAGATGACTGGTCACCAGGTAATAATTTCTCTTAATCTGAGTGATCATGGAACAACCTTCTAAGACATGAAGAATGTTTGATATGGTAATGAAGTGAATAACCAGAGATGAAATCCCACATTCTTGAGGTATTGCTATATTGCATATAGATAGAGAAGAGATATGTGATTTCATTAATTTAGGCTACACCTATTTGATGAAACTCTTTCTACACATGTAGGTTGTCACCTTTTCAGCATCTCACCATCTTAGGAAGTTGCCTAGAGAAATAAGAAGTTATGATTTACTCAGGGTCACATAGTCAGCATGTATCAGAGACTACTTGAACCCAGTTTTTTTCTGGCTCAGCTCAGAGGTCAGCTCTCTATCTACTATGCCATATTGCCTCTAATAGTTGCTATTGTTGTTGCCATGCCCAGTTCAGTTTCCTTATCATGACATGAGTTAACCGTTGTGCTTAAGACTGTACCATCCATCACCATGGAGCTGATACTTACTAGAAAAGGCTTCCATCATAGATCTCATGATAGACTACATATGTATTTTCCAAGGACCAAATTAATTAGAGACTCTCTATAGGGAGACAGCACACTCAATTACTGTTATTATTTTGGACACAGTGACCTGTGGAATAGGTTGATACTTAAATATTCAAATTGATCTATGATCATATCAATGGAGGCACTCCCTCAAAAGATTTAGACCACAACCTATCTATCCTATCTATCCTGTGCAACTCTTGACAATATCCTCCCATAAATTCACCACCAGGGATAAACCCCAATTTTGGGGGTCCTACCATTTTTACTCTTTTATGTCTCTGAAAAACCAGTGGAGCAGATGAAATATCCGTTGTTAATCTTTCCCTGCCGCCACTGGACTGGCCAATCCTCTTTTCCAGTTATACGTTTTTTGTTGAGATTCTTGACCTCTGTTGACCTTCGGAGTTTCTTGTTTGTAATATGTGAATGTTCATTTATTTATTTATCAAATATTTTAAGTACCTGCTGAATGCAATTATGCTCCATACCAAAAAATCTGCTCCACACAGATTCATGTGTAGTGTAGCTTTCTGAAAATAATTCTCCAAAACTATAACAAAGTCATGGTCTCTACCAGTACTGTTGTGATTATACATTGAAAGTGGATAAAGTAACTCAACTCTGAAGCTCATAGTGAGTTAAATATTTAGGAAAACTCACATTGATCCTCCAATTCTCTAGTTTATCTTCCATAGAAAGATAACAAAGAATAAGGCTCTATTTTAAGTATGATGAAGAACAGCCACTTCAGAGTAACCTCATTTAGACACAAATTCTTCACAACCTTTCACCATAGCATACCCTGTGGGGTGGCCTACCCACCCAAGGTGGGTGCTCAGTGTTGTTGCTGCATGGCTAACTAATGGCAGCTATTAGGTTTGGAGATAATGGCTCCTAGGATCCAAATGATGCTAGACTTAGAGTGGATTTTTCAGCTAGAAATCTATCTCAATGAAAATGTTGTGAACAGAGTCTCTCACTTTCTATAAAAGCTGGCAAGTGTTTCTCCTCACTTATAAGTTTGAAATTTCTAGCTTTGCTAATTTGTTTCTTGTTTTCACTTTCAGATTATATGGAGCTCTCTTCTACCATTTATCCATGCTGTATCTCAATCCTATGTATACTTTATTTTTTTTTCAAAGACAGAGAGGTGGGCTGAGAGGAAGAATACTCATGGAATACTCTCCTAAACAGTCAGCTGTGAAAGTATTATTCAAAAGTTTATTATCCCAATGGTGGATTACCCAGCAATTATTTGTTTCTTCCAAGACAATCATTTGCCAACTCTTGGCACATTTGTTTTTTAATCACCTGAGAGCCTCGTGTTTAGTGCTACTACTTTTGTGGAAGACACCTTGGCATAGTGGATAGAGATCTGTCCTTATAGTTAGAAAGACCTAGGTCTGACACAAAATATTTATTTGACTCTAGGCAAGTCACTCAATTTCTCAGGGATCCAGGCAACTCTGTGACACCATAAATTATAGAGGAGTGCCAGTCTGCATTGGTCAGGGAGTTTTCTCACTTGGGAATTCAATATACCAAATGAAATCAGAAGTCCAGTCTTGAGTATGTCCCTATTGATCAATGTCCTTTCTGCCTAAAGCTGGAGTAAAAAGCAGCATAGATAGTGCTCCTTAAAAAGGAACTGAAGAGAGTCTTTGGGGACAGCTAGTAGCACAGTAGATTGAGGACTGGTTCTGGAGTCAGAAAGACCTAAGTTCAAAATCTGTCTCAGACCCTTATTAGTTAGATGACCCCAGGCAAGTCATTTAACCTCTGTTTACCTCAGTTTCCTCTTCTGTAAAATGGGGATAATAATATCTCCCACCTCCCAGGGTTGTTTTGAAGAACAAATGAGATAATATTTGTAAAGCATTTAGCACAGTGCCTGTCAAGTAGTTGACAGTAAAACACTTGTTTCTTTCTTTCCAGATTTTCTCATATTTTTGGTGTAGTGGGTAGAGGGCCAGGTTTGGGGTCAGGGAGATTCAGATTTAATACTTGCCTCTGACATGGATGTGTCACAGCTTCTCAAAGTCCCAGATAAATGGCTAAGGCCAAGTTACAAATGGATTCCTGATATGCATTGGTGGAGGGAGCTCCCCACCAGGAACTTTCTAAACTGATGAAATCAGGGATCCTAAACAAATGATAAGAAAAAATAAAAGCCACAGTAGAAAGTAGTGAAATACTGAAGAAATGTGGGAAGAAATTAAGATGAGAACCTTTGAGTTATGATAATTATGCTGATTTGGAGTAGATTGTAGGAGGTAGGGAACTGAGAGTTAATATTAAGAAAGGCTGCTTTACAGATTAAAAAAAAATCTATGCTACCCAATTTCCCTTATGCGTGGCTAATTATAGTTCCTGGGTATATTTAAGTAAAGGAAGGTAGTGCCATTAATAATACTTTTAAAAGGCAGGGGGTTATTTATTTGGTTTTTGTTTTGGGAATTTTTTTTGTCTTTTGTTTTTGTAAGAGAAATTTCCACATCAACTTAGAAGCATGGTGGTGATAGGAAACCAAAAACTAGCAGCTGGAAGAATTAATATGTAAAGCATTAAGTTTTCATGAAATGGTTGGGCTTTATTTGTGGATAATTAACATGAAGTCTTCAGTGGGCATGACTCTTTTCTCAAATACAGCTAGCTTTATCACTTAATATTCATAATAAATATGCTGCAGTATGGAAATAGTCTCTCTGGAGGGCAGCAAGAAAATTAAACCACCAATCTAAGCTATCCAGGTCTGCGGCATAGCTCGTACCCTTCAGCAATCAGGGTTCAGTAAGCATGGAGGCTGACACACTGAACCTCAAGTAATAACACCGGCACTCCCAGGGAGCAAATAGGTCAGGAATGCTGGCTACATCTTGGAGCTCAGCCTATACTAGGCACGTAATCCTGTACTTTCTCAGATCTTGCCTCAGGTTCTAACACCTGTCTTCAGACTCTAGGGTTCTTCAATAACGTTAACCTTTTCTCCTGATCACTTTTCCTCATCTGAGGAGCTGCCTACGCTTTCATGCATATTTCCTTCTGTCATCCAGCCTGTCTCTCTGGTTGAAGCTGAATACCTGTCCAGGGTGAATAAGATCGTGCTTATTAATAAAGCAGGTGTTTTTCATTCCCTCATTTAAAAATTTTCTTTTTCTTCTCTTTTATCACGAGCCTAAAAATCACCAAACAAAATGGACCTTCTGATATACATAGCAGAACACAAAAAGTAGATTGTTCACGAACTTGCAATTCTCTGTCATATTTTATCAGTAGCCTCAAAACTATCCTAAAGCAGGTACTTTTCATTTTTTCTGTTTATTTTTTTTATTCTGAATTTAACTAACACCAAATAAAATGGATCTTTCCATTTATATAGAAAAGAAAAAAGTGATTCTAAATGAAACTACAAATCTCTATTATGTAAATCTTGCTTTTCTTTTTAAGTGTATAAAAAGTTCAACCTATAGCTTTCAAAGGTATCCTACCACAAGTGTTTTTCATGGTATCTGCTTTTAACAATTTTTCTGGAAGACTGGAGAAATAACCATGCAAAGGAAGTGAGTTTTCTTCAACAGAATTGGGGGAAAGGGGATGGCAAGGAAAAGGAGGTGGAGGAGACTAGCTGTAATAGCCAAACTAAGTCCCAGGAGTTTTGTGCTTTGGATTTTGGAACAAACTAAGGTTTAAGGAACTGATTTATTTATGTTTATTTGGTTTCTTTTCAATATAACCTAAAAGCTCTTAGTGGAGACCATTTGTCTTGGTTATGTATAGATACAGCTGTTATAATTTACAGCTGAAGCAGGAGAAGCTAGGAGAGGACTGCAAATGGAATTCTCGGTTGATGAAAATAGCAATGCACACAATAGGCTTGGAAAGAGTTTTCTTTTCTCCTATAGATTAGCTTTAAGAAAGGTCGATTAAGCCTCTAGCAGCAGATCTGGATCTAAGTTTGCAAAGTGCTAAAAGGCTGGTAAAAGAAGAATTAACCTGAGCATCCGAGGTTCCCTTCCTAAGCATTTTTGCCAATTGAAATGGGTAATTGTCTTTGAGTCATAAAACAATCCAGACTATTTGGGGAGGACGACTAATTTGTTATTATGACTTTCTTACCATTTCTTGAATTCCCACTATGCTGATGGCCCTGAAGAAGACAAAAGACCAGGGCTGTGTCCTTGGGGCTAACAATTTAAGTGGGAAATGTGTACTTAGTCAGAATCATCTTCTGGATTAGTATGAGGAAGGAGGGAAGGGTAAGAAAAGATTTTCAGACACTGAGTGAGTACTCAATAAAGAGTCTGTGGTTCTCCAAATCCAAATGCCACAGGAAATATGCTCCTAGCTCAAGGATAACAAAATTTTTGAGAGATGCAGAACCCTGTTATTGTTGCTTTGATTTTGCAACAAGCTTCACCTCTCAACTTTCACATTTTGTACTTTTTTTTTAAATAGTTAGCTTTGTTTTGGCAATTGTCTATTGATGCCTGCCTTAAATGAGACAATGGAGGAAAGTTGTAAGGGGAGAAGGGGAGAGTTATACTCCTTGTCCTAGCAAGGGTTCTTAACTTGAGGACTATAAACATTCTTATTTTTTTTAATAGTTGTATTTTGCTGTAATTGCTTTCCCTCACAATTCCATGCATGTTATTAACAATATTCTGAGAAGGATTAGTAACGCTTTACCAATCTGCCAAAGGGGTGATGAAAAAAAAAGTTAGGAATGCCTGCTGTAATCAGAGTGAGGTGTTTATATGTTTTGTATTCCCTAGCTGGAATGTAGATGTTCTAATTCTGGACTTGCCTAGCCAATATTTTCAAAAGGGAAAACTAATTCTTTACTAACTATAAGATAAACAGATCTCCATTAAAATTGTATATTCCTACAAAAAATACAGCTATAGATAAAAAAGTTCAAAAAGAAGCACAGACAAGCAGGATAGTTAAGAAAGTAATATCTGCAATCTATTATACACTTTTTAAAAAAACTTTAATATGAAATGGAGATTGACAATTTCTTATATGATAGTCTTTTGTGCTCTACTATACATATTGAAATGTTCCTTTTTGGTATTTAAGTTCATAATTATAAAAAAAACCTACTTTTTTTAAAGAATGTGATCTACTTAAAGGCAGAGACTTTTTTTATTTCATTTTGTCTTTGTGTTACTATTACCTACCAAGTATCTTTTAAATAGTAACTTAATAAATGTTTGTTGAATAAATGAATTAACGAGCAGAATATATGAAACATTTTTTTCTCAAAAGGGAACCCTTATCTTTTCCTAATTGAAAAATAAACTGATCTCCAGCAGAGTTGGGCTCTTGTCTTTTCCTTCAACACCTGCACTTAGAAAGTAATATTAACTAGCATATGATTAAGTGCTAAAGTGTGTAGAGACTAATAATGATGTACCTGTACAGAACATGTTTGGGTATTCACTAAAGATTCAAGTACAAGAATGCACGTCCTTTGAGAGACTGTGCAAATACTCCCAGCACTTTCTATGGCTCAATTCAAGTCCCAGTTACTCAAAACAGAATCCTTTATTTCCTCTTTTTGTAAACTAGGTCTCGCAATGTTTGTGGGACAATAGAAAGATTACTGGTTATAGAGTCAGAGATCTGGGGTTCACAACTCATCTGTGACCATTTTTAGTTGTGTGACCCCAATCAAGTTACTTAATTTTCTTGGGCCTTAGTTTCCCCATCCAAAATATGATGGAATCAGACTCAATGGCCTCTGATGTCCATTTCAGCTCTAGATCTCTGATCCTATGACCTCACAGGCTTGTTAATAAGGAAAGTACTTTGAAAATGATGAAATGCTATAGAAATGAAGACTTCATTTTAAATTTATTATAATGTGGGGTAAAAATCCTCTAAGAACTTATGAATATACAAATTATGGGTAAGTGAGATGAGGATACATACACCCAGCAACTGGGTAAAATTCCTTTGGTGGCCAATGGTTATTCCTAGGACTCCATCAGCAATTCCATCTGTTTCTATCTACATGTATCCTCTCTTCTGTCTGAATGAAATGACCTACTAGGAGCACATTGAAACTTGTGGAAAGTCATACTACCTACGCGTCTAAATCTGAAGGGAAAAATTGAGCCCAATATAAGAAGAATTCAGGTAAGGCTCTTCTTTCTCATTTAAAGAAGCTCTTCAACCCTTAATCATAAGGAACACTAGGGGATATCTCTGGGGAAAAGGAAAATTACAAGATCCCATGCGTCACATAGACACCAAGAGGGACCTAAGCATTTATGGTGGCCATAATATATATATATATATATATATGGTGGCTCACCAAGAAACATGTACCTTGATGATTTGGTACCACACAGAGGCTTTGAATCAATTACAAAGCCCGATAAACTTTTAGGCCACTGTATCCCATAGAGCAAGAGAGAAAGAAGCTTCATGTGAGTAATAGACAAGAACAACCATCTATCTTGTGGCTCCTAAAGGGATCCAAGGATAGGTAAGCTGGTGCCATTTGGAAATGTTGAAAAGGAAATAGAACCCAATGAAGGGAGAGAGAGAGACTTTTAGACTGCTGTATCATGTAGCCTCTTCAAGAGAATGAAGAAAGGAAGATTAAACCTCAGTAAGAACAAGAGCTGAAACAGGGAGAGACATTAATGCAAAAGGAAACCCTTTGCCCTGAGAAGTGAGAAGACACAGGGCCTTGAGGAAGCACTGGTGGAGCAATTTGTAGACCTTTCCACTAATGTTACTGGAGTTATTGGTAGAGCAAGGGCCTTCAGGTACCAAGCAGCTGCCCACATTTCTGTCTATTTCTTTGCCCTCTGGTTCTGAGTCATGTGGAACAATATAGGTTAGGGATCAAGAGGGGAAGTAAATATCAGGCATTAAGTTATTTCTCCGTGGAAAAGAAGGGAGTATTTTCTTGATGGTCTAGCAACTCAGGTTTGAGCCCTTCTTGTATTTTTTTTATTCTGTCCTATATATAGTGTTTTGTTTTATTTTCCTGTGAGGGTTTAAAGCAGAGCTGAGGGACCTAATGGGAGAAGCAAAAAAAAAAAACAGATATCAACATTCTCAAGAAACTTGGGAAACATGTGTTTCCTCGAGCAGAGTCAAAAGCCCAGAGCAATAACATATAGGAATCTCTCCAAAAACTATGCCTGTGTCCCTTCTGCTTACCCCCATTGCTACAAACCTACATGAGGCTTTGATTACATCTTCCATTGATTTTTGCATTAGTTTCCTGATCGGTTTCTTAACTTCCCACCTCTTCCTCCTACAATCCATCCTTAAAACCACTGCCATATCAATCTTCCAAAGGGATACAACTGATCAGGGTACTCTCTTGCTCAAAACTATTCAGAAGCCCATTGAAGACCTCATATGCTGATATTTAGGCACATGCATAATGTGACTTCAACCTATGGTGTTTTTCCAGTCTTCCCTAATTCTCTCCTCTATTGGTTGTCTACACTCCAACCAAATTAGACTACGCTTTGTTCCCTTAACATGTCCTTTATGTTTTTCCAGTCTTTCAGGACTCTGCAATTTGGCTTACATTAGCTGGAAATAGCTTATTTCTTTTTTTCTTTTCTTTTCTTTTTTTTCTTTTCTTTTTCTTCTTTTTTTTTTTGGCTAAGCAATGGGGTTAAGTGACTTGCCCAGGATTGCACAGGTAGTAAGTGTCAATTGTCTAGTCTGAGACCACATTTAAACTCAGGTCCTCCTGACTCCAGGGAGGGTGCTCTAATCACTGCACCACCTAGCTGCCCCTTTATCTTTTTATTTTTATTTTTTTTTGGAAATCCCTTATTTCAGCATATCATTGCCCTACCCATTCTTTGAGAACCAATTACATGCAAATTTCTCCATAGAGATTATTCAAGCAGAAGTAACCTTTTTGACTTCTGTATTTTTTGGCCCTTTCTTTATATTTCTTTTGTGACATTCATCTTTTTTATATGTTAGTATAGTTAAACATTTACATTATTATCATGATTAGTTTGTAAACTCTGAGAGCAGGGGCCATGTCTTATCCATGTTTGTACCCCTCATTGGTACTAACACATTGCCTTAAACATAGTAGACTTTCAATAAAATATATATTTGCATTGAAAAATGAACATTTTGGCTATGTGTATGATATGCCACTAACATTTCAAATGTAACACAAATACATGACATGCTTGTCATCCTAATCTTGTAAATCCCTTGGTTCTCAAAGTGATGTGTTGTAAACAGCAGTGTTTCAGAATAAGTGCTATCCTTTGCTATTGCAAGGTCAGGGAGACATCAAAGATGTGTGTTGTTCTTACTTACTGCTGGGTAAAGTGTTCTGAATACAAAGACCCAAATCACTGGCCTT
Source organism: Vombatus ursinus (assembly GCF_900497805.2). Classification (NCBI taxonomy): domain Eukaryota; kingdom Metazoa; phylum Chordata; class Mammalia; order Diprotodontia; family Vombatidae; genus Vombatus; species Vombatus ursinus. The sequence continues at coordinate 6,037,502 of NW_020954572.1, read as the reverse complement.
TTTCTGACATAATCCTTGGCCAATAAGTTGCCTAGTATAGTTATATTTCTTATAATTGACTTGTGAATTTTTTCCATTACATATCATGTTTAAAAATTAATCCAGGGCTGAGTAAATAGAGTCTTGCTTCTCTGATTGTAAATGCCACCTCCTTGATTTTTTTATGTAAATTTCTGAATTTGTAAAAGAAAATAAAATAAAAGGACACAAGGAGTCAGTAAAACTATGCAGTATTGTTGGGGGCTTTCACTACATTTTTGTTAGGGTTTTAGATAAAGCTAAGGGTGAGAGAACTTTAATGTCTTATGTGCATACCAACCAAGACCCCACAACTACATCTTCTCAATCCTGACCATTACTATTTTGTTTATCTACCACATTGTTATTTTCTGTGAAATGAGAAGGGAAAGAAAAAGGGAAAAGATGGAAAAATGGAAATAAGCAGAGGAGCAGGGAAGAAGAGAATCTGGAATTGGAAAGAAAAGATTAAAAAAAAAACTATCAATTTCCATCACTCCAGACTGAAAAACCTATTCCAATAAGTTCCAGCCTGGATGTTTACATCTTCCTTTCTCCCTCCCTTTTTTCCTCCCTTCCTTCCTTCCTTCCTTCCTTCCTTCCTTCCTTCCTTCCTTCCTTCCTTCCTTCCTTCCTTCCTTCCTTCCTTCCTTCCTTTCTCTCCTTCTTGTTTCCTTTCTTTCCTTCTTTGCACATAGAAAGTCCACAGAGGTATTCCATCATCAGAGATTTCAATCCCAGAATGGTTTTCTCTGGTCAAGGGAATTCCTGAGCCTTTGTTTGCAGTTATAAACTTGGTGACAGTAATGTGTCTTCCTCCCCCATTACCTCAGCTTCTCCAATCAAATAAACTGGGTGGTTTTGCTACTCCTCTAGAATAAGTAATTCTTTTTGGACAAGTAAGTGAGTAGCCACTTTCAAGGCTGCCTCCCATTAGCTCTACATACACAAAAGCGATAACTACATCAAAATACTGAGGAACATTTCTCATTGTTGTGGGGGAAATGGTCTCAATAGTCACATAGGAGGATACAAAGAGAGCTTGAAAGGTATCTTTGAAAAGTATATTTCAAAGGTGTTATATAACAGACATAAAGTTGAGAATCACCCAAAGGGCAAAAGAGAGGCACATGGAGACTAAGACCAGGATATAACACAGTATAAACAAGGAATTATGCAGGAGCATCAGGGCAAAGGATATTAACAGTGAAATTTGTAAATCTCCTCACGCCCTGCCCCTCCCCAAAAAAGATGGGCTGGTTATAGAATGAGAGGAAGAAATAACTAAATTGGCAACCTATATATTCTACCTGCAGTGGCATATATTAAGAGATCTAGAGAATGTCCCACTTTCCCTTGCCATATTTGGCGGACCCTCTGTGGAGGACATATAGGAGAATAGACAAAGAAAAGTTTCACAGAATAAGAAAGTGATGGGTTGTTATCTGAACCACTGAAGCAAGTATTTAGATGATATCAAGGATACAATGGAATATTGTTATATTATCACAATAGCAGCACTATCCCAGAGAGTACACAAGATAAACTGATGAGCAGAGGTGGCTAGTTATATGAAGGTATTAACCAGCAATGGGTGGCCCATCAGTTTGACTTATCCAGGCAAAGAAGTAGATGCCTTTTCTCTATTTCCCAAGGTGATTTGAAAAAAAAAATACTTTGTAACATATGGAATCATATAGTGGAGCTAAGATTACCAAGCCATTGGAAGCTGTTTTCCATGAATTCAAGATGAAAAAATAAATGACAGCTATATACATCCACATCTGAGTAATAAAATCTAAAGAAACAAAAGTTCTTCAAATCATACAATGGGTTGATGATATAATTCCACTTTCTCATTTAAGGAGCTGCATCTGTAAAGAGCAAAACTGTGTATAACTTGTATGTAATTTCATGGTGTCTTATATAAATGGTCATATTTTGCGAGGAAGAAATGCCAATGAGGCATAGTTAAAGGTCACTTATTTTAATGAACTGGTTTCCGAATCATGTTTTGTCTTCTTTTTTTATTTCTTTTTGAAACATTATGCTTTGATTAGCACCGTTTTTCTTACACATTCAGTAGTGTTTCAAGTTCAAACTACTACTTTGTTAAAATGCTTAAGTCTCAAGAATAAAAGCATATGATGTGTCAAAGGAATGCAAATCTACTCTCCTCTCCTCTCCTCTTATCTCCTCTTTTCTTTTCTCCTCTCTTCTCCTCTCCTCTTCATTTCCTTTCCTCTCTTTTCCTCTTCTTTCTTCTTCTTTTATTTTTCCATCCCCCCCCCCACTGATGGATTAACAAGAAGAGTTAGGAAAGAGTGACTTTGCATAAGGGCAAAGAAATTTGTTTTGTTCTTGGGGACATGTATACAGTCTTTTATGGGGTAGCAATGATCCTAAACCCCAGATTCAGGTTCTAAGATACATCTTTTGATGTAGAAGCAAGAGACAGATTAATCATAGAACTTGAGAACTCATATTACACAATAAGAAACTGATCCTAAATGTTAACCAATATATCTAAGGAACACAATTATTATATCAAAGCTCAAACTAGAACATAGAAACTCTAACTGCTAGTCCAATGTTCTTTCTTTCTTTTTTCTTCATTCTTCTTTTTTTAGTTTTAGTTCCAAATTATCTCCCTCCTCCTATCCCTTCCTCCAACCATTGAGAAGACAAGAACTAGAAAACCCATTACAAATATGAAATCATGCAAAATAAACTTCTATGTTAGGCATATTCCAGAGGTTATGGGGGTGGGGAGAGAGAAAGAGGAAAAAATATACTTTGAACTGGACTCTGAGTTAATCAGTTCTATAACTGGAGGTAGATAGTGTTTTTCGTTATGAGTCCTTTAGAGTTGTGGTGGGTCATTGTGTTGATCAGAATGACTTTCACAGTTCATTCTCTTTACAATAGTGCTGTTATTGTGTAAATTGTTGTCTTGGTTCTGCTCACTTCTTGTTTTCTTCCCAGGTTTTTCTGAAACTATCATGTTCATTTCTTATAGAACAATAGTATATGATACTCATATCCTGCAACTTGTTTAGCCATTCCCCAGCTGATGGGTATTCCCTCGGTTTTCAATTCTTTGCCACTACAAAAAGAACTGCTATAAATATTTGTGTCCTTTTTCCTTTTCCTTTGATTTCTTTGGGGTATAGAATTAGCAGTGTTATTTCTGGGTCAACAGGTATGCACAGTTTGATAGTTTTGGGGAGCATGCTTCCAAATTGACACCCAGGATCATTGGATGAGTTCACAACTCCACCAACAATGCATTAGTGTACCTGTTTTCCCAAATTCCCATTAGAATTTGTTATTTTCTTTTTCTATTATTTTAATCAATCTGATGAGTGTGAGGTGGTAACTAAGAGCTGTTTTAATTTGTATTTTTCTAATTACTAGTGATTTAGAATACTTTTATATGACTACTATTAGTTTTGATTTCTTCCTCTAAAAACTTAATATTCATATCCCCTGACTATTCCCCAGTTGGAGAATGTCTCTTTTTCTTATAAATTTAGTTCAATTCCCTATATATTTGAGAAATTAGAGCTTTATCACAGAAACTTGATCCATATTTTTCCCTATGTTTCTGGCTTTTCTTCTAAATTTAGCTGCATTAGTTTTGTTCATGTGAACTTCTAAATTTTATGTAATAATATTAACTATTTTATCTCCCATGAAACTCTTTATCTCTTGTTTCATTATGAACTCTCTCCCTATTCATAGATCTAAATGCATTTTTTCCATGCTCACTAATTTGCTTATGATAATACCTTTTATTTCTAAATCATATACCAATTTTGAGCCTGTCTTGGTATATGGTATGAGATTTTGGTTCATACCAATTTTCCGCCAGACTATTTTCCAGTTTTCTTAGCAGTTTCATCAAATAGTGAGTTCTGTCTTCAATTGTTAGGATCTTTGGGTTTATCAAACACTGACTTATTGTACTCATTAGCTTCAGTGTACTTGGCACTTTATCTATTCCATTGACCAACTATTCAATTTCTTATACAGTTTCAAATCACTCTGATGATTACCACTTTGTAGTACTATTTGATATCTGGTACTTCTAGGCCTTTTTCCTTCTCATTTTTTTTTCATTGATTCCCTTAATATTCTTGATTTTTTGTTCCTGAAGATAAACTTAACTATCATTTCTTTGATTTACAAAGTAATAAATTTAGGTAGCATTGTCATTTTTATTATATGGGTTCCACCTACCTATGAGCAATTAGTGTTTATCCATTTATTTAAACTTGCCTTTATTTGTGTGAAGAATATTTTGTAATTGTGTTCATATAGTTCCCATATACATGTTGACAAGTAAACTCCCAAGTATTGTATATTTTGTACTTGGGAGTACAGTGAAATAAGCATTAGAAATGAACTCAATAGAATTGAGTTCAAATTTCACGACTTATTACCTGCATATCTTTGGTTAATTCAACCTTACCTCCTTGGATCTAAGTTTTCTTCTCTGTAAAAATGAGGACAATAATATCTGCATTAACTACTTCACTGAGTGATTTTAATGAGTTTTATAAAAATTAGTTGTTCTACAAATATGATTGATTACTTTTTAAAATGGGCTAATTACCCCATCCTTCTCCTGCCTATTCTCAAATGACGTTGAGAGTCTAGTTCTTTTTCTCATAGTACAATCTGTGAACCTAACCTCATCAAAGATCACTGCAATCATTGGTTTTGATAAGACAGGATCACTCCTAAGTCATCACCTTCCTTTGATTTTCAGTACCTTTAAGTAAACTTTGTCTCACAATATGATACAACTCTAGAGTTGGGATAATAGTAAGACAGCTCTTTACTGATTCATTGCCAACAGCTTCTAACCCTGGGTAACATAGGGATAGGGATAGAAAGGGATAGGGATAAGACAAAAGGGATAGAAAGAACAAGTTACTCATATGGTAGGTGTAGTATCCATCTGAAATCTGTGGCCCTGACTGAATCTCACTGAACTCTCACTGAAAGTGTAGTCAAGATTTGCTTCTAAACCATGACATAGCCCTAGGGAACTGAAATAGTCTTGTGTACAACATGACCAAAAATGGGTGGAACACATCTTCTGGTACTTAGCATGTCTGACCCCCAATTTAAAAGTAGCAACTGCTTCAAAAACTTCTGCTGATAGATAGAGCTTCCCTACTCCCACACTCACCTTTGATACCCCCCCACAACTTGTACTTGAACTTATGGATTGGGTACCTGTGGAAGTGACTTCTTTTGTGTTCTATGGGCAACTTCTTTCTACTACTTTCCCAAAAAGGCCTTTACTAACATGGTATGGTAAGAACAGTTGGTATAAAATATTCTTCCAGAATCCTGAGGCACACTTGCCCAAATGCACACAATGCCAATGGGCAAACTGGGTTCATATTATAAGTAAAATAGTTTCAGACAGTAGGACATGCTGTACATTGACTCCAACATAGTTCTTCTTTTGTTTAGTCATGCCCCCTATTTATTTAAACTGTTAGTTTAATTAGAAAACCATTTATTCATAGAGAATTAATTTAACTTCTGTCCTGCCTCAATGTGAATTATCACATATTCCTAAACAATGAAGATTCTTGCTGTCATGTTCTTTTACATCATATAACAAGATTGCTTTTATAAGAGTCTTCTACCTTCATGGGCATGATTAGAAAAAAAAAAGTTACACATTATACCCTCTAGTTTATTTTCTGCATTGTGATTGCCATCATTATTTTCAAATCTGTAATTTGCAATCCTTCCAACTTTCCCAAAAAGTAAGGACTAACTATGAAGAATATCTGCTAAGCCACTGAAGGTTTGCAATTAATTTCAATGGAGGGATGAATACTTAAAGAATGATTACAAAATACTTTACATTACATTATTTCACTCAATCTTTACAATTATACAATGCAGGGAGTATGAGCATTCTTATACCACTTTTGTAGATGAGGAAACTGAAGCTCAAGTAATGAGACTCTGTGAAGATCACCATTTACTAAGTGGTGGCACTGTGATCCACACCCAGGTATTCTGACATACTTCAGTATTTACTTTTTGCAATGATTACTATTTATTTATTTCAACTATTTTGACCTGTTTCCAAATTGTCGCTAGATGACAATTTATTTTATCAATTAAATTTTTGTTCCACTTTACTTACATGCTGAGATGATTTCAGTGAAAGCTACAAATTAAGCAGATTAAAATAATGTATGCTAATTTGTACATATTTTGAAATGCTTATCCACTAATCATGTTCCCTATTGCAATATTTAAGACACTCAGTTTGATCATTCTCAATTTACCTTGACCAGTATGATTTGACACTATACTTCCCTGAATAGTACTAATTTTCAGCTGAAACAAAATTCCAGTTTGTGACTACCATTGTGACTACCATTTATCAAAGTCAAATAGATCAGAACAATGGCACAATTTAGTTGTGTTTGGTCAATGGGTAACTTTCTGTGGCCTATGAGAAATCAGCATGGAATAATGGGGAAAAGTTCCAGATTTAGGGTGAGGAAGACTTGTGTGTAACACATAATTTAGGCACTTGTTTGTTGTGTGACCCTGGAAAAATCACTAAACATCTCTGTTTTAATTTTTCCTCATCTATAAAATTAGTTAATAAAGTATCTAACAACCATAGCTGCTGTTTGGTTCAAAGGAGATAATGTATGACTAGCACCCCTTAAAGGACTATCTGCCTAGTCCCACTGGCACTGGCAGCCAGATCTCTAAAGACAGTTGCTACTAATCATCTCAAATTCTAGCAGGTAACCCTAAAGGACTACATTTCTCATATTGTCTTGAGCACCCAAAAGTATGCTTCTCACTACTAATCATCCAGTAGATAATTACCTTTTATTTTATTTTTATTTTTTTTTTTTAGGCAATTGGGGTTAAGTGACTTGTCCAGGGTCACACAGCTAGGATAATTACCTTTTAATAAAGATATTAAAATGGTAAATATAGTGAAAACAGTTGGTACAAAAATCCTCTCCACCACTGCACTCTCACAGAAAGAGAAAGCTCAATATTCATGAGGTACATTTGTAGGATACAAGTGTGGCAAAGGAGTAACTCACAATTCCTGGGATTTTGTTGGCTAGAAGTTGTTTTTTTTTTCCTTGGAGTCCATGAGAAGCATTCTTTTTTTTTTCTTTTGCAAAGGGTTATGCTCCTTGAAGCTGTCTCTCTCCTCAGATGATTTATCATCAATGGAACACTTGGCTCACAGAGATATGTAGGCTCCTAATAATTTACTCTGTCTAATTCCAGTTGGATATATTCTCTCTGATGGCATTGTCAATGAGGGTGGTGAGGAAGAGGAGGAATGACAGAGAGACAGACAGACAGACAGAATTTCCTTCCTCAAGAGCAATCCCTTCTCAGGGGCTTGGTTCCAATTCTAGAGCTGAATCCTCCAAAATGTAATTTCCATTACTAGACTAGTTCACTGCTTGACTGGCTGCTGAATTGATATATAGACCCAGGAGTGTCTCTGTGTATTTCAGCCAATCACTAGATTTTTTTTTTGGTACAGTCACCTGCTTTTCATATAATGGCCAAAACTCCATTATAATATCAAATTGATTAGGGATTTCTTCACACCTTGTTTATATGATTGATGGATACATTCAATCCAGATGACTGGCCCTCTTTAATTACATTAACTGAGAGGAGGAAACCTCCTCCAACCAGGATTGTAAGGGTTATACTCAGTTTGCCATGATTTTAAAGCAATATGAACTTTTAACTTTGAGGAAGCAAGAAAAAAATGAAACTCATAAAATTTTACCTGGAATGATAAGGAAAATAAAGAAATTTGCTTGCTAATTCTAAAATTGAAAATAGAAAAAGAGGAGTCAGAATGAAAAGTCTGTAAGAAGAATCCCCAGAATAAAGGATAATCTCCTCCTCAAATTAGAACAAAATTTCACTGAGGGCAGAGATAGACACTTTAAGTTTTGTCTTCATTTCTGAAAACCAAGTATGAGCTTGAACAGAGAGAGTACTTAATTACATGTTGAAAATTTGAGAGAAAATAAAAGAAAAGATTTGGGGATCAGTGGGGGAAAGTAGACAAAGCTGAAAAAGCACAAATCTATTTGATTACCTTAACACATGATACAAAGTGATTCACAAGATGACCATTCATTTACATAACCAGAATGCAAGAAATTACAAAATTATGACAGCTAAGGTGTTTACATTTATACTATGTTTACAACATGGAACAAGATTCTTCAATATATTGCACATAGTAGTAGCTTAGTAAGTGTTTACTTTAGGTTTTTTTTTCCCCCATTATAATTGTTTGAGCATTTTAAATAGAAATAGCATTCATTCTGTGATGAACTTAGCGAAAAGGGCTATTTTTGTTGTTGTTGTCATTTTGTTTTATAACTTTCCACTAGCTTCCACCTTCACTAACTGACTGACTTATGCCTTCTCTAAAGAACCAACTCAAAGAGTGCTTCCTCTCAGAAGCTCTCCTTGATCTCTGCGGTGTGAAAGAGAGTTTGTTCACCTCTGCCTTGGGACTAGCTATCCTCCATACCTAGAAGGCTCCCCCTCTTCATCTCTATCTTTTAGAATCCCACAGCTCAAATATTACCTTCTTGAGATCTTTTTCAATCTTTCCAGCTTCTGGAACTTTCCTTTCAATTCAAGAGTGTGGTGGTAAATGTTTAACAACAAGGTTTGGGGCTGGGGGTAGGGCATAAGACCTACAGGCACAGCACACTTTTTAAGTTTAATCTGCATTTATTAACATTTTCTCTATCATTTTCTTATGTCTAGATAAATAACAAATAAAGTCCTAATTTGATGTGTTTGATGATTTTGGAAAATTAATAATCAGCTCTCAAGACTCTGTTCAAACTGACTCCAGTATACCCCTGCTTTAACTATTACTTTCCCTCTACTCTTTTTATGTATTAAAAGTATCTTTTTATATATCTGTTGTTTCCCCTACTGGAATACAAGTTCCTTGAGGGCAGAAACTACTCTTTTTGCTCTTTTTTCCCCCTCTGTATCCTCAGGGCTTTGAACAGTGCCTAGATGGAATATAGTAAAGTGCTCCATAAATGCTTGTTGATTGAATTACCTGCTCAAATTTGTCATAGCTCTTCATCTGGATCTCTCCTTTGCAAGTACATTCTTTCACTGTGTATCATGGTTCTTAGTCATGTTTCTCTTGCTCCAGCACTGGTTACAAACTCTTCAAGACCAGAGTTTACATCATATCTATATTTTAATTCTAAGCTCAGAGCACAATGTCTTTTTCATAATATGAATTCATTTTGATAATTATATTATATATACATAAATATTTTTCTCATAATATGTACTTATTCTCATAATTATATTATATACATATATATATATTCTCATAATATGTACTTATTAACCAAATGCAGGTTTGCCTAAAAGACTATTTTACAGTGAACTCATACAAAGAAGATGCTCATGTGCAGGTCAGAAGAAGGTATACAAGGACTCTCTCAAAGTCTCTGAAGAATTTTGGGAGATGCTGGCAAAGAATCATCTGAGCATGGCATGCCTGCATCAAAGAAGGTGCTATACTCAATGAGCAAAGCAAAATTTCAGTAGCTTGAAAGAAATGTGAAATGTGCAGATTTAGAGACATCCACCCTAAATGTTCATATGGACTATTTGTAGCTGACTTGTGGTAGAGCATTATGAACTTGTATTGGTCTGATCAGCCACAATCTGATACTATACCTTGACTCAAGTATAGTGATATCATTCTGGTCCTCTTCGAAAAGGAAGAAAAACCACCAAACAACTTAATGAATATTTATTGATTTAAATGGATTCCAAACACATTTCAAAACATTTTTTGATGGCTGCTCTGTTGATTAACAAATATGAAACCAATTTTGACATTACAGTCATTTAGATTACTCACTGAGATTAATTGTTCAGTCCATAATAACAATAGAAAAGGAACCCCAGTTTAGTCATATTAGATCCAGCTCTGACTTCTTTCTAGGTATATAGTTCCAAATTCCTGAGCTAAAGTTCCTATGTTGCCCCATTCTCAGAACTTTTTATCTGGACTAAAATGCAAACTCATTATCCCACAAAATCTACTGTTTCAATTGACTTCCATATTTCTGTTAATGGCCATTCTTCTACCAACCTTAGCTGGAAATCTTGGAGCTTGAACAGAGAGTAATATAGTATTTGGAGCTATACTTTACTTCACTCTCTCCCTGATTCCTTAAAACCACTCATTCACCGAGTTCAACCAACGTCTCCCACCCCTCATAACAACTATTTCACCTGCCTCAGCATTTCCACTTTAAAAGCCTACTTCAGGCTCTTGTAAACACCTGAACTCTTGTTATAATCTCCTAACTTGTTACTTCACTAGTCACTTGTATGCACAAATCCATCCTACAAACAGCTGCCAGAGTTATCTTCTAAATACATTCTTTTTTTAAAATAAATTTTATTTTTATAATGATGACTATTACAATCATCATCTAACACAGTCGTTTCCACATACAGGCTCTCCCAAAAGTCTTAGTGTAGTTTTAAGCTAGTCAAAGCTTAAGGAAACTTTTCTTTTCTCTGGCTCTTTCTTCATCACTTCAACAATAGAATTATATTAAATGATCTCTAAGCATGTTTTCTCCACTGAAATGTTATGGGACATAAAATACAATGAAGTACAGAAAGAGAAAATTGAATATGAAACCATGCCACTCCATTACATGAAATTTGATGTATATTTTCTTTTAGAGTTTATATTAAATTCAACATAGTAGTTGCAGCACTGGTCTGCTTATCTATTTCCCCTTCTGAGGTTCCTTTTGCTCTCCCTGTTATATTTTTTAAAATATTTCATGGATGCCTTTTTCTTCATTCTTTGAATGCTTGGATTCCCACCTCACACTTTCCAATTTTTTCCTCATTGCTTTACAAATTAGGCATGGCACTGATGACCTTCTATTCTCTGACCTACTCTCCTTATACAGTACCCTTCCCTACTAGAAATGGTACTGTAAAAGTTATTCATCATTTTTCAAACGTACCTTACAACTTCCTCTTTCCCTTTGCTCATGATATTTCTTCTACTTGGAAGCCTTTTTTGCCCATCATTTTCACTCTTCAAAATCCTATCAAACTGTCAAAGTCTAGGGACCTCCTTATGGTGACTTCCCAGATTTCCTATCCCCAATAAAATGTGGTTTCTCTTTACTCCAAACCTCAATATCACCTTATTGGTTCCTTGTTAGATCACTTCTATTAGAGATTATGTGAGAGACGGTGTAGGGGAGAGCTGGCCTTGGAGTCAGGAAGATCAGCCACATATTTGCTTTCAGCAGTGCAAAGTAGAAAGTGTCCTCTTACATTGGTAAAGGGAGTTACATCACAGGCAGTTCCCCATACCTGAGAAGTCACATGTCCAGTAAAAAACAAAAAAAAAACCAAAAACCAAAAAACACAAAACAAAAAAACACAAGACAAAAAGCCCTTCTTGTGTTATACTTATTTGAACTCTACTAGATTTTAAAAGTCTTGAGGTCAGAGCCTCTGTCCTATTCATCATAGCATCTCTAGTACCCCACATAATGTCTAATACTTAGTTGGTCCTTAAAAAAAAGTATCTTATTAAACTGACTGAATTCATTTCACTGAAGCCAATGCCCTGACCAGATTGACTTCATTCATGGTAGGAAAGCAAAAAAGTAACATCCAATGGTCACAGTATCACAAAAGCATATCATTTCTAAGTGGAAAAATTTCTTAGAGATAATCTAGAAAATCCTATTGTTTAAGTGAAGAAGGAATGGCAGGCCAGATGGGAGAAAAATTGTATGCACAATATTACACAACAGTTAGTTAAAGGGCTGCAAGTGGAATCCAGGTGTTTTGATTTCTGTTTAATGTTTCCTCCCCATCCCAAACTCTCTCTCTCTCTCTCTCTCTCTCTCTCTCTCTCTCTCTCTCTCTCTCTCTCTCTCTCTCTCTAAGGCAGTTGGGGTTAAGTGACTTGCCCAGGGTCACACAGCTAGTAAGTGTCAAGTGTTTGATCTGAGGCCGGATTTGAACTCAGGTCCTTCTGACTTCAGGGCCAGTGCTCTATCCACTGTGCCACCTAGCTGCCCCATGCCAGACTCTCTATGATCATCTTGATTCTCTTTTTCATCCCTAGATCTGGAAGGATGTTAAGGTTCTATTCTCTTCTGAGAATATTCAGTGCAATGGGGACTGTGCTTTGCTATCTATGATTTTCTTTTTGCTTTTAACTATCCTCAGGGTGGCTCTTATTTTAGATTTTCCTGGCAAAGGCCATTACAGGGATTTACAGCAGCTCAAGAAGACTACACTGACTATATCTTGTTCTTTGTCCAATGGCCTCTGAGATCCTCCTCCTCCAGGCATTATTCAGAGAACCAATGTTTTATGGGCAGATGTAGAGGAATATTAGAACTGGCCAAGCCATATAATATAAAACACCTAATCCAATCCCTTCATTGCAGAGACATGGAAACTGCAGTCCAGAGAATTGAAATGATTTGTTCAAAGCAATTGATCCATTGTGATTGTATGTGATTAGTGCAAATGGTTTCCTTCTACTTTTAATAAATACTTGTGTATATATATACATATATATACATACATACATACACATACATACATATATATACACATGCATATATCTAAATAAACATTATATGCATATGTACTTTACAAATGTGTATGTATGTATACACATATAGTATCAACATGTATACATACATGCATATATACATGTGTATATGTGTATATACACATACACATTTAGATACTAGTTCCTTAGGTACAGTGTAAATATCTTGAGGTAAGTAATTGTTTTGCCTTTGTCTTTGCATTGTCAGTATTTACAAGAGAACTTGATACTTAGTAGATGCATAAATGACCATTTGTTTTCTTGATTAATTGACCTTACAATACTTTTGGATTCAGGTTTGTCATTTTTTGAAGCACATATAGGCAGAGTCTAGAGCTACTAATCCAATTTCCATTTACATTGGTAGGTTGGGTCCTCAGAGAAAGACTTCTATATCTCTGCTCAGGCTTCTAGAATAGCTCTGAGGCATTGAGAATATTGTCCTAATGTTATTAACTTATGAGCCCTCCCTGGCGCGCTTCTCCCCTTGATTATCAGTTTATATCAATTAATCAGCCAGAGTTAATTGGTTTTTAGAAATGAGTGTTTAATGCGATGTAAAAGTTAGTGCAAAAGAACTCCCCAAAAGTATGTTACATTGTCCCCCCAATACAAGGCAGAAGACTTATTGTGTGACAGTTACTGTGCAGCATCATTCCAGTGCATCCAATGACTTTCAAATACATTTTAATTGATCAAAGATTTTTCATACTTGGTCTAAAGCCTATGATTGATTGCTTGCTTCATTTAACATAAATGCCCAGATCTTGTTCATACATGATGAATATTTGTTGTGTTTTCACCAGTTAAGGTATTAGGATCTAGCATCCTGTCCCTTAGTTTAAGTGTGGTGATGTAATTTAATAAGTGAACCCTCACTCACTCTTACATAAAATGGATGGACACTCACATAAACACATGTGTACATTATATATATGTTATTTCATATTCATATTCATATTTAATTATTTCATATTCCATACATATGCTATTTCCTGTTGAATCCTCCAAACCCCTAAAACCCCATCCTTCCACTCCAAATAAGCACAATCAAATTAAACAGATCAGCTAGATGAAAATGTCTGAAAATATGTTCTTCATTCCATACCTATAGTCTACCACTTCTATTCTGAGAGGTAGGAGGCATGTGTAGTTAGCATTTTTTTCTGAAATTATAATTGGCCATTGCATTGATTAGAGTTTTGAAGTCTTTCAATTATGTTTTCCTTTACATAATTGTAATCATCTGGTAATTTCCCCCCCTCCTAGTTCTGTTTATTTTAATTGAGATAACTTCATACAAGTCTATCCAAGAATTCTTTCTCTAAATTTTCATATTTATCATTTTTCATGGCATATATAATAATTTGTTTAGCCATTCCTCAATTTGTAGGCAGCTACTTTGTTTCTAATACAACACTCACATAATGCCTGGTACATAGGAATCACTATATAAAGGTTAAAAAATACCTTACTCCTATAAAAAAGTGGCAGTATAATTTTTATATGGGACCTTTACTTTTATTTAAAATAAGAGTTCTTAACCTGGGGAAAGTGGTTGTTGTTGTTCAGTCATTCTAAGTCATATTTGACCATGTCACCCCATTTGGGGTTTTCTTGTCAAAGAAGACACTGGAGTGGTTTGCCATTTTATTCTCCAAGGAGGAAGTGGTATGTATATTTAAAATACATTAATAACTTTATTTCAACATAATTGTTTTCTTTTTAACCCTAGGTATTTTACTTTATATATTTAAAAATATTATTGTGAGAAAGTTCATAGATTTCAACAGATTGATGAAGGGGACATGATACAAAAGTGGTTAAAAACATCAGGCTTGAAGACTTTTTGCATGAGCATGCTCTCCTATTTCAGGTGTGGAATGGGCTTGACCATGCTATATGCATCCCCAGGCTAGTGAGGGATAAGGGCTAAGCCAGACCATGTTCAAATAGTCTTCCGTGAAGGCTATGAGTTTTCCTAACTTTCAGGACAACCAAATTTCCTCCTTATTAATTCCTGTGATTTCCTAAGCACTTGTCAAGGATGGATCACAGACCTAGAAATATAAGAATCCCCACAGAATTTCCAGCAGCAGATCTCTTTCCCCCTGCCTCAGCAACATAGTTGTACCTCCTCTATCACTATAGGAGCAGCCAAGGCACCACAGAGTTAATATCTCCCTACTGTTTCTCATTTACTGAGACTATTATCCTCTGCTGTTATTGTATAGTGACATTTGGCACACACCTTAGACACCTGGCTCCTTAAACACCTTCCTGATAGAAAGCTATAACTACTGTGCCATTACTTTCCCTTACTCCAGCCTGGGTGAAGTTGCCATTGGTGAACCCTAGTAGAAAACGTACCATATAAAAACATAAAAGACCTCAAGAAATTCACCAATGGCCTAATCATTAAGCAAAATTGCCAAGTCTTACAATTACCACTATTACAAAATATCCATTAAGAAGCAGCCTCTGCCTCTTTCTTGACTCTTTCATTAGCATGATACTCCCACATTAGCACCCAATTATAAACAAGCCCTATCCAAATTTACATTACTCTCCAAATTACATACACAGACTGATTACTGTTTCTTAAAAGAGAAAAATCTATGTTAGCAGTAAATTCTCCCTTCCTTTCAGCATGTTGTAGTTTCAAAGACTCTTCTGAATACATCTGGCAACACCCTTCAAACACTGTGATAGAAACTTACATTATAATTGATGGTAATACACACACACGCACACACACACACACACACACACACACAGCACTAATACCAAGAAAGTTTGAGACAAGTGATGTTCGAAGATATATTTAGTCCTCTTTCTTGGGTGGATTTGGGTGAATCATTTAACCTTAAGGGGCCTCAATATCTTTACTTTCAAAATAGAGTGTTGGTCCAGATCATCTCTAAAGTTCCTTCTAGCCCATTTCTCAATGAATTCTTCAGTCACTGGCTCTCATTGTGTCGAGGGTGGCATATTAAAATGGGATACATCCTGCAATAAAAAAAAATAAATTCTTTAAATTCACACTTTCTGGTCCCTGACTCTAGCTTTCTTCATTCCTAATTGGACTTAGTCTTTCTTGAGAATCAGTAGTCATGTCTACTAATTATTCATCTATCTGTTATCCATCAGTATGTCCTGGAGTCTTAGGCATTAAAGTTTCAAGTCACCCAAAGGGATATGGAGAGATGCATAGTGGGGCATAAATAGGCTGCCAAATATTGACACTGAAAAATTATTCTTGGAAAGCAGCATAAAATATATAAATATAAGGTAGAAATGTTGAGAGTGAAGGATAATGGATAGACTCCTTTTTTGCTTGGTACCCACATTTAAACACTAGGTACTATGACAGCCATTTACTGTGGGATGCTTATTTTTTTCAACATTGTTAAGAGTATAAACTATTCTCCTTCTCCCTTCACTCTTCATCAGTCCATACATGTCTTCAATGGGTGTTACAATTAGCCATTAAGTTTAACTAATGAGGATTTTAAGCAAAGAGGAAATCATTGCTGGCATTTCCTTAAAACTTGTCTTCAGCATTCTGTCAATGCTGAATAATAAATGAGATGCATCAAGGTAGGTCTTTCATTTCAATGAAGCAGCATTGCCATAGAGGTTTGGGGTCCATA
This sequence comes from Vombatus ursinus, assembly GCF_900497805.2. NCBI lineage: Eukaryota > Metazoa > Chordata > Mammalia > Diprotodontia > Vombatidae > Vombatus > Vombatus ursinus. The sequence continues at coordinate 6,021,116 of NW_020954572.1, read as the reverse complement.
AATGCCTTTACTTCCTTGTGTGTCTTTGTACTGGTTTTCCTGCCATTTGGGAAGTGAAACCAGTATGGCCTGCCCTACAGGAATTCCCTATCTTGGGAGCTGATGTCACACTGATGAGTTTTCTGGAATGCAATCTAATTAGAATACAAACAGAATAGCTTCTAACATGTGCCTCTGTTTCAGCAGTTTATACAAGTCTCATCTCATATGATCTTCTGAAGCCTTTCATTTAGTCTTATAGTGTTTACATGGCAGAGATTTACCTCGTTATGTAATGGAAGGGGAAGTTTAATTGATAAAGTCTCAAACTCCGCCCTCCCCAAACTTTTAGAGTTTCATAGGAAGTAAGCTTCATTATTGTTTTTTGGTTTTGTTTTTTTTTTTTTTTTTGGTGGTGATGTTAAGTATCAGGATGGGAGAAATGATTTCTCTGAGTCCTTCTCAACCTTAAGCTTTTACCATGTTTCAACAACAACAAAAATAATAACAACAATAATAACTAACATTTGTATAGTGCTTACTATGTGTCAGGCACTGTGCTAAGCTCTTTACAATTGTTATATCATTTGTTCTTTCAACAGCTCTTGGAGGTAGATGCTATTGTTATCCTTATTTTTCAGATCAGAAAACTGAGCCAGATGGAGGTGAAATAACTTACCCATGGTCACACAGCTAATAAGTGTCTACTGTCACATTTGAACTCAGATTTTCCTTACTACAGCCTGGCCACTGCACTACCTAGCTACCTCATAGCCATTGTAATACTTCTCATGATACCTTTATCAAGTGATACCACATATCAATTTGGTCCTTTCATTTCAAGTGTTCAGGGCACAATAACAGCCTTATCCAAGGTGCTTAGAGGAGAAAATCTTTCATGTGATGCTATGGGTCGAACCAGATTCTCATACTGTGGTATTAAGCCTATTAAGGGTTTCCCTCCAAAGATTTTTGCCACTTTAGCTTTGGACCCACAAAAAGACAAATGAGATAAACAAAATGGCCCCAAACTCAAAAGGATTTAAGGTATATCAGTAGAATCATTTAAAAATGAGAACACTTCTCTCCTTATTGTTGTGGTTAATACTTGCCATCTAACCCTCAAATTGCACTGGCCTTTTCTTTTTTGTCAACAGATATTTTTGCAAGGTTTTCATTACTTCCTAATTGTTCAAATTTCCTGTCTTCATTTTTCTTGTTAAGGACCGATTTTACAAATGAGTTCATTATCTCTACCATTTTAGACTCATCATTAATTTCACACTCCTCATTTGTTAGTGGACCTATTTTCTCCCTAGTATTTCTTTCTTCACTGCTGTATCTGCAAACTTCCTTGCTGATTTCTTTCAGTCCCTTTTATTCCCTTTAACTCATTCTGTTTCTGCTGCTATTCACTTTTCCTTGTAATCTTTAACTGAGGTTGAAAAGGCTTTGGTCAGTCCTCTCCTCCCATCTCTCTCCTAAATGCAGTTTTTCTTTCTCTGTTGCCCTTTAAGAAATTCACATAGAAGTCCTACAATTACATTTCATCTTTACATTTTTTCTCTTCTTCACATAGACTTTAAATTTAATATATGTGTATATACATATGCATACATGTATATTTACATATGTACATACATAGGTATACATGTGTGTACTACATGATAACCTCCATAAGGGCAGGAAATTTGTCTTATCCATACTCTACAACTCACACAGAACCTTACACAGTGCTTTACACACAGTCAATGCTTAATAAATGTATGTTGTTGATATCCATGAACTCACAGACACATTGAAATATGAAGGCTGTGAATGAATTGATATATAGAGGTCTTTAGCAGAAAGATAGATGCATACAAAAGGCTCCCAACACTCATAGGCTTCCCATCTTACTACAACAGAGCTAGCTAAATGCGTAGAGACACAACTTATGTTGTCCTGTCCTTCAGGTTTCTCTTGGACCTCAGCCCAGGGTTATCTTCAGAGCCTGGCCACTTCCTGGGGCAAGACCTCTTTTATTTCTTGGGCCATTTCCAGGGCAAGTAATGAAGCCTTGCCTCCCTACCAACCTTCTATACTCCCTAATACTACTTGCTGGAAAGTGGGCCTCCTGCAGCCTACCAGGATTACAACATCACCACCTTCCAGGAATTTGAACCTCAAAGATGACTTCAAACAGTCCAATCTCTTGTCCATTCAATGAACCTCTCTCTCACCACTGATAATCTGTGTAGATCACTCATCAATGGTGGGCATATTCCTTTTCTCTTATCCTTGCCTTATCCCAGAAATTGTGAATCAGTTGCCAATGTACAAACCCTACTCCTTATTTACAACCCACTCCTTCATTCCTTTCCACTCCAACCTGGCCTATCAAAATGTGCCACTTCACATTTGTTCATCTCCTCAAATATGTGTTCTGAAATACCTTTTCTCTAATCACCAACTTTTCATATTAGTTAGTCAAAAAAGCATTTAAGAGATTACTATGTGCTAGGTACTATTATAGGTGCTGAGAATACAAATACACCCAAAAAGATGGACTCTGCCCTCAATGAACTTATAACAGGGAAGAAAATGTGCACAATGAAGCTGAAGCGGGAAGGGGAGATACCCAGTGTGGGAACATGATGGAGAAATCTAGAGCAGTGGTGAACAAGTCAAAGAGAAATGGATTCCTGCCCACTACTTATTGATTTAGAAAACAACAATTTAATGTTATCTGTGTTATATGACATTTTTATTTATTTTCTTATTTTCTTAAATAATTAATTTAATTATTTTCTTAAATAATTCTAAATCATATTTTAATCTGGTTTAGATATACTCAGGAGTTTTGTGGACTGTAAGCTTGATACATCTGGTTTAGAGGACTGTAGTCTGGTAGAAAAAGAAAATAATTCTGGTCAAGGCTATCTCTTTAAATGGAGATGCTGGAAAGAGTATCTGCCCACCCCTTGCAATCAGAGGGAAGGGCCTCAGAAATAGAGGGTACTTAGAAAGTTTGAGGTCCAAGACTGAAATGATCTTCTAAGATGAAGAGATCTCAATGGCATGATGTAAAATTCCAGAGGAGTGCAGCCTGGGCATATTAACTCACTTCTTTCTCATTCCTTCCATTTTTTTAGTTCTCACTTAGACAGGGATTCTTCCTAAAGAAATTACACACATTACATTACATTATGTATATTATACACCCGGACACCATTTCTAGGACAAGCTACATTTTCTCTCATTCTCTCTAATACACTTGTCATTGTGTGAAATTTTGAATATTGATTGATTAATGATTAACAGTTATAGTTAATCACTTGAATCAATACTTTATCTGTCAGATTTAGATTTAATTGTTTAGATCTCCATGGTAGAGTTTGTAACGGTTTAATTTCCTTTTTCCTATGGGATACAACCTGACTACAAAGACTTAAAATGTGTATGTTTTTGATCACCAAGGAAGAGAGGAGGGGAGAAATGGAAGATGAGACAACATAGTCATGAGTTGCTTTGCCTACCACCACACCACTCTCATGTTGGACAGTGCCTGACATGGGACTTTCCAGAGGATGTTGACGAGCACTGTGTTTTTCCCATTGCCATGGATCTTAGAAGACCCTTCTTTGAGTCAAATGAAATATGAGCCCATCCTTCATCTTCATGATAAATCAATCACAGTCTTAGGTAAGTTTATATCACTGATGCCTTATGTAACCAACGGTATAAAAAAACTGCTCTGACTGTCAGTACATACCTAGCTACTGAGTAGCCTTGGATCTCATTTATTGGCAATTACTAGCCTTGCTAATACATTGTGCTCAGACATTTGTGCCTCAGATTCTCTTTATGGCAAATTTTTATTTCAATAATGGCAGGGAGTTGGAATACTCCTGCTCCCCATCCTTTCAGTCACCTAAACCAACAAACTCAGTGTCACCCTTGACTCCTTATTCTGACATATTCCACATATCTTATCCATCACCTACTATTGACATTTCTACTTTCACAAAATCCTTTCCTCCATTGAAATAGCCATGATCCTAGTATAGGTCTTTATAACTCTGCTTCTCCACTATTTCAATAACCTTCTACCTAGGTCTTCTTGACTCGCATCTATCCTGTTTCAATACATCCTCCACTCATCTGAAGAAATGATTTTTTTTTTTGAGGTATGGGCTTGACGGTGTCTCCCTTTTTTTTCCAGTGAGTTTAGTGGTTCCCTATTACCACCAGGATCAAATATGTTTGGAATTTAAAGCCCTTCAGTAACTGGCTGTCTCATACTTTTCCTATCTTTTTACACATTACTCCCCTTCATGCACTTAGTAATAAAGATATACTGGCTTACTTGAAGTTCTTTAAACATAACACTATCTCATGCCTCTCATATTTTGTTTCATTGTTTCATATCCAAAATGCTCTGTTCCCTCACCTCTGCTTTTTTGTTTCCATAACTTCTATCCAGAAATCCTACCTTCTGCTGGAGATTTTTTGAAATTATATATATATATTTATATATATATGTATATGTACATATATATACATATATGTGTGTGTGTGTGTATATATATGCATACTCACACATATGCACATATGTATGAAGTATGTATTATTGTTTTTCTGTCAATGCACAAAAAGGACCAAAATGACATCATGATATTGAAGTCAATGTACAGTGTGTCCAGCTGTGGCTGATCATACCAATATGAGCTCTGAAGGCTCCACCACAGGTCAGGTACAAATAGTCCCATATATCCATTTGGGAGGGAAATGTCTCTAAATTTATACATCTCATTTTTCTTTTGAGCTACCACAATTCTCCTTTGTCCATAGAGGACAGAGTCTTCTTTGATGCAGGTATGCCATGCTGGCTGATTCTGTGCCAGTATATTCCATGCCTCACAATCGATACCAAAGTTCATCAGAGAGACTTTAAGAGTGTCCTTGTATTTCTTATTTTGACCACCATGTAAGCACTTGCCTTGTGTGATTTCTCCCTAAAATAGTCTTTCAGGCACTTGAACAATATGACCAGCCCATCTGAATTGTACTCTCTGTAGTAGATTTTGAATGCCTGGCAGTTCAGCTCAAAAAAGGTCTTCAGTGTCCAGTACCTATCTTGCCAGATGATCTTCAGAATCTTCCTAAGATGATTCAAATGGAAACAGTTAAATTTTCTGGCATGACACAGGTGGACTATCCAGGTTTCAAAACATACAACAATGAGATCAACACAATGGCTCTGTAGACCTTCAGTTTGGTAGTCAGTCTAATAAGCTCTTCTCTCCTAAAAATTCTTTTGGAGCCTCCCAAATACTAAGCTAGCTCTGACAATGCATGCATCAAAATCATCATCTATATAGATATCCTTGGAAAGTATACTGCTAGGGTAAGTGAACCTTATCCACAAGCATTCAAATTTTTTCTATTTGCTATAACTGATGGTGCCACATACAGATAATGTGTTGATGACTGGTGGAGAACCTCTGTCTTCTTAGTGTTAATTGTCAGGCCAAAATTAGCACAGGTGGCAGAGAATCAATCTATACTATGTGGCATCTTAGCCTCAGAGGCTGCATTGAGTACATAATCATCTGCAAACAAAAAGTTATGCACCAACTCTTCCTCCACTTTAGTCTTGGCTTGTAGTCTTTTCAAGTTAAATAATTTACCATTAGTGTGGTAGTTGACTTTGATGCTATTTTTATCCTTGTTGAAGGCATCTGACAACATTGTTGAAAACAGCATGCTAAAAAGCCTGGGGGCGAGCGTACAGCCCTGCTTCACTCCGTTGGTGACTGGGAAAGTGCAAGAGCACAATTTATTATTAAGAATTTGTGCAAACATGCTGCTGTAAAACTGTTTTACACTACTGATGAACTTGTCTTAGCCAACAAGATTTTGCCACAATTTTCCATAGGCTCTCATCAATGAATACTGTGTAAAGACCTCTGTTCTGCTTCTGGTATTTCTTTAGGAATCATCAGGCAGCAGAAACTGTGTTGACCATTCCTAGGCTCTTTCTAAAGCCACACTGGCTCTTGGGTAGATGTCCATCTTTCAGGTGAAGGATAAGCCATATTAAGGAGGACTTTGGCAAGAATCTTGCTAGCAATGAGTAAGAGAGTCCCTGCTTTGGTTGTCACAGGACAACCTATTTCCTTTTCCTTTATACAGTCAATAGAGGCATCCTTGTCCTGAGAGATAACCTCCTCTTCCCATATAACCTGGAAGATTTCCATCAGCTTTTGTGTATAAGCAGTGGACCACCTGCTTTGTATATCTCTGCTGGAATGGAATCAGCACCAGGTGCTCTGCCACACAAGAAGAACCTAATGGCATTCAAAAACCTCTTCTTCAGTTCAAAGTTCAGCTGAAGAGAGATTGACTACAACCTGAGATAAATGGTCAATGGCTTCATCATTGATTGATGACATTCTGTTGAGAATACTAGTGTTCAGCCCATCTCTCCAGGATCATGTCCTTATCGCTGATCAATGCTTCATCAGCACTAAATAGTTGAGTTTGGCTCATAAATAGACTTTAGGGTATTGTAAAAAAACACTTTGGGTGATTACTACAAGTGTAAAACTGAATTTTCTTTACTTTCTGACTGAGCTAAGAATCCTGCATCTCTCTAAGATTTCTTTGCACTTTACTTTTGATGGAATCAAAGGCTCCCTTTTTTTTAGAGATGGACCAACTATCCTGCTAGTAGACTCTGTAGAGTTCTTTTTTCATTTAGTAGCTTCTGAACTTCCCCATCATTCTCACTGAACCAGTCCTGATGTTTGTGAGTAATATGGCCCAGATGAGTAAATGTGGTGCTGTATGCCAAATCTGAAAGCTGCCCACTCCTTTTCTGCTCCACTGTTACCAACAATTTGTTGGCTTACCTTTCTCTCCAAGTTAGCAACAAACTGTTCATACATGGAGAAGCACTCTAATCTATTGATGTTGAATCTTCTGCGTGTCATCATGCCTAGGGTTTGCTAATTTTCTTGAATGTGAATGTTAAGCTTGGAGAGGGTTAGTCTATGATTGGTCCAGCATTCTGCACCACACAAGGCTTTTGTCACTCTCACATCTTATCTGTCTCTTCTCCTACAATGATATAATCTATTAAATGTCAATGTTTATTGCAATAGAGCATCCATGAAGTTTTGTTGCATTTAGGTAAAACAGATGTCATTGGTGATGAGGTCATGAGACATATAAGTCTTTAATAGTGAGTGACCATTGCTGTTGCTGTTGGACTCCTGCCATGTCTGACAGTCTGTGCCTAATTTGCCATTAAAATCACTCGGGATTAAAAGCTTATCGTCTTTTGGCAGACTGATGATGAGGGTCTCCAGGTCTTCATAATTTTTTTTCTTTGGTCTCATGAGTGTTTATCATGTTGGGAACATATGCACTGATGATGGTGGTATGATGCTTTCCTGCAACTGGCAATCACAGTGTTCCGAGCCTGTCATTCATTTCTTTTGAGAGGCATACAAACTTGTTGATTTGATTAGACTTGATTGAAAAACCTGCACAGCTTCACATTGCTCCACATCACAGTGGCTATTCCATAAAGATGTGTATCCTGCTCCGACTTTGCCAACCTGGTCTTCATTTGCCAGCCTTGTTTTACTCAAGGCTGCTGTTTGTATACAATACCTGTTGAGTTCTCTCACAGCAAGAGCTGTTCATCTCTCACGTCTACGGGATTTCTTGTTGTCCTTAAACACACATACATTCCTTGTATCAATGGTGAGTGGAATCATTTTTGCAAAAATTTTTGTACATGTTTTTGTGTTTTGACCATAGGGTGGAATTACCAATTGCCAAAGTAAGCAGGTCAGGATTAGGTGAAACAGACAATTTTTAGGGCATCATTTATAGCCCATTCCTCATGCCAGGAGGTGAGCAGTGCTGTCTGTAAGAAGGCTTCTCAAATATCCAGGTTGTTGCCAATAGCCATGGCTGCTTCAGTCCAGTGAGAGGACCTTATAGCCTTGGGCCACCTGTGTACAGGATTGTAACTATAGCACCCAGTATATCTGCACCTGCTGCTTCATCACTAGCCCATAACCTGAGGACTTTGAGGTAGGTAAATAATAAGCAAAATAGTAACATAATAAAATAAATACTAAAACAGTAAACTAGTTGAATAGTAAAATGATAAAATTGTAAAGTTATTGAATAGTAAGATATTAAAATAATGAAATCATAAAATAGTAAAAATAATATGGGTGATGCTTTTTGAGTTGCTTGTAAATTAAAATTAAGTGAGACAAAGTTGTGCCAAGTCATCAGCCTCACTCTCTCTCTTCCAGGATCATCAGAGCTCAGTGGCAAGACAGAAATCATGATGAATGGCAGTGGCTCTGGATGGTAGATCAGTGGTAGATGCCTTGGCATCTTCAGTGTCTGACCAAACTCTAAGCAGTCCACAGTGTCTGCTTCTGCTGCCTTCATGGATCTTTTGAACAAAATGTTCACACATTCCTCCATGAAGTCTTCACATACTTGGGGCAGACAGCTTCCTAATCCATAGATGGATTTGAGACCTTTCAGTTCCCCTCAACCTGGTTCAGCCTCTCTGCTGAGACAGTTTGCTGGATTGTAGCCTCTGCATGTGCCACAGTTTCTTGGAGCCATAGGTAAGAACTGGATAGCATAACAAATGAACACCAAAAGTCAATGAGCAGCTCTGAAAAGGGTTCATCAGCCCCACACCAATTGTAATAGTCCTCTCATGAACCCCTCATATATCTCATTATATATTGTATGCATATAGTTATCTACGTATGGTCTCCTCCTTCAGAATGTCCTTGAGTTATATTGGTGTTTCAATAGGATGAAAGATTAATTGACTTTATACATATGATTTTGAATTATTTTTTCATATCTAGATTAATTAATAGCTCCATCAGTATTGTATTAGTGTGCTGGTTTTCCTATCTTACCTCCATCACCCAACATTTAAAATTTCTATCTTTTATCATCCTGTCAACTTTAAGGGGAAGAATTTGAAACCTCAGGGTTATTGTAATTTACATCTCTATTATTAATGATAATTTAGAGCACCCTTTCATTTAGTTGCTAATAATTTAATTGTTTTGAAGGTATAATTTTTTAATGTCTTTTGACCCCTTATGAAGTTGCTGGGTAGAAATGTGCCTCTGTTTTATACCATACCCTTACTTTTCTCTTGCCTTCCTCCTCATCTTCTGAACAACTTCCCCTTATATTACCCACCTTCCTTCAACTACACACATAACACTAATTCACTTTTGAAATAATGAGTCTTAGTATATTCATTTATTTTGTCCTGAGAAAACCCTTGACAAATGTGGGAATTGCTTCTTCATTTTGTGAGTGTGTGTGTGTGTGTGTGGGTGTGAATATGTATATGTGTGTATAGTGTGCATGCTTCTCTCATTTGAAAAATTTGCAAGTCAAATAACCTGTTCACTTCTGGTTTCTTTTGGAAGAATAATTCAAGTGATTCCCTTTTGTTGAACATCTGCTTCTTTGTTTGTTTCTTTTAATTGATAACCAGACTTACTTTTAAAAAAATGAGAAAAAAAAAACCAACCATGAGTATAAAAAACTTCAGTGTTGACAGGGAAGCTCAAGATACAAGCTCAGAAGATAATGACTTGAAAATATCTATAAGCAAAATATCAAATAAAAAACACAGATTGGGCACAGATTCAACAAAAATCCCTAGAAGAATTAAATAAAGATTAAAAAAACACAAAATAAGAGTGGTTGAAGAAAAAATGGGAAAAGAAAAGAGATTTCTGCAAGAATTTTTTGAAAAGTATTAACAGCTTGTTAGGAGTAAAAAAATATGTTTAAATACTCCTCAAAAATCAGAATTGGCAAAATAATAAAACAGATTTAAAATGCTGAAGAAAATAACTCATTAAGAGTCAGATTTGGTTAAATGGAAAAAAAGATACAAAAACTTACTAAAGAAAATAACAATTACTATCAGACAAGTACAATCTAATGATTCCATGAGATATCAAGAAACAATAAAACTGAGTCAAAAGACCAAGAAAAAATAGTAGGAAATGTGAAATATTTCATAGAAAAAAAACTGACCTGGAAAATAATAGAGGAGAAATAAATTAAGAATTATTAGACTACCTGAAAGCCATGATCTAAAAGAAAAGCCTAGACATAATATTTCAAGAAATTATAAAGGAAAACTAGCTGGATATCTTAGAAGCAGAACTTAGAACTTAGAGGGTAAAGCAGAAACTAGAAGAATATATCATTCACCTCCTAAAATAAATCCCCAAATGAAAACTGCCAAGAATATTATAGCCAAAATCCAGAACTTGTATGTCAAGGAGAAAATACTTTAAGGAGCTATAAAGCAATGATTCAAATATCATACAGCCATAATCAGGATCATTCAACATTTAGCAGCTACCACTACAAAGGAGCAGAAGGATTCTGGAATTTAAAGGATCTATGATTATAACCAAAAATACTCTACCAAGCAAAACTAAATATAATCCTACCAGGGGGGAAATGAATATTTAATGAAATAAAGGGTTTCCATATAGTCCTGATGAAAAGACCAGACCTGAGTAGAAAATCTGACATTCAAGAATACAACTTGAGAGAGACATAAAGGATCTTATGAATGAGGAATTATAAAGAGTTTAAAAAATAAACTGTTTACATTCTTAGTAGGAAGATGATACATGTAACATCTAAGAACTTTGTCATCATTAGAGCAGTTAGAAGGAGTCCACTTACACAGAGGGCATTTGTGTGAGTCTATTATTTTGGAATGATATGAAGAGAAGAATGGAAATGTGAAAAAAGGGAACATTCTGCAAAAAAGGGAAGATGGGGGGAAGAATGGGGGAAATTATTTCACAAAAAAGAAGAACAGAAAGAGGAGTTTATACAACAGAGAGGGAAATGGTGGAGGCAGAGTGACTAATGCTTCAACCTCACGCTTATCTAAACTTGGTCAAGGAGGGAAGGGGACAAAAGGGTAAAGATTTACCTTTCACAAACCATGTCCCTGAGTTCGCTGCCCCTTTGCTCCCACAATCTCATTGACTTCTCCAGTCAATCAATGATTCTTCTTGTTTCTGCACTGTACACACACACACACACATACGTATGTATATGTGCATGTATACATATGTGTGTATCTATGAATATGTATATATGTACATGCAGTTGTATACAAAAATTCATCTTACTCGACAGGGAAATGGGGGGAAGGAACTAAGAGATATTAGAAAGCAATAAACAGAAAGATAGATTAAGTTAGTGGTCAGAAGCAAAACATTTTTTTTTAGGAAAAGGCAGTGTGAAAAAGAGGAGAAATAGAAAATTGGAAGGAAGGAAAAAATACTTAACAATCATAGCAGTGAATATGAATGGGATGAACTCACCTATGAAATAGAAGCAGAAAGCTAAATGTTTTAGAAATCAGATTCCAATAAAATGTTGTTTATAAGGGGCACACTTGAAACAGAATGATACACAGAGTTAAAATAAGGGGTTGAGGCAGAATCTATTATGTTTCAGCTGAAATTAAAAAAAAAGACAAGTAACCCCTATGGTCTCAGATAAAGGACAAAACAAAAATTGACTTAATTAAAAGAAACAATCAATGAAACTACATTTTGCTGAAATGTGCCATAGACAATGAATTAATGTAAATATTGAACATATATTCATCAAATAGCTTATCAACCAAATTCTTGAAAGAAAGAAAAGTTAAGTAAGTTACAAGAGGAAATAGACATTTAAACTCTACTACTGGGGAACCTCAATTTTTCCCTCCTAAGTCTAAATAAATCCATAAGATAAACAAGAAAGAAGTTAAGGAGATGAATACAGTACTAGAAAAGTTAGATATGATAGACCTTTGGAGATGGTTGAATGAGAATAGAAAGAAGTATATCTATTTCTTAGCTGTTCATGGCACCTTCACAACAATTGACCATGTATGAGGGCATAAAAACCTCAAACAAATGCAGAAAAGCAGAAATATTAAATGGACAATTTTTGGACTATAATGCAATATAAATTACATTGTTTAAGACCTTGAAAGCATTTATTAAAAATTAATTGAAAACTAAATAATATATTCCTAAAGCATGAATGGTTGAAAGAACAAATTATAGAAGATAATATACAATTTCACTAAAGATGATGAAAATATCAGATATCACACCAAAATTTGTGGAATGTAACCAAAGCAGTACTTAGGGGAAAATTATATCTTTAAATGTTTACATCAGCAAAAGAGAGAAAGAACAGATCAATGACTTGGGCATACAACTAAAGAAAACTAGAAAAAGAACAAATTAAAAAATTCCAATTAAACACCAGCAGAGAAATCCTGAAAATCAAAGGAGAGATTAATCAAATTAAAAGAAAAATTAACTAAAAAAGCAGGAAATATCTTTAAAACATATAAAATAGATAAATCATTGCCTAATTTAATTTTTAAATGAAAAAAAATAAAACCAAATTACCAGTATCAAAAATGATGTTGAAATTAAAGCAATAACTAGAAAGTATTTTGACCAACTATATGACAATAAAACTGACAAATTAATTAAATAAATATTTAAAAAATATAAATTGCCCAGATTAACAGAAGAGGAATAATTAAATAACCCTTTCTTAGAAAAAGAAATTGAACAAGTCATAAATGAGATCCCTGGGGCACGGAGGGGTGGGGATGGGGACTTACAACTAGATAGATTTATAAATGAATTCTACCAAACATCTAAGGAACAAATAATTCCAACATTATATAAACTTTTTGAAAAATAGATTAAAAAGCAAAATTACCAAATTCTTTCTATGACTCAAATTTTTTTTATACCTAAACCAGAAAGAATAAAAAAAAACTATAAGTCAAACTTCCTAACGGACGTTAATGCAAAAATTTTGAATGAAATACAAGCAAGGAGATTATAGCAATTTACCACAAACAGCATACACTATGACTGGGTTGGATTTATACCAAAAATGCAACAGGACTGGTTCAATATTAGAAAAATTATAAACACAATTGACTAAATCAACAACTATATAAATAAAAAAAAATATATTGATAGATACAGAAAATTTTTTTGACAAAGTATAATAATCATTCCTATTAAAAATACTAGATAAGAAAAATAAAATAAAAGAATAACCATAGGCCATGAGGAAAACAAATATCACTTTTTTGCAAGTGTTATGAATTTATACTTACAGAATCTTAAAGAGTCAACTAAAAAACTAGTCAAAACAATTAACAACTTTAGAAAAGTTGTAGGCTGTAAAATAAATCCATAGAAATCATTAGTATTTCTATGTATTACTTAGAAAACCTAGAGGAAGAGATAGAGAAATTTTTTTTAAAATGAAGTGAAGACAACATAAAATACTTGCGAGTCTATCTGGCAAAACACACACACACACAGGAACTACATGAACACAATTACAAAACATTATTTACACAGACAGACCTAAATAATTGGAGAAATATTAATTATTTATTGGTGGGCCAGGTCAATATAATAAAAATGACAATACTACCTAAATAATTTACTTATTCAGTGCCATACCAATGAAACTACCAAAGAATTTTTTTAATAGAGCTAGAAAAAATAATAATAAAATTCATCTCAAAGAATGGTCAAGAATATCAAGGGAATCAATGAAAAAAAATAGGAAGGAATGGGAACTAGCAGAACCAGATCTCAAATGATATTACACGGCAGTAATTATTTAAAAAAAGTTGGTACTAGATAAGAAATAGAGTAGCTGATCAATGTAACAGGTTAGTTACAATATATAGAAGCAAATGAGAACAGTAACATAGTGTTTGAGAAACCCAACGATCACAGTTATTAGGGAAAGAACTCAGTATTTGACAAAAACTTCTGGGAAAACTGGAAAGCAATCTGACAGAAACTAGGCACAGACCAACATCTCACACCATATTCCAGGATACATTCAAAATGACTACATGATATAGACATAAAGAGTGATATTATAAGCACATTAGTAGAGCATGGAGAAAATTACATTTCATATATTTGGCTAGGGGGAGACTCCATGAACAAATAAGAGATAGAGAGGTTCACGGGATATAAAATGGATAATTATTTATTACATTAAATTAAAAATGATTTTGCACAAATAAAACCAACACATCCAAAATTGTGTGTGTGTGTGTGTGTGTGTGTGTGTGTGTGTGTGTGTATTTAAAAGCAGGAAACTGGGAGGGAGAAATCACATCAAGTTTTTCTGATAAAGATCTCATTTCTCAAAAATATAGAAACCAAACCAAATTTATGAAAAAAAAATAGAACCAATCCATAATTGAAAAATGGTCAAGCAATATGATTAGGCAATTTTCAATAGAATAAAAGAAAAGCAAAAATAAACAGTTTATATGAAAAAATATTTAAATCACTAATAATTGGAGAAACACAAAATAAAACAACTCTAAGGCACCACTTCACACACATCATATTGGCTATGATGAGAGAAAAGAAAATGACAAATTCTGGAAGGAAGGTGAGCAAACAAGTACACTAATATGCTATTTGTGGCTCTATGAGCTAGTCCAACCATTCTGGAGAACAACTTGGAACTATGTCCAAAGGATTATAAAACTGTGCATCCTCTTTGACTCAGCAATACCACTACTAGGTCTGTACACCAAAGACATCAAAGACAAAGAGAAAGGATCCATATGTATAAAAATATTTATAGCATCTCTCTTATTTGTGGCCATGCATTAGACACTGAAGTGATGTCCAACAATTAGAGAATGACAACAAATTATGGTATTGTAATGGAACAATATTGTGCTATAAATAATTATGAAGATGATGATTTTATAAAAAAAAAATTGAGACTTATATGAACCACAAATACCTATATGCAATACACACACACACATACACACACATTATCTATCTATCTATCTATCTATCTATCTATCTATCTATCTATCTATCTATCTATATATGTATGTATGTATATATGCAAAGTGAAGTGAGCAGAGACAAGACAGCAATGTACATAACAATATTGTAAAAATAATCAACTGTGGAAAACTTAGTAACCCTGATCAATACAGTGATCCACCACAACTCCAAAGGGCTCATGATAAAAAATGCTATCCATCTACAGATAAAAAATTGATGGACTCAGGTAGAAGATTAAAGCATATTTTCCTTTATTTTTATTATTTGAAATTCCTCTATTCTACTGAAGTTTCATTTGTTTCCCCTATAGGTTATGCTCAATATTTTAGTATAAATTATTCTTGGTCATAAATCTTTTTTTTTCATTATATGTTAAGATTTTTCTGTCTTATTTAGTGGTTGCAAAATGGGCTTGGATGATTCTGATTTCAGTACCTTGGGACATGTACTCTTTCTTTCTGGATGATTTTGTTTTGCTTGGAAGCACTGAATTTTCATTATGATATTCCTGGGAATTTGAGGTTCTTTTCAGAAGGGAATTGGTAAGTTCTTTCTATTTTCATTATATTCTCTCATCAGCATTATTTTATGATTTCTTAAAATATGGCATACATATTGTCTGTTTGGCCATGTTCTTCAGGGAGTCTGATGATTCTGAAATTCTCTGTCCTCCATCTGTTTAATGTTTTAGTCATTTTTGATAGAGTTTCACATATTTTAATATTTCAGTCTTTTAATATTGCTCTATTATTTCTTGTTGACTCATTGATTTACTATGTTCTTATTTCCACCCTCTGTTATTCAAGAAATTCACTACTTGGACAAAGTTTTCAATTTTCTTTGTTTAAGCTATTTTTATTGTCTTTAATTTTGGTTTTCTTCAAGGTATTTAATTTCATTGGGGGGGCACTTCTTCTAGTTACTCTTATATGCCTTATGGCTAACCCAATTATTTTTTTTTCTAAGGTTTTGCATCTAGTTTTATACCTAAAATTCCTTTGTTGTGTTTGGTGTTTTCTTCTTTTGGGGGATATTTTGAACCTCCATTATTTGGTTTGGACTTTGTGTCAGTAAGAGGCTTTATTCCCTCCAGCAGTCTTGAATGTGTTGTGTAAACCCTGTTTGGTCCTGCCCTCTTTGTAGTCTGCATGCTGCTGCTACTGTTATTCTAGATGCTGTGGTTGGTACTAGATCTCACAGTTTGCCTTAATCTTTCTGTCTTAGTCTCCTGATGGCCCTTTGCCTGTTTCTGTTTCCTTTTCCTTTAATACTTCCAAACTATGAGTTAGTTTCAATCCCTTGCTATAGCCCTGAGAGGTCCTAGTAAGTTATTAGGTTTTGCATTGGTCTCATGCTTCTTCCACTCAGTCTGTATGTATTCAAGTGTTGAATTGGCCCTGTCTTGAATTCTGGTACACAGTACTTTGAGGAATACATAGGAATGTCTTGTCACACCGCAAAGTGACCTATAGGAACAGAACCTATCTTCTGCCTCACACTTCCTTTCTGATAGGCAAGAGCTAGCTAAGATCTGGCTTCAGGTATCTATTTAATAGAGGTGATGCTGTTTTGCAAATTCACTGGAGCATTTTTGTTCAGAGCCCTGGCTAGCTTCAGACCTATTAATTGGAACTCATTTTGGCTTCCTTGTTGTTTTCCCTTTCCTAGTCTCCTCTGGCTTCTAACCTGTTTACTGGAATTTAGAATGGCTTTCCTGGAAGGAAGATAGAATGTCCTTCTATCAGTAATCATAGACTCATTTATTGGGCAGGCCACTCAGCCTCTACAGACTTTCAACTGGTTTTCAAGGTCTGTTCTAGCATCCATGGTGTGAATGCTCTCCTTGTATTCAGTGGCTTTTAGTAATATTTTTGTACTTTTCTGAACTGGGTAGAGGAGATTATTTTTTGTTTCTCTTTGACTTTGTTTATTATTGTTCAATCTGAGATTCCTTTCGGCTCTTTCCTAGAATATGTGAGGTTAACTTATTTCTTCTACAACTTTTAATTTCATCATCTTATCTGGAAGTTACTAATAACCTCTTAACTGCTAATAACTTTTATTCAGTCCTCATTCTTCTTTACCATATTATAGGCTTTGCCACTGGTGGCCTCCTCTTCTTGGATATTCTTTCCTGGTTCAGCTTTCATAATACTTTTCTCTCCTGAATCTCCTTCTACTTAGCTGATCATTCTCCTTCATTTCCTTTGTTGAGTCATTGCCAATATCCTGGCTCTGAAGCATAGTTGCCTCCCAAGCTCTGTCCTTGGCTCTCTTCTCTTCTATATCCACATCCTCTTTTAGTGATAAGTTCCCAGGTGTTCATTTATAATCTCTTTGTGGATAACATCAAGAGCTATATATTTAGGCATATTCTTTCTTCTGAGATCTAATCCCAGTTATATACTTGACATCTCTATTTAAAGGTCCAATAGCATCTCAAAGTTTACAAATAAAAAGCAGAACAATTATCTCCATTAAAGATATTGCTTCTAAACACAAGGCTTTGCAAACTTTCCATGATTCTTAACTCTCCCTTCTCCTTCACCTGCTATATTCAATCAGGTATCAATTATTGTCCATTCTACCTCTAGAAATCTCTCACATCCTTTCTATTCTCCAAGTCACTGCCACTACCTTGGTTGAGGTCTTTATCTCACATCAGGACTATTGCAATAAATTCCTAATAGTACATTGAGTTTTTAATCTCTCCTCTCACCAATACACATTCCACACAGTTACTAAAATAATATTCTTAAAGCACAGATATATTGCTTTCCTACTCAAGAAACTTCAGTGGCTCCATGTTACCTCTACATAAAATGGTAACTCCTTTGGATTATTTCATATAATTCTACTTTACATACTCTATGTTCCAGGCAAATTGTTGATTTAGAAATTCACTGAAAATAGCATTCTATCTCCCACCTGTGTACATTTTCATAGGCTGGCGCTATGCCTTAAGAGCATTCCCTACTCCTCTCTTCCTCTGAGAATCTTTCATTTCTTTCAAGGCCTAGGTTATATACCACCTCCTATGATTAGCTTTTTTTTTTAATCTGTCTTACTAGATTAGTGATAGATCAGTGCTTTATCCCTCCTCAATTCATCATCTATACACTATCTTATATACATGCTACATTCCTCCATAGAAGGTAAGCCTCTTTAGCCTAGGTATTGTGCTTTTTGTTTATTTGTTTTTGTCTGCACATCTCCAGAACCTAGCACAGCACCTTCCATGTAGCAGTTTATTAAAACTTTTTTGAATTGGATTAAAGTTACCAGATGATTCATAAGAGTGAACTCAACATCTGTCCCTTGTGTCATTTTCCCAAGGTCTCTATCTTTACCCCACTCCCCAACTAATGAAATCCTGAAATTATATGTATATATGTTATGGCTTGGGAGTTATGCAGAGATGTACCACCTCTGCCAGTCTGCTATACATTTTCATATTTATATTTAATATCACTTCAGAAATAGGCATTTAGTGCTACTTTATGGGAAGCACTCTAGGGAATATAAAGATTAAGAAATGGACTCTCTCCTCATGGAGTTTTCAGATGATAATTATTCTTTATTCCCTTGAATAACTTTTAATCATAATTACATTTGTCAGGAGTCTTTCATTTTAAATTGTATTCTTCCTCACCAAAATGTGTTTCAATCTAGTATGGGGAAGTGCAGTATAATGGGAAGAGTGCTAGATTTGGAATCATTAAACTCCAGTCCCAGCCCTGATACTAACTACCTAAGATGCTTTGGGCAAGTCACTTAAGACAATTGGACTTAAGTTTCTTCATGTGTAACATGAAGAGTTACTACTAGTTGACCTCAAAAGTATCTTAGAGAGTTCATCTAATCTGACCCTATAGTCTTACAAATGAGGAAACAGAGTCCCAGAGTCATTCAGGTGGTAAGAACCCAAAGCAGGATGCTTAAATGCTTACAGCATTGGTGGCTTCAAGTCCCACATTTTATTAACTATGCAATACTGTCTCTCAAAAAATGGTGGTAAAGGGGGCACCTAAGTGGCACAGTGGATAGAGCACCAGCCCTGGAGTCAGGAGGACCTGAGTTCAAATCCAGCCTCAGACACACAACACTCACAAGCTGTGTAACTTTGGGCAAGTCACTTAACCCCATTGCCTAGCAAAAACAAAAACAAAAACAAAATGCTGATAAAGAAGGGAGCACCCACATAAGACATGTGGTGATTCAGAGGATCACAGGATGTTGAGTTAGAAGGGATCTTAGAAATTATCTAATTCTGATGCCCTCAGCTAAGTGCCGTAATGGTTAGAGTGATGGAATTGGAGTCAGGAAGAAATGAGTTCAAATCCTGCCTCAGACTCTTTCTGTGACTCTGGGCAAGTCACTTTATATTTCACAGCCTCAGTTTCCTCATCTGAAAGTGTGATAATAATAGATCTTACTTCACAGGGTTGTTGGGAAGATCAAACCAAAATAATATGCATGTATAAAGTGTTTTTCAAACTTTAAAGTGCTATATAAATATTAGCTGTTATTAATATATATGAAAACAATGAGGCACTGTGTGATTTGTCCAAGGTCACACAGGTAGTAATTGATGGAACAAGATTTTTTACCCAAGTCTTTTAATTCCTGGCCTAATAACATTCCCACTACATGATATTGCCAAATTCATGTTGGGGTTTGGGAAAAGTTACTAACACACTTAACCATGTCCTTCATATCAGCATTTTCCCCCAAATACATATGAATATTTAATAGTGATGTTTAGCATTGAGCATCCAACCCAACCTTAAAATGACTCCTCTGTATAATTAGCACATTAGTCACTGGGTAAAGATTGAGTTGGATGAATAATTCAAATACAATTCTACAGAAATGCTGGTTAAAGGCCCTCTATAAAAGCTTGCAAAATGAAATCCTTCTCAGTTTAACTTGAGAGCAAGTTAAAGACTAAAGGAAAAAGAGAAGAGAGAAGAGCAAAATTGTTTATTTGTTTTTGTTTTCCCCATTGACAGATGGTTTAAAAAAAAAGACCCTGCAAAGCTAAGGGAATGGAGTTCTTCTAGTCATTTGTTATTAAAGGAAGTAGTGGATGATGTTAACACTGAAAAAATACAGAGACTAACCTTGAAACTTTGATAAACACCAGACTGAAGGAGGGGGAAAAATGTGTTGGTGAAATGCAGGATCTGAGTCACAGTTCACTATTTCTTCATCTTTTTCTTTCATAGGCTAAATTAAGGCCAAGAGAATACTGCTATATACATTGTGGTCCAAACTCTCACTAGGCATCCACGTATTCTCTAAAATACTTTTGATCAGAGCAGAAACATTTATGTTGAAGTTTCATTGCCTCAGGACAATGCTGTAATTTAGTGTGGGGAAATGGTCCGATTAGCAGTTGGGACCAATGGGGGGAAGATAACTGGAGTGAAGAGGTGAGAGAGAGTAAGAACTTTATTCCTCAAGCACAGCAAACTGCTCAAGGGGTAGAGAGGAGGTGGAAAAAATCAGAAGGAAGTGGAGCCAGAAAGCCAGTGGCAGTGATAATTGGAAACAAAAATGACTTTTAAAACCCTTCAGGGCCAAAGTTCATAGAAACAAGCAAAGAAAAAATCCCCTCAAGGACTTCAGTTTTCTCATGAAATTGGTTCCAAGCATGTATAATAAACCAAGCATAAATCCTACCCAGTGAATTTAAGTGAAGACAGGAAAAAGGAATGTTGGGAGAAGAGTCGCATGACAGAAGGCATTGACTCTCTGGATAATTTACCTGAAAAAAAAAACTATCCAATAGCTGCACTTTATCAGGGGCTGCCCTCACCCCAATTTCTATTGCAGCTTTTGATCCAGGTAGAGTGTATAGTCTTCTTAATATGTCTCAGTCCCAGAAATCAGTCAATAATTGGGGATGGAAATTGTATCTTGGGACCACATGCTGAATCCAAGTCATGGTAAATAAGCAAGAGTTGGGTCCCAGCTGCATCCTGGTCTGTGGCTTTGGAGAGAAGGAGGTAGCACACACCTAGTGAGTGCAGTAATGAGGGATGAGGACCCTGTTTGCTATGGGCACTTTCAGGAGAGCAAAGTCCCTGGTTTCAGTTCCAGGTCAGAAAAGACATCTGTAGGTTGCAGACATCTAAGGGACCACAGGGAGCAAGATTATTTATGGTACAATGTGGCTGGGGGTCTTGCTGCAGTTTAGGGGTGTAGAGAAGAACACAAGGCTGGGTCCCAACACAGAAAATACCAGTAAGAAGTACCTGGGACTTGGGGCATCATTCCCTTTACCTCAAGACAACAACTTAATTATACTAATAGTTGCTAAAAATAAATAAATAAATAAATAAAATGAGAAAGCAAAAGAGAAAGAACCCAATCACAGATAGTTACTATGGGGATTGAGGAGCTCTGGATTCATATTCATAAGAAGATAACAGAGCTAAAAAAGTCACTCATTTTTCAATGAGAAATGTCAAATGGTCCTGAGTGCAAAAAGAGTTCTTGAAAGAACTTTAAAAGGACTTTAAAAATCAAATAAAAGAGATTGAGGAAAAATAAAAAAAAATAAGAGCAATCCAAGAAAGTCAAGAAAATTATAAAAAGTCAACCACAGAATAAAAAACTTAAGGAAGAAAATAATTCCTTGAAAACTAGAATTGGGAAAAGGGAAACTGATGACATTCTAAGACATCAAGAAATTATGAAATGAAATCAGAAGAATAAAAAAAAGAAGAGAAAGTGAAACATCTCATTGGAAAAAAAAACTGATCTGAAGAACAGATCAAGAATAAATAATACAAGAAAAGTTGGACTACCTGAAAATTATGATTAAAAAATAATTTTGATGTAATATTATAAGAAATTACCAAGGAAAATTGCCCTGAAGTTCCAGAAAAAGAAAGCAAAGCAGAAATAGACAAAAAATCTACAGCTCACCATGTGAAAAGAGATCCTTGGAGGAAAACCTACAGGAATAGCATAGCCAAGTTTCAAAGCCCTCAGGTTAAGTAGAAAATATTGGAAGCAACAACAACAACAACAAAAATAAATAAATATCACGGAGCTGCAATAAAGATTAAACAAGGCCTAGTAGCTTCTACATTGAAGGACCCTAAGTCTTGGAATATTATATTAAGGGAAGGACTTTGGGGGGAGAGCAGACTAAGGAATAGGAGGGCAAGGTAGTGGGTAGATGTAAAACAGAGGAATGAGGAGAGACAGGGTAAATAGGGTGAGAAGAATAGTGGGGAAAAATAAGGAGGAGGGAAATAAAAAACCAAGTAATTGCAACTTAGAAGGTGAAAGGGGTGAATTTACCCATAAAATGGAAATGGATGGGAGATTAGAAAGTTGAATTCAACATTATGTTGCTTTCTGGCAACATTATAAAAATGAGAGATATACAGAAAGATAAAATAAAGGGCAGAAGTAGAATTCATTATGTAAAAAAAGGCAGGGATAGTAAGCACGATCTCACACAAAGTTAAAGTTAGAATAGGTTTAATCAAAAGTGAAAAAATAGAGAAACTACACTATGTGTCAATGATATTATTCAATATTGTTTTAGACCATTCAAAATACCTAGATAGTATAAAATAATTGAGTGTATACCTGCCAAAACAGGCACAGGAACTATATGAACATAAAAACAAAACACTTTTTATACAAATAATCTCAAATCTAAATAATTAAAGTAATATTTATAATTCATGGGTAGACAAAGCCAATATAATTTTTAAAATAACAATTTTACTTAACTAATCTATTTATTCAATGTCATCCAAATTAAATTACTATAAATTATTTTACTGAGTTAGAAAAAATAATAACAAAGTTCGTTTGGAAGAGCAAAAGGTCAGGAACTTCAAACAGACCAGGGGAAAAAAAAGATAAAGGAAGTAGATTCAGCAGTATCAGACTTTAAAGTATATTATAAGGGAGAACATTATTGAAGTGTAAAAATAAAAATTTCAACTATTTTAAATTAAAATTTTCTTGTATAAAAAAACCTATGTAGCCAAGAATCAAAGGAATGCAGAAAATTGGGGGGGGGGGAAACTTTCATAGACAATCTCTCAGATGGGATGTGGTTAGGTTCGAATATTGCTGTGATGTAAGAAATTATGAGCTATTGAATTAGAAAAACATGGAAAAACTTAAACTTATGAAGGAAGATGCTATCCACATTCAAAGAAATAGATGACAGGTAGAAATAAGCATAGTATTGTCTTACATATATGTGTAGGAATGCCTATATGTATATATGTCTATATTTATAGATATCTATGTGTGTGTATACACATACATATGTACATACATATATACATACATATCTCCACTCATTTATAGCCTTCTTGAGGGTGGGGGTAAGGGGAGTGGAAAAATAAAGTAAAAAGTGCACAGCAAAGAACAGAAGAAAACCAAGAAGGAAGCAAGGAAAATATGGGCAATTTTGAAAATAATGTGTAGTATTTATCATATAGGTTTTCTTGAAATGGAAATTTATTGTTTCATAATGAATCCTCTCTTATGGCCTGCTATATACATGGTGATTTTTTTCTTTTCTCATTTTGTATTTAAGTTCAAAATAAAAAAAATAATACAAAAAATAAGCAACAGGTGGGTAGGAAGGCATAAGGAAATAGGAAGAAAAGGTATAATCCAAAAGAAAATACAGATGGAAAATAAGTGAGAAAGGAGTTATTAATGCCTACCTAATTAGCCACAGGAGAGACATGAGAATCCAGGAATTTAGCAAAATCAGAATTTTTGGGGGGCACTATGGAGTAGAGCTTTGAATTCTCATGGAATTTTCTGGCCTACTACTTCTTTCAGCTGAGGGTCACCTATCTGCTTGTACTCCTGTCTATGAATTTCTTGTCTTCTTGAGAACTCAACAACTAAAAAGGAAGAACTCCCTTAAGTCATTTTGTGCCTCTCACCATGAACACGCCATTCCACTAGGTTAAGTTAAAAAAAAGAAACTGACTTTGTTTAATCTATTGTGGGCATTATGCATGTAACTTGGCCTTGGAGAAACCAATTTCCTTGATTTAGGACCATTTTTTATAGTTAGATTACTTCATGGCAAACTAAAGTGGTTCTAAAGGTCATGGATAACATTGGAGCTGTAAGCACGTTATGGAGTAACAAGTCTACCCAGAGGTCCTATTACCTGATAACTTCTACATCCTCATTATTAATAGCAATCCATGGTTACAACATATCTGTTTACAGGTCCATGAATCAAACCTTAGTTCAAGGACATTATCCCAAAAAAATAACCAAATTTAATGAATTAAATAACCACTTGATTCATTAGATTCTTGCATTTGTTAGTCAAATTGTTAGTCATCTGTAATTCCTTGGCCTCTTGGTTGTCCCAATGAATAGGTAACAAGTTCTTATTTGGTAAGATTTGAGGATCAACAAAAGATCTCAAATACAGTAAATTTATTTCCATTTTGGCCATTCAGGTAACTTGAACTTTCCATTATTACATACATTCCTTAAGAGATCTGTAGACACTGAATTAATTAAGACACTGTGTTACCTGGGAGAGGCAATGTTTGCATTAGTTGAAACATTAGCTAAATTCGATTAAGCTATTCAAGTAGCTAAATGGCACAGTTAGATAGAGCACTAGGCTTGGAATCAGGAAGAGTCATCTTCGTGAGTCCAAATCTGGCTTCAGACACTTATTAGCTGCATGACCCTGAGCAAGTCACTTAACTATGTTTGCCTCAATTACTCATCTGTAAAATGGGCTAAAGAAAGAAATGACAAACTACTCCAGTATCTTTGACAAGAAAACCCCAAATGGGGTCGCAAAGAATCATGCATGACTCAACAACAACAATTACCATTCAAATTATATAGTAACAGAGAGCTAAATAAGTGAGGCTGAGAACTGGATAAATGTGGAGGGAAAAGAAAGTCATGGTACCAGAGTGGGGGACCTTGGATATGACAAGAATACTGAGCCTCACAAGCTAACACAGGGAGAAGAAAAGAGAGGCTTCAAACTGTATAATTCACAATTTTACTTGGATCTGGTACTAGTCATACACTTCAATGTGCTTCTTATGCCATGGCAACGATAACTCCCATTGGGTTCTATGCCATACTAACTTTGAAACCATTAAATAAAGCTCTATTTCTGTCAACCATCTAATGAGTGAGATGTTTTGCAGAATATAATGTGGGGTCAATGAAAGGTTCTTCCCCATTCTGTTCCCAAGGTTTATGGAGGTGGTTGGATACATATCTGACATGACTTGCTGGGATTTATGTCATCTTCCTAAAGTGAGTATTTGAGATATGATAAAAAGACAAGTAAGGGGCAGCTAGGTGGTGCAGTGGATAGAGCCCTGGATTCAGGAGGACCTAAGTTCAGATCTGGTCTCAGACACGTAACACTTACTAGCTGTGTGACTCTGGGCAAGTCACTTAACCCCATTGCCTAGCCCCCCAAAAATACAAACAAGGCTCATAAAACCCAACTGCCATCTGCTTTTGCCGATTCATGTGAGAATAAATTATCATTCTAGAAGAAACCTGGAAAGAGTTACTAGTGACTCTGATATCCTGGCCTGGAAATTTTGGGACTTGGGGGCACAAGAGGTATTTTCATTTATTATTCTAATTGAAAGTTCAATTTTTGGAAAAGAAACAAAAAGTGAATAACTGGCTATTCAAATGGCATCAAATAAGTTAATTTTGTTTTCAGGACCATAGTTTAAGAGAAATCAAAATGATGAGTTCTTTGCTAGGAATGGAATAAATTTCATAAGGACTGAAAAGAAATGTTTGGTTAGAGACAGATTGGTCTGATCAAGATAGTTTTA
Organism: Vombatus ursinus; assembly: GCF_900497805.2. Lineage (NCBI taxonomy): Eukaryota > Metazoa > Chordata > Mammalia > Diprotodontia > Vombatidae > Vombatus > Vombatus ursinus. The sequence goes on along the minus strand of NW_020954572.1, from coordinate 5,995,318 downwards.
AGATATATATGGACGGAAAAAAGGGAGAAAAATCCAAACTAAAACTGTTATATTGTATTAAGGACACAGGAAGTAAAATTGTAGTGGAAACATCTAATTATCATTTGCATGAGAAAACAATTAGAGATAGGCCTAGATTCAAAAACTTATGGTCCCAAACATTCATATACCAACAGAGATGATCAGAAAATTTAATACAAACTGGTAAGTGTAACCTCATTGATGTCATGTAGACTTGATGATAATAGACTTATACCTGGACTTTAGCAATGGAAATGTATTCCTAATTTAAAAGAAACACACATTATAGAATCATAAGTGGTGGGGTGAGGTATGCTGCATGTCAAGAAGGTATAGATGTGAAAATTCATGAATCTGAGAATGGAAATATGTTGGAGTTTACTCAAGGAAGGATAAAAGGAGAGAGAGATAGACATGTTGTTTCAGGAGTATGCAACAAACCACCTTGCCAAATAGGGGATATGAATGATGATTTCCTAACATAGACCATGGAGCCAAGATATATTAGTGCTAGGGAAAACACAGATGTTCCAAGTCTCATTCCATTATAAACAGAGGATCTAATACATTCTTTTCTTGAAATGTGATAATTTAATCTTCCAGAAGCATAAGGAAGCTACTAGAATAGTTGCTACTCTGGATTTAATTCTGATATATACAAAAATAAAAAAGGAAGTGACTGAACCTTAGAAGAAAGTGATCATATCATTTTGAAATTCATAATAACCAAAGAAGGGGAAAACTAGGTATAATCAGTTTCTTTAGTACATATATATATATATATATATTTACACACACACATATACATATATACACACATATATACATATAAGTACATATATATATACTTATATGTATATATGTGTGTATATATGAAACAGAATGGTACATGTAACTCAATTCCATCCTCAATCCTACCTGAAGGGAAGCAGATTTCAATAATTTCAAATAATATTTGGACTTGGTCTCATTGCTAAAATGGACAAAGGGAAGCAAAGGTCAAGAGGGGAAAATGTTCTGAAAAATGAAATCTAGCAGTAGAATAACAAATGATCCTAATGAAAAAGGGTAGGGAGATTGTGAAAATCTAAAGAAATTAGTATAGTTACACAAGAAGGTCACTGACTAGCTCAGATGAACATAAAAAGTGCATGTATGTTAAAAAAAAGGAAAAAGAGCATATCATTTCAGATGAATACAAAAGAATGGAAAAGCCCATTAAGATAAAGAAGGTGAGAACCTAAAATGAGTGAAGGTTCATAAAAGGTGCTAAGGATAATAAAAAGGACATTTAAAAAATCTGCTCAGAGTAGAAAGAAGAAAAAAACAGATGTGGTACTTAAGATGAATTGTAACAGACAACAGAGATAAAAGAATTATTTGATACCTATTTTGCTCCCATGTTCTCTATCATTGAGAACATCTTCAACCTATTAAGGACAAAATAAACATAGCTGAGAGAAAATCCAAGCAGAAGATATGTGAATAGATAGCAAGTTACCACTTAGATTCTTAAAATGAGTTCAAGTCTCCTGATCTAAATGTACCAAGAGGTTTGGCAGCTAATAGAAGAAGAAAATGTAGATTTAATTGACAATCTAGAGTCACTAATCTTTGAAGAATGTGAGTTATTAGTAATACAATCTAGTAATAGTAGACAATTTTTGTTAAATGCTCTATAAACTAGTGATATCAAACTCCAATAGAAATGGGAGCCACCTAACAGTACATAAGGATACCTGTGGGTTACATATTGACTTAAAAAATGACATGTTCACATCATCTATATCTTATATTTTTAATTATTTTGCTAAATATTTCCCAATTATAATTTATTCTGCTTTGGCCCACCATGCTGCCCACATGTTTGAACATCACTACTTTGTCTACTACACAGGCAGATACAATCACACCTTTGAGTAATTGAATACAGGTATTAGGATATAATCTCCTCTGTATGCTCACTGAGTGTAAGTGCAGTGTGAGCTCTAGTAGGAAGGTCAATAGGGACGGCAGCTCATTTTCTTCCCACATGATTTTTATATTTTCTGCTTATATTTTGCAAACTTTTCATTCCAAATTTCAACTGGAATGCCAGGTGTAATTTTTGGTTTCACATTTAGTCCCTATCTTCTTGGAAATTTCTGGTTTCATTTCAAGAAAAGAATGAAGCTAGTGGAAGCAAAGAGGCAGAGAAAAGTGGATTCTTTACTGTCACCTTCTCCTAGATTCAGGGTCCTCCCTGTGTACTACTAGAACATGGAGAATTTCCATTTCAATAGAGACAAGATATAACTATTTAATTTCTATTTGTTTGTATCTTGGAGGTGACACAAAGTTGCCAGAGGGGGAAAAATTATTTTCGAGTGATAAAGGGGAGATAACTATAGCTAAGAGTGAATTGTAAAACAAGATAAGTGTATAGAGAATAAAGAGAACATTTAGGAGAGACATTGGAAAAGGGAAACTTAGAAAAGAATAGAACTTCATTGTTTCCTTATGTGTGTTCATGCCTTTAGAAACAATGAAAGCCCTGAAGATCTGAAGAAGATAATAGAGATGTGGGTAGTAGCACTGCTAAATATCCCTTAGGATAATAGTGAAAATATTTTGGAAAGGAAAGTAGAGATAGTAATTCAATAGTCAATGAATTATGCTGATATGATTCAGGAGAAAGAAATGAGAGAGGACAAAACCACTCAGTTTCATTTAGCAGCCAATTAAAAAACTTTTGGTCAAAATACAGTAATCTGAGAAGAAACAGATAACTATGAGTTTTCTGAAATGGTGGTGGGGATAAGAGAGAGGCAGAGCCCCTCCAATAGCATGTCAAGAAGTAGTCTTGGGTCAGCTAGGTAGCACAGTGGACAGAGTATCGAACCTGGATTAAGAAGGACCTGAGTTCAAATCCGGCCTCAGACATATAACACTTACTAGCTGTGTGACCCTGGGCAAGTCACTTAACCCCATTGCCTAGCCAAAAAAACAAACAAACAAACAAACAAAAAAAAAACAAGAAGTAGTCTTACCAAATCTCCATGGAGGTTTGTACCATTCAAAAATGTTCAAACATAGCTAACTGAACTAAGGACTGGTCCAAGGGCCCATTGACCAGTGACTTATACATGTAAATGCACATATATTTATGTGTATGTGTGTATGCATGCATACATGTATGTATACATATATGTGTGTATGTGTGTATGTATGTATGTATATATATACACACACATAATACCTGAATAAAACTAAAATATACAAAAGCTTCATACCTCATTATGATCAGTTTCTTCAAAAGAAAAAAAAATAATTGGTAGGCACAGCTCGGTTTGACCTGACAAACATCAAATAACATCATAAAGAATAACATTTACTACATTTTAACAAACAGAAAAAGACATACCATGGATGTGATGTACTCACAGCAAAGGGAAAAAGCAAGTATGGCCTTCAGCTCATTAGGTGGTCCCTCTATTGAGGGCTTTTAATAAGACATAAATGAAGGTGGCATAAAATGGTATGACATGAATGGGATGTAATCTCACTTTTTAAAACAAACTCCCAAATTAATGAGATCTCAGATCCATTTTAATACTAGAATTTTTCCAGATATTTTCCATCCAAAATAGAAGACTTAATAAATAACTATATTTGATAGTTACAACTCTTTAAGCTAATAGCTCCCTGCCCATACACATGTACACATACACATGTACACATACACACACACACACTCACATAGTTACTTATGATTTACATTATTTGGCAAGTACAGTCAATTCCCCCCCATTACCTCATTGTATGGGAAATTATTGTCATCAGTCTTAAACTCTTGACTGTAACGAACTCTACAACTCATTCTCAGGCAACAAAGGTGAGAGCAGAGATTATAATATTTTCTATGTGTATGTGTATATATACCTATATGTGCATGTGTGTATGTATGTATATGCATATATTGTGAGTGTATATAGACACACATGTGAGTTTTACTGTCTCATCTCTAGGAGCCTGGCTGCTAAGTAATAGATTATTTTAATCACAGAAACTCACAAAGATAATCTACTCAGGCAAGGAAAAAATGCAATCTTCATTAGTAGAAGGAAAACTTGCATAGATGTAACTCTGTACTTTAAAGTATTAAAGGAAGTCTCTCTCTCTCTGTCTTTCTCTCTCTCTCTTTTCCTCTCTCTCACATATGTGCACAAACGCACACACACACATACAGATGCACAAAGGCTTTATTGCTCTTGAAGCATTTTGTTGCTGTTGTCATGGTGATGGATGCTAAAAACAACAACAATCCAACAAACCCCAAACCATATTTTTGATCCAAATGTTTGATTTGTTGGCATGATTCTAGTCTTTCATCCCAAACCATATTGCACTATTAACAACCACCCATGGGGAGACCCAAAGTGGGAAGGGTTATAGCTGGAATGATTGTGATTTAACAAAAGCTTTAATAACACATTTAAAAAAATAGCAAATGAGAAAATACATTACTTCCTTTATATAAGATGAGAGACTATCAACGAACTGCCTTCTGCATTTCATTTTTCTCACATTTGTGCACATAGAAAGTACTATATATATTATATATATGTATATATATGTATGATGTACATATAAAACTATTAACTAGGTTTTTGTGATTAAATAAAGGGAGGAAAGTAGAAAAACAACCACCAACCCTGATGTGGCATGGTTTTTCAGTCATTCCATAACACCTTATTCTTCTTGTCTTCATACCATCCACAATGTATATAAATGAATCCCTCAAAGGCCAGTCTGGTTTTGTTGTAATGATTTTCATGCAATTAAATGAAACTTGATTAACACACACACACACACACACACACACACACGTACACACACACGCATGCACACACACATCCCTAACCAGAAAATACTGAACCACTCTCCCAAAGTACACTGGGGATGTTCTTTTTATGTACATACAAAATCTAATCTTTTCTCATTCTTTCTTCTCTCGTCTTGCTATCTAAGGTAGCACAACTGTAGCTATACGGTCTTTTCCTCTGAGCTCTATGTTGCTGAACTGAATAGTAACTTGCAAACCAATTTGTAGCCCAGGGAAGAAAAACTGCAAAATTAATTCCTTATCCCCTTCTCCTCATACCGTACACATGACCCTTAATTATGTTCACAAGGTCCTATTCAGAATGCTTAATGCAGGTCTAGGAGACAAGGGAAGCATCAGGCAAATCAGACAAAGATAACCTTGTGAAGGTTTTGTATGTGAGATAATACAACATTGTCTTCACATGTACAAGAGAAAAATGTACAGGAATGATATGACTTTCTAAATCAATTTGGACTAGAATGTACCAACAGGAGTCTGATAAAATTGAAAATAATTTTGCCTAGTCCAGTTTCAATATCTTAATGATTGCTCACACTTTACTCACCCTAACCTGATGAATTAAGCTGTACAATCATATTTATTCCCATTTTACAGATGAGAAACTAGAAGCTTATAGAGATGAAATGACTTAGCCATTGCCATATAGCCATTATGTGTGAAAGCAAGATTAGAACTCAATTTCCTTGGCTTAAACTCAATGTTCCTTTCACTGTCACAGTGCATATGGCAGTGTGCTCTGTATAGTCTCACAACATTCGTATCATTTCAAATGTGATTATGCCATTATGCAAGCATGGTCAGAGGAAACACATTGATTTTCATGGTTCCCTCACATATCTGTGGACATGCATTATCATCTATATAAAAAAAAAAAACTATGATAGAAATAAGATGTTAAATATGTCTGTCAGTCAGTATTTCCTGAACAATATTCTCTCCTATGCAAAGTATTTATCTCCTTCCCAGACTTCTTTTCTGGATCAGCATCTATGACTTGCTTCCAGTTGTATACCTCAAGGCTTTTTCCTAGCTCCTCTCTAATCTCTCTGTACCTCCTTTATTTTAGTGACCTCATTCGTTTCCATGTGTTTAGTTGGCATCTGTACACCACTATCAAATTTTTATATACAGTCCTAGATTCTATCCTGAGATTCAGTCCCACATCAATGACTGCCTATTAGATTTATCTAGATAAAGATATATTCTCTAAGTGTCTCAAAACCTGTATAAAACAGAACTCATCTTTTACTTCTCATGTTAACTTCCTTATTTCTGTCAAGGGTGATACCATACTCCCAGTCCTCCAGGTTCACAACTTCAAAGTCATCCTTGATATTCTCTCTCTCTCTCTCTCTCTCTCTCTCTCTCTCTCTCTCTCTGTGTGTGTGTGTGTGTGTGTGTGTGTGTGTGTGTCTGTCTGTCTGTCTGTCTGTCTCTGTCTGTCTCTATCTCTGTCTCTCTGTCTCTCTCTCTGTGTTTCTCTGTCTGTCTGTCTGCCTCTCTCTTTCCCACCCCCAGTTTCCAGTTAGTTGTTCAGTCTTGTCAATTTCACCTCAATAACATGCCACATGCTTGTTCCTTTCTTACCAATCATACCTCATGACTCTAGATCAGGACTTCATCATCTCTTACCTGAATCATTAAAATAGTCTTCTAATTGGCCTCCCGACCAGGACGATGAGGTGGTACAGAGGATAGAGTACAGGGCCTGAAGTCAGGAAGATGAGTCTTCCTGACACAAAGGTAGCCTCAGACACTTTTTGGCTGTTTGAACCTAGGCAAGTAATTTAACCCTGTTTACCTAAGTTTCTTCATCTGTAAAATGAGCTGGAAAAGGAAATGGCAAACCCCTCCAGTAACTTTGTCAAGAAGACCCCAAATGGAATCACAAAGCGTTGGACATAACCGATACAACTCAACAGTAACAATTGATCTCCCTGACTCAAGAGTCTTCCTTCTCCACTTGATCCCTCACATGACTGCCTAACTGTTATTATTTTGTTTTGTTTCGTTTGCTTTTTTGGTGAGGCAATTGGGGTTAAGTGACTTGCCCAGGGTCACACAGCTAGTAAGTTCCAAGTGTCTGAGACTGGATTTGAACTCAGGTCCTTGTGACTCCAAGGCCAGAGCTGTATCCACTCTGCCACCTAGCTGCCCCTGTTATTAGTAAACACAAGTGTGACTATGTCACTTGCCTTCCAAAAAGATTCAGTAAACTCCCTATTGCATCTAAGGTAAAATAGAAACTTTTTTTCTTTGACATTGAAAGCCCTTCACAATCTTACCCCAGACTGTCTTTCCATACTTATTACCCACCAAAACCCCCCTCCATGATCCCTGCATTCTATCCACACTGGCCTACTTGTTGTTTCTCATATGCTATTCCATTTTCTATCTCCATACTCTTATACAGGCTATCCCTCATTCTTGGGATGCACTCCTTACTCATTTTTGCCTCTTACAACTTCTAGCTTACTTCAAAGTTTCGCTCAATCACTCATTGTGTTTGACAAACACAATGCAAACTCCTTTATTAGTCCAAGACCCACCATAATTTGACTCATTTCTAATTCTCATATCATCTTCCTACATGACACTTTTTTATTTCCTTGGGATCCTAACGAAAACCCTTCATCTCCTTGTATTTACTTTGCATATAGGTTGTTGTTGTTTGTCCTTCATTATGGAAAAGGACTATGATATCAGGGAAGTGATGACACGACATGCAAGTGAATTGGATATAAGTGAAGGAGGGCTGTCCAAAGTCACCAGCCTCACTTTCTCCTCTGGAGCTCTCTGGGTCCAATGGCAAGAAATAGGTCAGGATGACTGGAGATTCCCTCATATATGGTGAATTTACAGATCATATATTACATATATGTGATAGTTAGCAGCTAGGTGGAGTAGATAGAATGTTGGGCATGGACTCAGGAAGACTCATCTTTCTTAGCTCCAACCTATGTGACTCTGGACAAGTCACTCAATCCTGTTTACTTCAGTTTTCTCATCTATAAAGTGAGCCAGAGAGGGAAATGGTAAACCACTCCAGTATTTTTGCCAGGAAAAACAAACAAACAAACAATCAAAATAACAAATAGAATAATGAAGAGTTGGACACTACTGAAACAACTGAACAATGACAACACATTATTTCTCATGAGTGAATGTATACTTCGTGAGAATCAGCCTACTTCTTTTTTTTTGTTTTTCTATTACCAGTGTTTAGCATTGTGTCTAGCATGTAGTAAATGCTTAATAAATGCTTCTTGATTGTTTAATTATGCCTTCACAGAATATTCTAACCATTTGAAAGTAGAAAAATTGATGGGTATGATAATTATGTAATGGTCATTAATATGATAAAGAAGTTTTGGCCTAGGATTGTGGGTGGAGGGTGCAAAAGAAATAAAAGATATGAAGTTTAACCTTCAAGACTTTACACTCTAATTATGGACACAGAACAGACATGTTTGACAAACACAATGCAAATTCCTTAGTCCAAGACCCACCATAATTTAACTCATTTCTAATTCTCACATCTCCTTCCATGATTCCTGTTCATGCAACTTGACTTGACAGCAAACTAGAACACTTAATACTTTCTGAACACTTCATCCTTTCCTACTGCCATGCCTTTGTTTACAGTGTTCCAGTTGTGTGAAGTGGCCCTATTCATTCCCCAAGTCATCTGTAAAGTTCTCACTATCTTTTGATGCCTACTTGAAATGTTATTTCTTTTATATATCCCTCTGTGACCCTCCAGTTAAGAGTGGTCTTTTCTCTTGAGATCTCATAACCTTATGCACTTCAGCTATTTTGCTTATCTTTTCTTTGCCAGAAGAAACCTTTGACTTGGAATGGATAGATCAAACATGACTAATTGGAATTGATATACAAGTAAAAAAGGTGATAAGAGACCACCTAGCAGGTAATTATGAATTCTAATCACCAGGCCCACTATCCTAAGTTACTGAAATAAGAAACAAACAAAAAAAAGATGTGCTTATTCAATTAATATTCAAAATAACTTAAAGGATGGGAGAATTTCAACAAATAGGACAAATGTTCTAATGTTCAAAATATTAAAAAAATGGAATCAGCAAATTATAGGTCAATGGACTGAATTTTAATTGCTAGGAAAATCTAGAACATATATTTAAGAAATGTTTAGTGAACATCTAGAGAAGGAAGCATTGATCATCAAAAGCCAGCATTGATTCATCAAGACAAAAAATCATGCCAACTAATCTCCTTTCCATTCACACAGACATTACTATAACTCATGTCTTCATCACATCTCACCGGGGTTACTGTAAGAGCCTCCTAATTGTTCTTGCTTTGAGCCTCTGCCATATCTAATTCATTCTTCACACAGCTGCCAGGACAATTTTCTTAATGCACATGTTACTTTCCTCCTCAAAAATATTCCTTGATTCCCTATTGCTTCTAATCTGAAATACAAATGCTTTAGCCTAAATTTTAAGTACCACCTAGCTTCAACATACTTTTCTAGCCTTGTTTAAAAGTCTCTGTTTCAACTCAGCTGTACCTTCTTTCTTAGATTTGTAGCCTGACTACAGTTTATTGTTCTAGGTTAATTATGTATCACTAACCCTCAATAACTCCATGATTCAACTAAACTGTCCCATTTACTATGCCTCCTCTAGGACCTCCTATTTTTCATCTCTCTATCTTTGCCCAGTCTATCCCCTGTGCTTGGAATTTCTTTCTGCCTCTCTCCTCTGTCTTTTCAAATTCCTAGCTCCTTATAAAGTTTAGTTCAAATGATGACTTTATCAAAATGTCTTTTCTCATTGTCTCGGTAATTCCTCCCTTTCCTTCCGTCATTTTGTATCATTTTTTAAAAATATTCTTTTTATGTACTTATCTATGCACATCTTGTATTCCTCTAGTAACATATAAGCCCTTTGAGGGAAGGTACTATCTACCTTATATATTGGTTTTATTACAACCAACCCAGCAACTTGCACAGAGTAGGTGTTCAATAAATATTTGTGATCTATTGACACCATCACTTGAAAAAGTTATGACACATACAAAAGTTTTCTACCTCGTTAGAAACTAGTGTTGGGGTGTGTGCTCCCTGTATTTCCCATGGGGCAATAACCTCACAATATCCTCCTCTAGTCACAGTCCTGTTCAATAGCATTTAACAATAGTAAGAATAGAAGAAACCATTTCAGAGCACTTGTGTGTGTTCTGTCCTCTGACCCAAGAGAATAGATTTGAAAATGGAGTCATGCCACCTGGCATTGAGCCTGGTCTGTGGTGATTTATGTGCTGAGATGGAAATTCCAGTCATTCCCTTTATATCACTTAGAACCAACAAGAGGACCCATGAATACATGATGGAAACTAATATAAATATTTAATCCAGAATGGATTGTGGACTCCTCATCTTGGGGCTCCAAACTGCATTCCTTATATGTGGTGTAATTATCTCTATAGTCATTGACAATAGAGGATACCAAATGTTGTAGCTGTTGACTGCTGCTAACTTCACTAGGCATCCTTCTTTCCAAAGTCCCTTCCACCATCAGACTACTGTTGATAATGGAACCTAGTGCCTTAGAAATCAAGATTTAGGAAATATTCATTTTCACCTCTGTTTCTATTAATTTATTCTTTAACAGAAAACAAAAAAAAATCTTGTAGCACCATCACTGAGCCCAGGATTGTATTATGGAAAAGATCAGATTATTCAGAGAAATGATACCCCCAGGGAGGCAATGTGACATTAAGGAAAGAACACAGGTTCTGGAGAGGCTTGGAGTATCTGCTGAAGTTGATTAAACATAGACCCATCATCACAGGAACAAACACTTTCCCCACATTTCACCCCATCATCCCCCAAATATAATCAACAGTGGGCTAGCAACAGGCCAGCCTGGAGCTAATGTGAAAGGGTGAGTTAACCAGCCACACCTAAACTGTCCCTAAACATTGAGAACCCAGACACCAGGATCAATCCATCTCCAAAGTGAGAAAATAAATCAACATTTCAAAGTCAGGCTATAAAACTCCCTCTTCCTTCTCTAGAATCACTGTGATTTAGAGTTTCATTTTACCTAAGTGAAAAAATTCTATCTTCTGCTTCCTTATCTTTATCTACCCCAGTCTTGCATCCTCCAAGTCCTCATATCACTTGGCCTTCACTTTTGTTTCCCCTGTAATCGTGTTCTGTTGCTAACAAATTGTACTTCATATTAGCCCTCTTCCTGTCATTCTCTTTCCATCATCTTGCCATTCTCATTAAACCTGGCTCCATCCCCAGAAGATGCTGATTCTCTAACCACCATCTCCAGTACTGAATACACGTTCTCATAATCCATCTTTTGTCATAACCCATATTTTCCCCATACACACTCACTGAGGTATACTGCATACTCCTCACCATCATTTCCATCTTGGGATCTTAGAATTTAAAAGTCATCCAGTCCAATCCCTCATTTTATAGATGAGGAAACTGAGACACAGAGTAGTTAAATCACCTTTCCAAGGTCTCACAGGTAGAAGATCTGGGATTTGAACACAATGTATTTGATTCTAAACCCAATCCTCTTTCTACACACCATGTTGCCTGTCCTGGTTCATGGCTTTTCTCACAGTCTTGATCTACGCACCAACCTCTCCTCTTAAATTAAAGGATTTCAATATACAGTTATCCCTTCTACATTGCACCTTTCCCTATTGCAGTTTTGATATTTCTCTTGTCATCATAAGAAATTAAATGGGAATTTGGGGGAAGTTTTGCAGAAGCTGAAGATGGCACATGAAGGCCAACAGATGACACAGAGCCTGTGTCCAAGTACTTAACCCAAAATTTACAATAAGGTACTATAAATACCTACTCCATAAAAGAAAAAGAAAAAATATCAGACTTCTTCTCTGGTACAAAAGGAGGGCCAAAAATGTTTACACAGATTTTCTAGAATATAAGGGCTGCATTCAATTAACCCCCATTATGAAGAAGGGATAACTGTATAGGTTCACTTCCCTTAAAACATCCTACTTCCCAACCAGCCAGTACAAACATGTATTAACCATATTAAGTGGTTATTATGTGCCAGGAATTGAGTTAAATGCTGGGGGTACAAAAATAGCAATCAACCCAGATAATAAGCATTCTCAACTCAAGATCTGCATCACATACAGGGATGGTCATACCCTTCACCTCACCATCATGTAGATTCACATGAATGTAGGTTCAAGCTCTGTGATATAGAACTTGATATTCTGCTATCACATCATATCTACTTATCTTCATCTCAGCTCTTCTAAATGTATTATTTGACATCATGACCACCAATGATTCTCCCCCTCCTTGCTTTCCCAATCAACTTATCCTGCCTTTGTCTTATTTCTCTCCCTTTGAAATCTTTATCTTAAAGTTAACTAGTTCATAATGATACTATCCTCTACCCATAAATTCCTTATTTCCTTGTCCCATCTTTACTTATCCTTTTCTTTCCAAATCCCAACACTGGCTTATCCAAATCTTACATCCTCCTGCTAACGTGATGCTGAACAATGGTGGCAGACAATGTATAAATCATACTGACCAGGTCATCTAAAAATTATGTTATCTAAATCCAACTAAACCTTTACTGCTGTGTGGCATCCTTTTTTTCCCTGATTAATCTTCCTGTTTACTTCCCTCAGTGGTTTGTTCTCGTCTTCCACTTTTTTCCTTCCCTTTCCTTCTTTCCCTTTCCTTCTCTTCCCTTCTCTTCCCTTTCCTTCCCTTTTCTTCTCTTCTTTCTCTTCTGTTCTCAAACTAGCTATAACACCTCTTTCAATCCTTGTCTGCAGAGAAGCTTAATAAGAAAATAGAGGTTATCTATTGTGATCTTCATCTTTTTTTCCCAATTGTGTATCTCCCATTTTCTCATTATCTCCCATGCTATACTCCTTTGCTCTAGTCTCTAGATCTTGACAGAATGAAGCTATGTAAGATGAATTCTACAGCAGAAAACTCCTAATGTTGTCTTGAAAAGGAGATATTTTCAGTTTCCCTGGTCTCATGATAACTTCATGAGGAAGGGTGGCAGAATGAGGGAGCATCATGGGACTACTGAATATTCTGGCCACTGCTTGGCTGAAGAAAGGGCTCATTCTCACTCCAAATAGTCCACATAAACAGAGAGAGTTAGCTCCTCTTTGTATCTATGATTCCTCTTGCAACACAAAGGCACAAATATCCAATGTGTTGAAGGAAATTGGCCCATGTAAAACTATTGACTTATTTGTCTTGGAGATCAACACATACTTTTTGATCAATCAGTTGGAGACATCAGTCTGGAAGAAGGGGGTAGAATTGGAATAAGGAAGATGGAGCAACTAAGTAATATACTGTGTAGAGTACTCGATTTGGTGTTGGGAAGACTTGAATTTGAATCCTGCCTCAGACACTATGTGACCCTGAACAAGCCTCTTGATTTTTCTGTGCCTCTGTTTCCTCATTTTAAAATAAGGGACTTAAACTCAATACCCTGTAATGTCCCTTCTAGATATAAATCTGTGATTCTATGATTCTGTTATAAGACATCAGGGATTTACTAGTTCTAGGAATAGGGTTTAATTTGATATGGGCTTGATTCTGTCAAAGTTCAGATAGCATTCAAACAAATGGAGAACATTCATGATCCAAACTTGACAATTAGAATTGTCAAGTAATTACTAGCAGCCAAATATTATGGTCTATTAGAATAAAGAGTTGATGGGGTTCATCTAGAATATTTTATTCAATTCTTGGCACCACATTTAAAGAATGACATTAACAAGTTGGAGGGCAGCCAAAGGAGAATGATGAGGATGATAAGGAGTCTGAAAACTGTAATAAGTAAGGAAAATTTAAAGGAAGTTAGGAATGTTTAGCCTAAGAAAGTGAAGACTTAGAGGTGAAATTGTTCCTGTCTTCAAATATTTGAGAAACTGTCATCTAGATGAGGTGATAGACTTCCGTGTTACATAGGAGCATAGAACAAAAACCAATAGGTGGAAGTTACTGGGAGGCAGATTTCAGTCAAAGATATGAAAGACAATGGAACCAGCTGCCACAAAAAGTTATGAGTTTCCCACTGCTAAAAAAATTCTTTCAAAAACTAGATGGTTATGTAGGAATCTTTTAGACAATTCTGAGTAAGAGTTGGACTTGAACTCTAAGATTCTCTTCATCTATAAGATTATATGATTTGTTGATTAGATGTGATTTGTTGACTTTGATCTTGTGATTTCAAAGCCATAAGCTAGAATCCAGAGACTTAGAATTTTAGATTTTGGGTTCTAGAAGAGAACTAAATGAGAATCTTCATATTCACATAGGATTTCTAGGAGGAAGAGACATTAAAGATAAGCTAGCTGAACCACCTGATTTAACAGAGAAAGAATCCAATATCCACAGAGATAAATAAGCTGCCTAATGTCACACCAGTATCTAGTTTGTCAAATATCATTTATTAAACACCTCTTATGTATCTGGAACTGGGCCAAATACCCCCTCCATGTTCTAGATGCTAAAAATGAGACTCAGTGGTACTAAGTGACTCCCTGGGTGACAGAGGCCATGGTTATACAAAGCAGATCTTGACTCCTAATTCAGTGGTCATTTTACTACACCACACTAACACTTAAAAAAAAAGGCATCTTGCACATCTATAATATGTCCACTACACTGCTGATGAGCTCATCTGACTTGAAATCCAATTGATTTAAAATTTGATATTTAACTTTGGACAAGAACCCAGGTATGAGCTTAATTGTCTGGGTAAAATTTCATGAACAAATATCATAATCTTCCCTGAAGCAAATGTTTCCTAACAAGTTATGAAAAGAGAGAAATACAATATGTAACTACCTTTCTCCTTCTTATACTTATACAAATTGATATCTTGTTTATGATTGGCTAACTTGCACAAGAAATACAAAATTTTTGAATGAAATAAAGAAAACAAAACAAAATAAATCTTACAACTAAATTGAGTAAAGAACTTCTGTGGAGCGACTTGATTTTTCTTTCTACTTCATGGTACCGAAGATTATGTTGGGCCAAATTTCTTACATGTTATCCAGATGCTGTTTCGCCACATAATTATAATCTGGTGGCACAATGGATAGAGCACAGAAACTGGAGTTAGAAAGACCTCAGTTCATATCCAGCCTAAGACCCTTACTAGTTGCGTGACCTTGGGCAAGTCACTTGACCTCTGTCTGCCTCAGTTTCATTATCTGTAAAAATAGGGATAAATATAACATCTACTTCCAGGGCTTATTGTAAGAGTAAAATGAGATATTTGTAAAGTGTTTTACAAACCTTAAAGTGCCATAAAAATACTTTCTATTATTAATTATTATTGCAAATGTTGTTATTGTTGCTGTTCAGTCATTTCAGTCCTATCCAACTCTTTGTGAATCCTTTGAGGTTTTCTTTGCAAACATACTAGAGTGGTTTGCCATTTCCTTCTCTAGCACTTTTTGCAGATGAGAAAACCAAAGCAAACAGGATTAGTGACTTGTCTAGAGTCACACAGTTAGTAGGTGTCTGAGGCCAGATTTGAACTCAGGTCTTCCTGACTTCAGGCCAAACACTTTGTCTACTGAATCACCTAGCTAACCCAATATTGCAAATTAATCTGGACAATAAACTAAGCCAGCAATAGTTCCCTAACCTGCTTGCCATTCTTGTAGTGGTCCTTCAGTGCTTTGGATTTGAAATCTCATCACAGTTACATTTCCCTCCAATTGTGCAGATTGAAACCCATACCTGCCCTCTGATCCTGTGTGACTTTTGTCCTTGTCCTCCCATAATTCTCCCTAGGGGGTTAACCCAATGTTCTGGGAGTCTTCTTTTAGTTCTCTTAACATTGTATGTCAATCAGTGGAATCCCTACCAGGGGTGGAAACCTTCACAGAACAAATCCTCTTAATAAAGGATTTGTTCTATAAAACTTGAACTCATTCAAAAGGCTTCACCTAAAGACCTAGAAGTCCACATGTGGCTAGGATGTCCCATCAGTTATTCCCCAGTCAGATTACATGACTCGACCACCTCAGTCTCATACATCTCTCTGATTACATCCTTTACACGATTTCTCCTCAATATTTCTTCATTGGTGATGTGATACAACCTATTCATGTCCAACATATGATTCTCCATGACCTTTTGAGTGAGCCTTCCATATTTTATCTGGAAGTGGTATAACATTGAAATTAAAGTCTTTTATCACTTATTCTGATGCAAGATTGCTTAATTAATGTGAAATTTTTCCAAGCTTATGATCATTTAAATAATAATATACACTTCTGTAAGTTCCATATAGTTATAAAGAACGGTAGTTTTTCTCATTTGATTTTTACAACAAGCCTAGGCAGTAAAGACTACAGGTCTTTTTTTTAATCTTCATTTTACAGAAAAGCAAAGGTTCACAGGGGTACAGTGCCTTATACAAAGTCAATTTTCACTTAAGTACTTTATTTTTTTATTTTTTTATTTTTATGGTAATTTTCATTTATTTTTTGTTTTCAACATTTACTTCCACAAGATTTTGAGTTCCAAATTTTCACCCCATCTCACCCCTACCCCCACCTCAAGATGGCATGCATTCCAAATACCCCTTCCCCAAGTCTGCCTTCCTTTCTATCTCTCCCCCCCTTCTCTTATCCCTTTCCCTTTCAATTTTCCTGTAGGGCAGGATGGATTTCTGTACCCCATTTCCTGTATTTCTTATTTCCCAGGTGCATGTGAAAACTTTTTTTTAAACATGTGTTTTTAAAACTTTGCGTTCCAAATTTTCTCCCTTCCTCCCTCCCCACCCACCCTCATTGATAAGGCAAGCAACTAAATATAGGTTATGTATGTGCAGTTATGCAAAACACTTCCATAGTAGACATGCTGTGAAAAAAAAACTCTATTTCCCTTAATTCTATCCCACCCACCCATTTATTCTTTTCTTTCTTTTGACCCTGTCCCTCCTCAGAAGTATTTGCTTCTGATTACTCCCTTTTCCAATCTGCCCTCCTCTCTATCATTCCCCTACTCTCTTGCCCCCTTCTCCCCCTATTTTCCTGTAGGGTAAGACAGGTTTCCACACCCAATTGAGTGTGTATGTTATGCCCTCCTTAAGTCAAATCCTATGAGAATAATATTCACTTATTCTTTCTCACCTTCCCCTGTTTCCCCTCCACTGTAAGAGCCTTTTCTTTTCTGCTTTTTTTTTTGTGTGGGATAATTTACCCCATTCTACCTCTCCCTTCCTCCTTCTTCTAGTACATTCCTCTCTCACCCCTTAATTTTATTCTTCAGATATGACCCCTTTATTTTCAACTCACCCTGTGCCCTCTATCTATCTATCTATCTATATCTATATATACATACATATAATTTTTTCCCTCCAACTACCTTAATACTGACAAAGGTCTCATGAGTTAGAAATATCATCTTTCCATGCAGGAATGTAAACAGTTCAACCTTAATAAGTCTCTTATGATTTTCTCTTTCCTGTTTACCTCTTCATGTTCCACTCGAGTCTTATATTTGAAAATCAAATTTTCTATTCAACTCTGGTCTTTTCATCAAGAATGCTTGAAAGCCCTCTATTTCACTGAATGACCATTTTTTCCCCTGAAGGATTATACTCAGTTTTGCTGGGTAGGTGATTCTTGGTTGTAATCCTATCTCCTTTGCTCTCCATAATATTATATTCCATGCCCTGCGGTCCCTTAACGTAGAACCAGCTAAATCTTGTATTATCCTGATTGTGTTTCCATAGTACTTGAATTGTTTCTTTCTGGTTACTTGTAATATTTTCTCCTTGACCTGGGAACTTTGGAATTTGGCTACAATATTCCTAGGAATTTTCCTTTGGAGATCTGTTTCAGGAGGAGATTGGTGGATTCTTTCAATTTCTATTTTGCCCTCTGGTTCTAAAATATCAGCACAGTTTTCCTGGATAATTTCTTGAAAGATGATGTTTAGGCTCTTTTTTTTGATCATGGCTTTCAGATAGTCCAATAATTTTTAAATTCTCTCTCCTGGATCTATTTTCCAGGTCAGTTGTTTTTCCAATGAAATATTTCATTGTTTTCTAATTTTTCATTCTTTTGGATTTGTTTTAAGGTGTCTTGATTTCTCATAAACTCACTAGCTTCCAATTGCTCTATTCCAATTTTTAAGGAAGTATTTTCTTCAGTAAGCTTTTGGACTTCCTTTTCCATCTAGCCAATTTTTCTCTTTAGGGTATTCTTCTCCTCAATGGCTTTTTGGACCTCTTTGGCCATTTGGGTTAGGCTATTTTTTAAGGTGTTATTTTCTTCAGTATTTTTTGGGGTTTCCTTTAGCAAGCTGTTGACTTGTTTTTCATGATTTTCTTGCATCACTCTCAGTTTTTCCTCTACTTCTCTTACTTGCTTCTCAAAATCCCTTTTGAGCTCTTCCAAGGCCTGGGACTGATTCATATTTTTCTTGGAGGCTTTGGATGTAGGGACTTTGGCTTAGTTGTCTTCTTCTGGTTGTATGTTTTGATCTTCTTTGTCACCAAAGTAAGATAATATAGTCTGATTCTTTTTGCACTACTTACTCATGATCCCAGCCAATTACTTGAGTTTTAAACTCTTTGTTAAGGTAAAAATCTGCTTCCAATGTGGAGAATGTACTGTCCAAAGGTTTGGGGGTATGTACAGCTGTTTTCAGAGATACTTCTAGGGACCTGAAAATTTTCAGTTCTTCCAAGGGGCTATGGTAAGGGGAGGGGTGTTTTCCCTCCACCTCCACAACAAGCTCCACCACACCAGCATTCCTCCTGGCCCCAGGACCGCCCCTCAGAACTGTGACCCAGATCCAAGCACTGGTAAAGCAAGAGACTCCTGCCTCAGCACTGGCAAAGAGAACCCTGCAATCCCCCTCTGATCAGCCACTCAATTCCCCCTCTGTCTGTGGGTGGGAAACTCAGGAAACAGCCGCTGCCCGGGGCCGGGCTCGAGATTTGTGGCTTAGACCAAGCTCCTCTCTCACCACAGTCACAGACTTTTCCCACTGACCTCCTAAGTTGTCTTTGGTGTTCCTGGGTTGAGAAGTCTGGAAACCGCCACAGCTGCCTGTGATTCAGCCCTCTGAGGCCTGCTCCAGGGTCGCTGAGGCCTGCATGCCCGTGCTGAACTGCGCTCCTCTCCCGCCCAGCGCAATATACCTTTCTGATCAACCATCCAGGCTCTCTTTGGATGGAAATTTGCTTCACTCTGTCTTTTTGTGGGTTCTGCTGCTTTAGAATTTGTTTAGAGCCCTTTTTTTAGGTATTTGGAGGGCTTTGGGAGAGAGCTCAATACAGTCACTGCTTTCCCTCTGCCATCTATCACTTAAGTACTTTAAACGAATATTCTATCACTTCATTAATGTAAGTATCCCCTGAAACAATGAACATTTTAAACTCTCATAGTAGACAATGTCTCCAATTAGATTGTAAAAAAAATTTGAGGACAAGGACTTTTTTTTTGCTTTTGCTTCATATCCTTAGTGATTAGCACAATTTCTAAGTTATAGTAAGAATTATTTAATGATTAATCAATAGCTGTGGTTAAGATAATTTTGTATCTTTGACCAATCCTAAGTATGATGAATCATCCTGAACTCAGGCAAATTGGTCCTTAGATATCAGGTATATAGTCAAAAGGTCCATTTTCAATCTTTCCAACTTGGGGAGAAGCTTTCCAGAGTTTGCTGTTTGCTAGACTAGCCTCTGAGAATTAAGGAGAATGTACAGCTACATAGCTAATAAATGGTATAGTCAGTACTTGAATCAAGTCTTGTAATTCCAAAGTTAGCATTCTTTTTAGTTCACAACACAGTCTCCCTCTTAAGGATTTGAAAACTAGAAAACAGTATATTGGGAAGAACTTGCCAATCAATTTGGGGATATGGACATTATGTATTACTTGAGAAAGATGAGATCTGGGATATGTCATTCAGGATGCTCATTCTTTGTTCTGGTATCAATGTGGCATGATGCATTTGAGGTAGTGAGAGGAATTACCATATCTCTTAAGCTCTATATTATCCTTACTGAGGTGATATGAAAAAGGACAGTCAGGAAGTGTGTGGTCACCTATAATTAACTGGAAGCAAGTTATGCAACATGAATTTATAGGGCTATCTAACCTAGAATATAAGGAGAAGGCAAAAAATCCCACTTTTGCTCATGCTATATTTACATTTCTTGTAATTTTCTCTTCCTTCTACTCCATAATCCATTCTTTTATGATTTTCTAGTTATAAAGAAAAATGGGTAATTTGTCTATTTTGATCTTCACAACAACCCTGGGAAGTAGATAATGCTAATGCTATTACTATGATTATATGGATGGGAAAAAAAAAAGGTTCAGAGAACCTATTCCCTAAAAATCATCTTGTCTGCTTCAGTCCAAGCTGTCTTATCTGTTCTCAGAACCATTATAATATTTGCATTCAGGACCAATCCAATCCAATCAAGCACTTATCAGTTTCTCCTCTGTGTGAGTTGCTGACCTGGCTACTGGAGATATAAAAACTACTGGAGATGAGAAAAAGTACCTTGCCTTCAGTGCCATTATCTGCTAAATGGTACCGTTCTCTAATTATCTTGTCTCCTCAAATAGACTGTACAGTCTTTGGGAATAAGAGATTCTTGTTCATAACTTTTCTTGCTTCCTCCACAGTCCTAGATCACTGAAGAGCACAGTGTCAGTGACAGCAATGACTTATTGACTATCCTTTGTTTTCTTGCTGACCTGGAGAAGTGATTAACTGTAGCTGTGGGTGAAGCTCTGAGAGGAACCCTGACCAGTATGGTTGTACTAATAGATACTGTTAACAGTCAAGTCAACAAGAATAAATTAATCACCAACTATGTATATAGACAAGAGATATACCAGATTAATTGGAAATAATTTAGGTGAAAAGACACTACTTTTAAGGGGGATCCAGGTTACTTCCAGAATGCGGGATTTTAGATGAGACTTGAAGTAGATAAATCAGGAAAACCAAGAGGAAGAAATGAGGAAGGAGAACATTCCAGACATGGGGGACAGTCAGTGAAAATGACTACAATCCTGAGATTCAGTGACTTGTGTGAGGAACAATAAGGAGTCCAGTGTTACTGAATCATAGAGAATTTGGAGTGGAAGAAGATGTAAGAAATCTAGAGAGCTAGCAGGATTTCTGCCTAGAGAAGTATCCTAAAGACGTGCTTGATATCTCAGTCTCATCCTGTCATGCCAATGTTATTATACCTTTTATTTTTTTTGAGAGGCAATTGGGATTAAGTGACTTGCCCAGAGTCACACAGCTATTAAGTGTCAAGTATCTGAGGCCAAATTTGAACTCATGTCCTCCTGACTCCAGGGTTGGTGCTCTGTCCACTGTAGTGCCTAGCTGCCCCTACTATACCCTCTTTGAAGTCTGTCTTCCCAGTGCTATGCATGAGCATGAGGCCATGTGACCACTAAATTTTTATGTCAAAGGACATGGGTTTGAGTCTCAGCTCTGTTGCTGGCTATCTGTGTGGTCTTAGGCAAGTAATGTGAGCCCAATTTCCTCAATTGTACAATGGGGAGAATAACATTTCTACTTCCTACTTCCCACAGCTTCCCAGCTGGTATGAGCAATGTGCTTTATAATATGTAAATCATGAGATATTTTTATTAATGTGAACTCCATCCTGCCTTTCTACTAGATGAACTGTGGTGTGATGCCATCACAGCATTCTTCCTGGGAAATGATCTTGCAGTATTAGGGAGGAACATATCATTCTCTCCCTGGTCTAAGATGAACAATTGCTTGGGAGAGTCTTTGCTTGACAATTTCAGTTGGAAAGCAATTTACAGGTCATCATTCTGTTTGATACCTAAGCAGGACAGAATACTGAGAATACTCTACAGAATACTGAGATAACCCTCAAGGCAAGGAAAAGTAGGGAACTGAGTGCATGCGTCTGGGTGGACACACAGAGAATATTCTCTTTTGTTCATTATGGGAAAGAGTGCAAGATACTTAGTTTTGAGTTGTGCTGAGTTCAGTATCATTTGTCTGTTTATGTTCCTTTCAAAAAGTATAAAAAAAAGTTTAGTTCAGAATAAAAAAAAATAAATTGTTAATTTATTCCTTAACAGCCTTTATTCTCCAGAATTGTAATATGCAAACAAAAGGAACAAAGTATGTTCTTAATTAAGCTTTCCCTGCTTTGGCAAAGCTGAGTCACCTTTGATGTTCCAATAATTGCATAGGGCTGATTGTGCAACTAGAGCCCTTCTGAAAGATGCTACATAGAAACTCATAGTGTTTACAATCTTCTATATCAGGTAATTCAAAGAAATTGATCTGGACTTGCCAAGATTTCTTTTTTTCCTTTGTGAAATACAGAAGCCACCTCATACTTCCATTCCTCCCTCCTAATTTTAAAGTCATAAAAAGCAAGGCTAGAGTAGGCCTATACAAATTAGGCAGGACCTAATGTGAATGTGAATGAAAAATAATAATAAATAATAATAATAATAAATAATAACAAATAATAATAAAATAAATAATAATAATAAAAAGAATGTGAATGAAAAATAAATATCAGGACTAGAAAAATATCATACACCTTGTCTCTGTTCTCTTAGCTTTAGGTTTGAGTTTCACAAAGTCTTAGAATTTTACAAATTAAAAGTAATGTTATAGGTTTACTGATTTAACCTGATGCAGGAATCCCTTTTGAAATATGCCAAGAAGTCATACGTCTGAACACTTTCAGTAATGGGGAGCTTACCACTTAAGTAAGAAACTTATTTTAATGTGAAACATCTTAAATTATTAGAAAGTTCAGCAAACCTAAGTGTTATTAAGTACCTATTGTTGCTGGGTTAGGCCTTATTGAAGATCCAAAGTTCAGATAAAACATGAATGGCCCCTTGTTCTAGAAAAACAGTTTCTAGTAGGGATCATATAATATAGACATGGATAAGTTGAATACACGGCATTCCATGATTACTATATGAGAGAAAGAGAAATAAAATTCTCCTTGAGGTTCATGTGGAAAGGTCCTTACTGATTTTCAGACCAAGGTAGACTTAATGGGGAAGTAGTATTTGAGTTATACTTTAAAGGATGCATTGGAATTCATCAGGTGAAGAATGAGAAGGAAGGAATCTATACTAAGAAGCAGGGCAAGCAGAGACAGTCACTGCAAAGATGTATGATGTGTTTGTGAAATAGCAGTCTAGTTTATCTGGATAGTAGCATGTACAAGGAAAAACTGGAGAATTAGAAAGGTATGAGGTTGTGGGGCCTTAAATGTCAAGCCAAGGAATTTGAATTTTACATGGGAGACAGTAGAGGTCCTCTGAAGATTCTTGAGCAGAAGACAGACTTTCATGATATATAAGGAACATTATTCTGGTAGTGGAATGAAGGGTTTTGTTTGTTTGTTTGTTTTTTTGTTTTGTTTTTTGTTCCTTTGTTTTGAAAATGGAGAAGCCAGGGGTGAGAAGATCTGTTATTAACTATTGCAATTGTCTAGGGAGTTGATAATGAAGGTCTGAATTAAGGAAGCAGTAGTAGGAATAATGTAGAAAGGGAAGATTAATAGATATTGTGGAAGTAAAATGGATTTTGTTGTTCAGTCATGTCTGACTCTTTATGGCCCCATTTGAGGTTTTCTTGGCAAAGGTACTGGAGTGGTTTGCCATTTCCTTCTCCATCTCATTTTACATATGAGGAACTGAGGCAAACAGGGTTAAATGACTTGCCCAGCCTCACACAGCTAGTTAAGGGAAGCTAGATTTAATGAGGAAGAGGAATCTTCCTGACTTCAGGGCCAGCACTCACTCTATCCACTCTGCCACCTAGCTGCTCAGTAGAATGGCTAGCCTGTGAACTGATTGGTTATGAAAGGGAAAAGAAAGAAGATAACACAATGGTTGCTGAAAGAGCAGTTCAACTACATTATTTTGCCACACAGAAATAGTGATGTCAGAAAGAGGAGTGTATTTAGCAAGAAAGATAATAAATTCAGTTATGAACTTAATGAGATTGAGATGCCAGTGGGATCTAAGGTACATGTTCTTCTGGAAGTTGGAAATTCAAGTCTAGTGCTCAGAAGAGAAGTGAGAGTTGGAGATACAGATTGGAAAGTCATCTACACTGAAAGAGTAGTTTTAAAATCATGGGACTGAATATGATTGCCAAAGGAAAGATTGTGAAGAGAGGACAGAGTGGAGGAAAAAACTCTTAAGATACACCAAATCAAGAAACTGCAAAGAGGATAAAGGGCTAGCAAGAAAACCAAGAAAGCATGGTCAAAGAAGCAGAAATGTACTGTGTCTCAGAACTGAGAAGAAAGATCATTTAATATTTTGAAGTGGTCAAGCAGGACAAAAGCCATGAAGAGATCAAGGATAATGAGTGAAAAGAAACTACTAGCTTTGTCAATAATTTTTTTTTTTTTTTGGTAAGCTTTGAGAGAACAACTTCAGCAGTAGTCAGGGCAAAATCCAGATTGCAAGAGGCTGAATGGATAGTAGGGAAGTAGGGGAATTAAGTATTAAAAAGTGTATCAAGAAATTTATTAGCAAAGGAGAAGAGAATGTTGGTATCCTACCTAGACATGGACCAATGACCAATGGCATCAGGAGGGTGATGTCTTGATTTACAAGTGAATTGGATTTGAATGAGGCAGTGCTGTGCAAAGTCATCAGCCTCACTCCTCCAGATCATCGGAATTCAGTGACAAGACACAGGTCTGGTGACTAGCCATGGCCCCAGATGGGTGGAACATGGACAGGCTAGAAGAGTGAAGGGGAAGTGTGGTGGTGGTAGTAATAGTTTGTTTTGTTTTGTTTTGTTTTTAAGAACTGGATAACTCAGAGCATTTCTGCAGGTAGAATGAAGCTAGTGGAGAGAAAACAATTAAAGATTGAGGACAAGGAATGACTACTAAAGCTATTTCTTAGAGAAGGTGTAAGAGAAGGAAATCAATAAATCAACAAATATTTTATTAAGCACATTTGTGTATGTGTGTGCACATGTGTGCACAAGCGTGTGCGTCAGGCACTGTGCTAAATGCTGATGATAGAAGTACAAAGAATAAAACGATCCTTATTCTTGAGGAACTTATATTGTCTAGATTGAGGGAACAACAAGAAGATAGATAGAAAGATGATAGATAGATAGACAGATAGATAGACAGACAGATAGATAGATAGATAGATAGATAAAATAACAATCAAGTTAAATGCAAATATGTAAAAAGTAGTCAGATACAAAGTAGTTTAGGAGAGAAATTGCTAGCAGCTGAAGAAATCAGGAAAGTCTTCTTCTAGAAGGTGATCCTTAAACTTCATCTAGAAGAAAGAGAGTACCTTTATGAGTCAGAAGTAAAGAGAGAGTACTTACAAGGCATGGGTTAATGCATGCTAGTACAAAGCCACAGAGGCAGGAGGAGTGCTGTGTGCAAGGAACAGAAAGAAGTAAGCTTTAGTTGGATCATAGAGTGCAGAAAAGTGTGTGATATTCAATGAGACTTAAAAGATACATTGGGGCTGGGTTGTGAAGTTATTTTAAAGGTAAACAAATGAGTTTCCATCTTATCCTAGAAGTAATAGGAAGCCACTGGCGTTAATTAAGAGTTATGCTCCTTCAATTAGATGGAGTAGGTATACCACTTCATAAGTGGGAGAAGGAGTAAAGGGTGGGTGATGATGCTGAAAAGTTCTGAGGAATTAAATAGAAGACATGCTAAATATTCTCTATCTTCTCAATGAAATGGTTATCTGATATAAATGATTTTGTATGTATGGGAGAGGTTGGGAGGGAGATAAGAGAAAATAAAATGACAGAGGAAGAAAAGAGGAGAAAAGAAAAAGGGGAATAAACATTTATATAGTGTCAACTATGTGTCAGACACTGTACTAAGTGTTTTTACACATAAGATCAATCTGATACTCACAACACCCTTGGGTGGTAGGTGTTATCATTATTCCCCTTTTACAATTGAGGGGACTCAGGCAAATAGAGGTTAAGTGATTTGTCTAGATTTGCACAGCTACTAAATGTCTGAGTCTGGATTTTAACATAGGTCCTCCCAACTTTAGGTGGAGAAGAAATGAAAGGACAGGAAAGGAGAGAAGAGAGGAGAGGAGGGGAGACAAGAAACTTTGCAGCAGATGTTGTATAGAATCATGCACAGAGTTGGTAAGTTAGTTGGTGAGTTGGTAAGTTGGTGAGTTAAAGACTTGTTGAGTAATCCAAGGGCCCAGTTGAGTTAACATCTTATATTTGTCATACATTTAAGACTACTTAATTTTGTGATTTTTCTCTAGTAATGCTCTGGGATAAAGGAGAGAAATTACAATCTAAGGATGACCCAGAGATGAAGATTTATTTCTCAGAAAAAAAATAAAGATAAAAGGGGCAAGGGATTCTTGGCTAATAGCTAATGGAACCTTAACCTGGCCAATCCCTTAGATGAAGCTGGATATGTAAGTAAGTGACAAAAAGGCAGAGAGAATAGAGCTTTCTGCTAAATAACTAAAGAATCTGTAAGTGTAGCCCCTAGATTACTAAAAAGAAATTCTACTAATCCCTGTGGTTTTTTTTTTTGCTTTCTACCTTGCTTATGATTTATATTGTTAAATTAAAAACCCCTCTGTGAATTGTTAAAATGGAAGAAACCCCAGGTCCAAAAATGGGGATCAGTAAAGAACCAGAATTCAATCACAGTTTATTTATTTTTACCACTCAATGTTTATCCTGAGGTGCTATTTTATCTCTTTTGTGGGGAAAATCTTGAGAGCTTGGAATTTTCTGACTTACTCCACCATTTTCCCAGAATCCTCTCCCCATTTAATTTCTTATGCCAACTCACGATATATTGAAACCACAATGGGGAAAGTCATGATATGGAAAGGATAACTGTAATTACTCTGGTTATTATGTTATGCTTTATATCAATCAGTGCAACGGTTGAAACAATCTGATTGATTATGATGCCATTCTTTCTTTGCATGTACATAGCTATAATAGAGTCAGAAGACCTGTATTCAAATCCTGCCTCTACTCCTTATTACCTGTGTGATCTCAGCAAGTCATTTGACTTCTTAGTGCCTCAATTTTCTCATCTATTAAATGAAGGATTGAACTAGGGTATGTCTAAGGACTTTTCCATCTTTAGATCCTCTGTGACATAATTGTCTCCATTTCTAGCATAGCAATATGTGAAGCTGAACTGATAAGTTGACCTACCACAGTTCCTATGCATATAAAGGCAGACTTCCTTCTTTCAGTTTTCAACTCAAGGTTTTCAACTCAATAAAGACTGATTAATCATATACTGTATGCAAGGTACCATGCTAGGCACTGATACAATCATTGATCTGACCTAGATCCTCTTTTTAAGGAATTTACAATTTATTGAAGTAAGAAATAAGCAGAAATAGCTAGTATTTATATATGGCTTTGATTTTTGCAGGGCACTTTACAACTATTGTTTCATTTGATCCTGACCCTATGAAGCAGGTAGTAAGAGTATACTCCTTTTACAACCCTGCAGAGTAAATGCTATTGTTATCTCCATCTTACTGATGAGGGAATGGAGGCTGAGAAAAGTTAGGTTAATTGACTAAGGTCCCATAGCCTGTAAATGTCTCAGGCAGGTTTCAAATTCAAGTCTTTCTGGCTCTAAATTCGTGCTGTATCTACTATGTCATCTTATCTGTCTCACAAAGAACTATGAAACTAGGACAGATGCATTAACTGCATAAGACAACTGCAGAAACAATGCTGTGAGTAAACATTTTCAAATTCATTTGAAGTAAGCTCATTTTATGAAATCCCATATGCAGAAAATGACAAAATAACTTTCATGGGACCTTAATGTCCAAGAATTGTTCATCTGGAATACATCATTTTTGAAGAACCTGCTCATTAACTGTGATAGTAAAACTTATGTAGATAAAAGGAAAAAGAAAGGGAATCAATTCTAGTGGCTATGAGCATGGAATTCTGGGAGAAATTACTAAGGTATGAATAACGCAGGAGACTCTGGACATAGAAGTAAAGAGATAAGAGTGTGGGTAGTAGAAGAGAAGACAACTTTCCTTCAGGTTTGGCAAATTACATCCCAGATTCAATTATCAACTTGAACTCTTCCTTTGGCCTAAGGTTTTAAATTCATTGTTTGGGATAACTGTGATTTTTTTTTTCAGGAAGGATACATAGGAACTCATCCTAAAGACGTAAAAAGAAAATCAAGAGTAAAGCAGTTTTTTTTTAAATAAAGTTATTATTTGTTTTTCAAATTGTTTTCTTTTTTACATTTTAAGTTTTAAATTCTCCCCTGCACTCCCACCCTTCCACTCACTACCCATTGAAAACGCAAGCAAAATTATAACAACCATGCATGTGAAATCATGCAAAACCTATTTCTGTATTAGCCATATTGTGAAAAAAATCAACCAAAAACCTAAAAAGCAAAAAAGTTATATTTCAACTTGCACACAGAGCTTATCAGTTTTCTTTATGGAGGTGGATAGCATTTTTTTTCATCATGAGTCCTTTAAATTGTCTTGTATCATTGTATTGATCAAAATAGCCAAGCCTTTCATAGTTGAACATCATTACAACATTGCTGTTACTTTGCACAATGATCTCCTGGTTCTTCTCATTTCACTTTGCAACAGTTTGTATAGGTCTTCTCATGTTTTGTTTATGTTTTTGTTTTCTGAAAGCACTTCCCTTATCATTTCTTATATCTCAATAATACTCCATAACAATCATATGCCACAACTTGTTCAGCCATTCCCCAATTGATTATACCCTCAATTTTCAATTCTTTGCCACTACAAAAAGTTGTTATAAATATTGATCCTTTTCCATTTGTCTTTGATCTCTTTGAAGTACAGACTTAGTAGTGGTATTGCTGGGGCAAAGGGTATGCACCATTTTATAGCCCTGTTCCAAATCATTCTCCAGAATGATTGGATTAGATCATAAGTACACCAACAGTTTATCATGTACCTATTTTCCATTAACTCTTCCAGCATTTGTCATTTCTGATAGGTGTGAGGTGCTACACCAGAGCGGTTTTAATTTACATTTTTGCAATCAAAAGTAATTTAGAGCATTTTTTCATATGACTATAGATAGCTTTGATTTCTTCTTTTGAAAACTGCCTATTCATATCCTTTGACCATTTATCAATTGGGAAAGACTTTTATTTTTATAAATTTGACTCGATTCCCCATATATTTGAGAAAAGAGGCCTTTATTAGACAAACTTGATATAATTATTTTTAATATTATTTCATTATCTATAGTACCTTTTAGCAAAATGTAGGTTCCCTGATTATCTCTTTTATTTAGGTCTATTTTTTTTATTTTGCTTTTTCTCAGATCATGATTACATCCCTGCCTTTTTTACATCAGCTGAAGCATAATAGATTCTCCAGCCCTTTATTTTGCCTCTGGTTTCTAATCCATTCTGCTATCTGCTTCCATTTTTTTGGGTGAGCTCAACCCATTCACATTCACAATTATGATTACAGTGTATTTTCCTCCATCCTATTTTCTCATGCTCACCTTTCTCTCTCTCTCTCTCTCTCTCTCTCTCTCTCTCTCTCTCTCTCTCTCTTAAACCTGTCCTTCCTCAAAAGTCTGTTTTGCTTCTGACCATTGTCTCCCTTAATCTGCTCTCCCTTTTATCATGTACCTTATATATTTTATTCCCTTCACCTCCTATTTCCCCATTGATTTAGATAGATTTCTATATATCCAACTGAGTGTGTGTGTTTATACATACACATGTGTGTGTCTCTGTGTGTATATATTCTCCTCTTTTAACTAATTTTCATGAGAGTGAATCAAGCACTGCCCATCCCCGCCATTTTCCCTCCACTGTAAAAGCTCTTCCTTGCATGCCTCTTTTACATAAGAAAAAACTTCCCTGTTCTATTTCTCCCTTCCCTCTTTTTTCATTGCATCAATCTTTCTTTTAATTATTTACTTTTTTTGAGTGGAGATCATCCCAACATAATCAACTCATATTCTTGCCCTCTCTGTACACTCCTTCTACCTGCCCTACTAATGATAAAGTTCTTAAGAGTTACAAATATCGTCTTCCCATACAGGAATGTAAATAGTTTAAACATATTAAGTCCCTTATGATTTCTTTCATATTTACCTTTTTATTCTTCTGAGTCTTGTGTTTGAATAGCATATTTTTTATTCAGTTCACATCTTTTCATTAGGAATGCTTGAAAGTCTTTTATTTCACTAAATATCTACTCAGTTTTACTGTATGGATTATTCTTGGTTGTAATACTAGTTCCTTTGCTTTCCATAGTATCATATTTTGAGCCCTCCAATCCTTTTAACATGGAAACTGCTAAATCTTGTGTGATAATGACTGTGACTCCATGATATTTGACTTTTTTTGGATACTTGTAATATTTTCTCCTTATCCTTGGAGCTCTGGAATTTGACCATGATATTCCTGTGAGTTTTTATTTGAGGATGTCTGTCAGGAGGTTATTAATAGATTCTATCAATTTCTATTTTACCCTCTGGATCTAAGATGTTGGGACAGTTTTCCTTTCTAATTTCTTGAAAGATGTTGTCTATGCTCTTTTTTAAAAAATCATGGCTTTCAAGTAGTCCAATGATTGTTAAGTTATCTCTCCTCTATTTCCCAGGTCAGTTGTTTGTTTCTGCTGAGATATTTCACATTTTTTCCTATCTTTTCTTTTGACTTTTGTTTTGTTGCTTCTTGATGTTTCTTGGAGTCATTAGCTCCCAATTAATTACCTAATTCTACTTTTTATGGAATTATTTTCTTGGGTGAGCTTTCGTATCTCTTATTCCATTTGGCTTATTCTGCTTTTTAAAGAGTTCTTTTCTTCAGTGAACTTTTATGCCTCTTTTATCATTAGGCCAAGTCTGTTTTTTAAGGTGTTATTTGCTCCAGTATTTTTTGTAGCTCTTTTACCAAGCTATTAATTAATTTTTCACAATTTTCTTGCATCACTCATTTCTTTTCCCAATTTTTCCTCTACCTCTCTTCTCTTTTCTTTAATTCTCTCAGGAAATCTTATTGCACTTATGTCCAATTAGCATTTTTGAAGCTTTGGGTTTAGCTGTTTTCATGCTGCTATCTTCTTCCGAGTTTGTGTCTTTTTCTCCTCTGCCTCCTTAGTAGATTTTTATGGTTATCTTTCTTTTTGTTTTGTTTTGCTTTTGTTTTGTTTTGTTTTTTGCTATTTGCTCATTTTCTTGCCTATTTCTTGACTTTGAACTCTATGATAAAGTTTGGCTCTACTCACTTTGGGGTGAGGAGGCACTGTCCCAACCTTTGCAATTTTTTGTGCTGCTATTTTCAAATTAACTCTGAGAGTCTACAAGCTTTGGGTGCTTCTAAGGTGGTGTGATGTGGGGAGATGTGTAGTCATTGCTCTCCTGATTTGTGCTCTGGTTTTTATGTAGGAAGGGCTTCTGCTCCCCTGTAGCTGCAAGTCCAAGAGATCCTGTTGGCCCTGGAACTGTGACCAAGTCCCCTACTCTTCTACATCCACAAGTGCTAGTGCCCCTCTTTGCCTTAGGACTGGGACCAGGCTCTGTGTTCCCTTGTGACCAAGAACAAGCACTCTTCTTTGCCCTTGAAATGTGACCCAGAACTGCTTATGGGCAACAGGGTTGCCAATCAGTTCCAGCTGCATCCAGTGTCAGCAAAGGGGCCCCTGTAATCTCTTTCTAACCAGTTGTCCAGTCCCCCTTACTGTCTCTGAGCTCAGAGCTCCAGAAGCTGCTGTTGTCATTAGTGTAGCTACCTCTAAAGCCCACAAATGGTGCTGGTGCTGCCTCTGCCACTCAGACGAGACTCCACCCCAGTGTCACAGTCTTTTCCTGCTGACCTCCTAAGTTGTGTTAGGCTTGAAAAATGTCTCATCCAGACCTTTTGATGGCTCTGCCACTCCAAAATTTTATTTGGGGGATTATTTTATAGGTGTTCAGAGGAGAACATTGGGAGAGTTCATCTGGATTGCAGCTTATACACTGCCATCATGACTCTGGTTATTGTCAATTTTATTAGGTTTATCAATTCTAAGGTGGTATATATTTGCATCTGGACATAAGAGAATGGAAAAAAAAATTTCTCTTTTTAAACCTACCTTTCTTGGCTTTCCACAGCCTTACCAGAACTATAAAGAAAAAAGGGAGAGGATCTCCTTTGGCCTCACATAAAATCAGAACTATTTTGAGGACAAGAATGCAGTTTCCTCCCAATGTGTCTTTGTTCAAGTGATAGCAAAGCCATTGAAACCTACTGATGGTGCTCATTGAAAATAATAGGCTCTATTATTTTTCCTGGCAATGATGCTGCCATGAGAGCATCAAAAACTGAAATAATGATGGTACATATTTGATGTACAGTAGAAAGGCAAAGTATGATTATGGTCAATTTCTGTCTCTATTTTCCTGTACCTCACAGTGGATAGATGATGGAGGATGGGGGGAGGATTGGTTATAATTTACAAGAGAGTGTTCATGTAGTTACACTCTTTTCAGATGCTCGTATATGATAGAATTAAATGATTTGTCTTAAACAGTTTGTGAAAGCAAAAATTTCTATTTAGGAAAGTCTCCAGAAACCAGAGTTTGGAAGTAATGTGTTCTTTAATTTAGTATTGAAATACTGTCATATTTGGTTACTGGGTAGGGGTTGCCACTGCAAATCTGGTATAAAATTTATATCTTTGAGACAGCACAGTGCAATAACACTGTATGACATGGTACACAATCAATAAAGATGAGTTTCTTAAAGATTATGAAGGACTAACAGTCTTTTTCCTAGGCTAGCTTGCTTTTTAACCCTAGATGTTCTCAGGGGATCTGATTTTCTGATCACTGATGAGGGAAAGGAGAATATGGGGAAAAGAGATTAAGTCTGGATGATGGTGATTCTGGGAAGGTAGAGGGCAGCCCCCATTGTAACAGACTAAGGCAGGCATCATCTTATTAGACAGTGAGAAATTACCAGGAGGAAAAGTCCCCTGCTGCCTGGTAACAGCTGAGAAGTAAAGGGCTCCCCCAGGAAGGGCACAAGTTCTGTTTCATTAAGGAAAAAAAAGAAACTTGCTTCTTTGGGACCTTTATTTGATGTTCCCTGTGATTAGTATTATATTTCAGCTATCTTAGAACAATAATACACCCACACCCACACACACACACACACACACACACACACACACACACACATGCATGCTCATTCCCAGCCCCACCTTCCCCTCACTGAAGCTCCCCTAATCAGTACCTTTTGTGCAAATAAATCGCCATTGGGGTTTATATTTAAAATGGGAATAGGCTCCTTTGCTTCCTGTATGTCTGATTAGAGCTCAAGGGAGGCAATTGGTGGCAAAAGCATGCAAAGCATTTCGACCATGAGGTGGCAAAGAGGAAAAGCAACACAAATTGCAGTTGACAGGTTTCCAGAGTGGGTCACCTCCTCATTCTCACCCCATTGATGCTCAAGGAGCCCCTTCAAGGCTTAGCTCCTTCATTAGGCCTTTTCTTATCCCCTGTTTCTTAGTGCTCACTTCCCCATAAATTGTTGTATATTGACTTAATTCATGTATTAGTCATTTTCAGCCTGTAAAATGTAAGCTTTTTGAGGACTACCACTATTTTGTTTTGGTCTATATATTCTTAGTACTTAGCTTAAGGTTTGGCACATAGTGAATAACTCTTACCGAATAAATAGGACTAATGCTCCCATACTTCCCCTAAACAAGCAACCTCCTCCCATCATGAAATGGACGGAGTGCTGGATTTATACTAAGAGTCATGGAATTTGAATCTGCAATAGTTCTGATACTTAAGACCTTTTTGACCTTGGATAACTCAATTATTTCATGGTTTCAGCTTCCTGCTCTCTAAAATAAGGAGATTGGACTAGAAGATAATGAAGACTTCATAGTGGAAAGAATACTTCATTTGGAGTCAATGAACTTGAGTTCAACTCCCAACTCTCTCACTTACTAACTGTGTGACCTTGGGCAAGTCACTAGAGTTCTGTAGTTTCTCCCAGAATTCTATGCTTATCATCGCTAGAACTGATCCCCATTTTGTCTAGATAAGTTTTTTTTATAACAGTTGATGAACAGGTTCTCTCATAAAATGAAAGGGCTGGAGTCAATGACCTTGGTCCTTTTCAACTCTATTTGCTATGGATACAATGAATTTTCTGCTTGGTTTTTAAGGAAGGCTTTTCTGAGAAGTTCCAAAGAAGTAGACAAAATGAGGAAAATGGGAATAATAATATCACTTGTCTCACAGGGTTTTTGTAAGGTTCAAATGACATAATATTTATAAAGCACTTAGCACAGCTCCTGACACATAGTAGACACTTAATGAATGCTTGTTCCCTCTCATCTCACACAACTACCCATTTATTTAGAAGTAAATTATAGGACTAGAGCTGGGATGGACCTCTGAAATTATCTAGTCAAATATTTTTACAATTGAAGAAACTGGGACCATGAGAGGTCAAGTGATTTGCCCAGGGTCATGTAGGTAGTAAGTGATGGGTAGTAAGAGGTGGAATGTGAATTCAGCTCTTCTGACTCTTCTGTACCATGCTATTTCCAATAGAGAAGGCTCAAGTTTAATAAGGTTATATTTATCAAGGAAGACTGAAAAAAAAATTGGAATCTTTGCTATAGTTAGGGGTAGTCATCAGGGAATGGGGACAAGGCAGGAACAGTATAACAGCACATCCAGCTCCTTATACATAGGAGGTGGCATGGTGAATAGAGTATTGGACAAAGTCAAGGTCACTAGGTATATAACCCAGAACAACTCATTTAATTTTTTCTTATGTGTAAAATGAGGAAGTTGAACTTGATCTTTCTGAGGAGCCTCCCAGCTCTAAATATATGATTCTATGATTGTAGTAGGTGTTTCACAAATGTTTTGTGGATTGATGCATTACCATCTGCCTGGGATGGCCCTAGATTGGCAGAGAATCATAGCTTGTTTGAGCATCCTTAAATTTAGAATATGGCTTGAGTGGCCACTTTTATTGCCACTTCTAGATACCTTTTCTTTTTTCCAAACTTGATAATAACACCAGTGATGATAGTGGAAATTCTGAAACAGCTGTTATTTGCTGTTACCTTTACCCTATGGACTCTCCACATTATGGGGTTGTGAACTATAAGAGTTAATGCTTGGTAAGAATCGCATGGTTTCAAGCTGGGGTCAGGGGAATTGTCTTGCTTTGGTTTTGTTTTGTTTTGTTTTGTTTTGTTTCATCCTTGATGCTCCCTGTCCACAAAGAGAAGGCCTATTCCTGGCCAAATCTAAAAAGTAACAGTGCCATAAAATATTGGCAAGTATACGAAAAGTTCTGTTCCATTCAACAAACATTTCAGTCACTAGGCACTGTGCAAAGAACTAGAGATAAAAAAGAAAATAAAAGCCAATGCCTGTCCTCAATGAGTTCATACTTTGCTAGGAACAGACAATCTACAGACAAAAAAATCATCTGCACTCAACACATGCTAGGAGGAAGTTTAAATATGATAGACTCCATTTCCTCAGTTACAAAATGGCATAACTAATGTTACAGAAGCAAAGGATCACAGAATTTTAGAGTTAGAAGGGACTTCAGTGACCGTTTAGTCTAACCCAAACCTAGAAAGAATGCTTACTGTAATATATCCAATATATGGTCATCCAATTTCTGCTCAAAACCCTCCAAGAGGGAACCCTCCTCCTTCTGAGGCCGCACATTCCTCTTTTGGAAAACTCCAATCATTAAGAATTTTTTTTCCTGTTTGTTAAGATCTCCATGACTTTGTTCATGCTATTCCACCCATACTGTATACTTGAATTGACTTCCAACCACCTCTCCATTGCCTAAATTTATATTTATTTCATGGTCCAAGTTAATCCCTATTTACTGTATCTAGAATCATCCGTCCTATCTGAAGTGTTTGCAAGTCTTGCTCTAGCTACATGATATATCTAGCACCCATTACCTTCTCTCAACTCACTAGCCACTACCCTAGTTCAAGCCCTCACCACTTCTTGCCTGGACTTTTGCAATAGACTCCTATTTGGCCTCCCTACCTCCAAGTATCCTTGCTTCAATCCATCCTTTATACAGATGCCAAAGTGATATTCCCAAAGCATGAGTTTAAAAGGTTATTTTCCTGCTTAAGAAACTATTTTAGCAGCTCCCTATTTCCTTTATAACAGGGATTATTGACCTGGTGTTTGTGAACTTTTTAAAAAATATTTTGGTAATCATGTTTCCATGTAATTTGTTTCCTTTATAATCCTGTGTATTTTATCCTATGCATTTAAATATATTATTCTGAGAAGAGATGCACTAGATTGTCAGAAGATTTTCAGACATGAGAAAAGTTAAGATACTCCTCTCTCAAATAAACTACAAACTCCTCTTTTTAGCTTTTAAGGTCCTATCTGGCTCTGGACCACCTTATCAGGAATTTAGGACATTTCTATCCTTCAAGCACTATATGGTTCAGCCAGACTTGCTTCTCTGATAGTCTTCATCTCAGCTTAAGAATCATCTCCTACAGAAATTTATCCTGAAACCTCTCCCTGAATTGCTGGTGTCCCCCACTCCAAAAATAGTATCTATTTTATTTTTTAACACATCTGTAAGTTCCTTGAAGTCAAAGCCTTTTCTTTCTTTTCTTTTCTTTTTTCAGTATTTACATCCCCAGTGCTTAGCTCATTGTTTAGCCCATAACAGTCACTTAATAAATACTTCTTGAATTAATTGATAAAATTAATGAAATAAGGAATGAAGTAGTAATAAAGTCATATAATTTTGCTTCCCTTTCTTGCCTTTCTCCACCTCCACCCCAGTGCATAATACATACTGCTGGGCACATTATAGGCATTCCCCACTTCCTTCGTTCTTGAGTTCCTCCTTGTAGCCCATGATATTTTTACCTTCTTTTATATCCCTGTCCTCCCCTCCTTACCACCACCACTTTCCTCCAATCAATACAGTAGTGTACTGTGTGCACATAATAGAAGGTTGTTTGTTTATATAAAGGTCTTATCCTTTTAAGCTTGGGTTGTCCCTAGTAGGCAGAAGCAAGAAAACACACCCACATGAAAGTTCTGTAAGGGTCACCATCCAGCTTTTTTCCATTTCCCTGGTGGTAACCAAGTACACAGGCTTTGTTTGTATACAGCTGGGCTCTCTGCCCTGGATCCTGCTTGAAGCGTGACCGCAGATGGTGCCCAGCTCAGGTCTGGACAGAGGTTGGCAACCTTTCCAAGGTGGTGTGCCAAGGTTATGACCTCTTTTTTTTCTCCAGGTGTGTTGATTCTCACAGCTGGAGCTTGGGTTAGGGGGAGGGAAGAAAGGAGCTTTCACAAGTGGCAGCAGGTGGAATCTCACAAGTGGCCTGGGAAGGAGGAGGAGAGGTGGAGGTTCATGTGCCACTAGAAACTGACCCATATACTATCTGTGGTGCACGTGCCATGATTTACTAATCCATACCCTAGAGAACTGGGAAGGAGGTCAAAGGGGGTGGTGTCCCTGTAACCAGAGTTATTTACACCTCTCAGTGCAAAGGCAAGAGTCAAGCTGAATGAGTGACCATATAGGTCATTAACCAAATGCAGAAATAACTATTATTAGAAAGCAGACCTGAGGGCATCCAAGGGAGAGAAAAGAATGTTTTCCCTGTGCATATTTTCCCCCTGCTTATGCTGCACATTTTTTTCATGGTTTATTGCTCCTTCAAAATCACAGGCTTCAAAAAAATGAATTTTGAAACTAGGTGCTCATCCTATTTAACTGGCTAGAAATTTTCATCTCACTCCCTAGAATAAGGACCTAGTGGGGCACCCCCACTTCCCACATTCTCAACCTGCCCTATTGTTACAATGTTCTGACTGACTTTTAAAAAGAAATTTCAAATTTCAGAATTCAAAACAAATGATTTAAAACCTGAAAACACAAAGAGGATATACTTTATTTTCTGTTGTCCTTAGTTTTTTTTTTTTTTTTTTTTTGTTAAGATTTGAATATCAGTTCAAACAGTTAATCACTGTGTGATCCTGGGAAAGTCAAAACCTCTGGGACCTTCAATTTCCTCATCTGGTGAATGAGGACTGTTATACCTACCACACAGGGTTCTTGACAAGAAAATGCTTTGTAAATATTAATGAGTTGCAGAAATATTAGTTATTGTTATTGGGATATAATATAGTATCTACTATGTGCCTTGCACTGTGCTAAACACTTTTACAAATATTATCTCATTAGATCCTCACAACGACCCTGGAAGGAAGTTACTATTATAATCCCCACTTTACATTTGAGAAAACTGAGTCAGAGATTAAATGACTTGCCCAGGATCACACAGCTTGTAAGTGTCTGAGGCCAAATTTGAACTCAGATCTTCCTGACTCCAGGCTTAGGGCTCTATCCACTTGGCCACATGACTGCCTTTTAATAGACAAGATTCACTCTTTGTGTGAATTTTACCAATGACAGCTTCATCAAATGCAAATGAAAGATGGTAGCCTTACCTCTCAAAATACATTTTTCTGTGCTAGATGGATAAAGCATTAATTTAGCACTTACTGTGTGCCAGACATTTTGCTAAATGCTAATGAGAGAGAGAGAGAGAGAGAGAGAGAGAGAGGTATAACTCCAACATTTAGGCATATATGTACACACACACACACACACACACACACACACATGCACACACATACATGAAAACAGAATGAATTGTACTGTCAAAGATCTTACATTCTACTCAGGGAAAACAGCAGAAAGGAAGGAAAGAAGAGGGAGGCATATTTGCGCTGGGGTAAGGGAGCTGATGGTAGGGTGGAATTATCCACAAAGTGAGTTAATCTAGGAGTGAGTACCATGCTGCTTTCTACTCAAAACAAAAATATGAATGATTCAATATCATTGATTTTAAGGAGGTAGAGCAAAAGTACAGCAAATATGTTGCAAAAACTTTTCCCCCTCTTAGTACATGCCCTGCTAAGGCTACAGTCTGGGTTGGCTGATGAATTCAAATGTGCTGATTGTTCAGTAGACCACTATCAATAATGCACACAAGCATTCGCCTTGCTACCAAACCTCCTTTCATAAAAGGATTGCTGAAGGATCTTTTGACGATATATGTAGCACACAAGGCAAACTAGTGTTGTCTTGGGATCATGCCTGACTAGGAATGCATCCCTCCAGGGCCAGAGAATCAGATGGCACAGCTGCATATTGGATACCTCGGGAATACAAAGACCTCTTTTTTTTTGTTCTTTACTCTTTTTCTCTCTTCCTATTGTTATGTACTGAGAAGAGCTGTAGATTTTAGGAAGCAGAAGTCTTGAGCACAAGTCCCAGTTTTTTGCTGCATGTTAGTTATTAAGGTTACTTCCCATCTCTGGCCTTCAGTTTAGTTTTCTTTAAAGTGAGTGGCTTGAGCTAGATAATCTCTTATGTTCTTTGTATGCCTAATGTTCTATGATTTATGATATTTTATAAAATATGAAATTTAAAGCCCAGAATGCCATTTCCTGTTTTGGTGTCCTGTTCCTCCAGTTCAGTTTTGAGCCCATTGCCAGAATATATCACACAGACCAAGGCTCAGTGTGTAGGATGGTGCTTACTGCAAATCTGAAACATAATACAACCACAAGACTCAGAATTGAAAGGGGCCTTAGTATAGCTATTACAACTGTCTCATGTCGCTATGAAGGAAACTGAGGCTCAGATAAGTTTAGTGACTTGCCCAAGCTTGCACAGAAAGTATTAGAGACAAGATTTGAACCCAATCTTTGGACTCTAGATTGTTTTTTTTTTTCCCTTACAGCAAACAGTTCCTTGTGCTTATTGGATTTAATTTAAGCGAATTGAATTCAATTGAATTGAATTGAGTTCAATGCAATTTTATAGTGCCTTGGAACAGGCCTTTCTATACTAAGAGGATATGGAAATTTTTGTTTGGTGGAAATGTTCTAGTTCCTTTCCCTTCACATAGAAGTCTGGGGATATCCTTGGGAATTCTCTGTCTGACTAACTGTTGGATGCTTGCACAGGGGGAAAGATCAGCCCTAGATTCAGGTAAACAAAATGTATCTAAATTAGTTTTAGGCAAGCAAACAGCTTAGCTTCAGTGAAACGAACAGTTCAGTTGATGTTAATCCCAAGTGGACATCAAGGTGGAAAAGTAGAACTCAAAAATAATAGCCAAAAGCAGAGTGATTTACATTTTCCTGGAGAATCAGTCCTTATCTTGATCTCTGAAACCAATCTATAGAGGCCTAATAAAGTAAAAGATCTCCATCAATAATGCAAATGCAATGTCTTCAAGGGGTGTGTATAATTAATTAAAAGGATGGGGATATAAATACTGCAGTAAGTTTAAGTGATTACCAGAGGGGCCCTAGCTAATTTAGAAGACCTTTGGCTAAGCTAGAAGCAAACAGCATGAAGTTACTATGGTAAAAATACCACCCTCCAAAAAAAATGCAGGATCCATTGGACTCTAAAACAAAGATGCCCACTGAATGACAGCCCCTTGATAATGCATCTTAATGCATTGTAAATAGTGTAGCAACTATACTACTTTTCATATAAATGTCAGGCTAGACTTAGGAGGGTATTTTCTTCTAGTCCAAGTAACCATGAAGCTCAGAAATATATTTTTTTTCCTTTTTGTTTCAGAGCATGGTTTTAATGAAATTATACTGTCACTTGGCAGTTGCAAATTGTCACCTCCTATCAATTTGTAGGGTCACAAATGTAACTTTTTCCCCTCCTACACTAACAAGTTCAACTTAGAAAATACTGACCTCTTGAATGAACACTAAACTGAATAACTAGAGCCTGAGTAGATTCCAAAATGGAAAGGGGATAAGGTTGCTTAATATAAAGAATGAAGACTTTTCAGACAGTGAAAAAGACATGCTGTTTCCTAGTATATCAAGGAATATCCTAGGCTGCTAGGCCGCAGAGTGATCAGAAAGGTGGACTTGAATTCAGGAAGGTCTGAGTTCAGATTCCAACTCTGAGACATACTTAACTGTGTGACCCAGGGTAAATCATTTGATCTATTTCAGCCTTGTTTCCTCATCTGTAAAATGGTGATAATGATAGCACCTACCTCAGAGGGCTGTTATGAAAATCAAATGAGATATTATTTGTAAAGTAATTTGCAAACCTTAAAGTACTATAGAAATACTAGATATTATGTCCATGCACAAGTGGGTCATTAAAGGATCTATAATCATCACCTTGAACATATTCCATAAATATCAGGGAAGAGATCAGTAGGGGATTTTTTTTCTTCTGTCAACTCTTTTGTAATTAGACAAATTCAGTAAACTTTTGTTTAGCATTCATTGGGTTCAAGGCGCTGTGCTATGCACTGAGATTATAAAGATAAATATAACAGACACCATTGTCAAAAAGCTTATAAAATAATAGGGGAGAAACAACCTGTATGAAATAACTATTAAATCATCTATATTATAGAAGTTACCTAAGTAGAGGATAGAGAGATAAATGTGTAGGGCATGGAGACAAGGGTTAGACAGCTCGTCAGATACTTCCTAACTGTTAGAGCCAGGGTTCTCTTATCTATAACATTGGAATAAGTCAACAAATTAAAAAAAAAAAACATGTATTAAGCACTTATGTGCCAGACACTGTGTAAATAGTACCTATGCTAACTTCCTAATAGGGCTAGTGTTAGGAAAATTCTTT
Source organism: Vombatus ursinus (assembly GCF_900497805.2). Classification (NCBI taxonomy): domain Eukaryota; kingdom Metazoa; phylum Chordata; class Mammalia; order Diprotodontia; family Vombatidae; genus Vombatus; species Vombatus ursinus. The sequence goes on along the minus strand of NW_020954572.1, from coordinate 5,953,615 downwards.
ACAAACCTTAGAGCATTATATGAACATTACCTTTGCATGAGTATATTATACAGGAAAGAATTTGGGAAGCTAGGTGGTACAGTAGATGAAGTGCTGGGCCTGGAGTCAGAAAGATGCATCTTCCCGAGTTCAAATCTGGCCTCAGACACTTACTAGCTGTGTGACCCTGGGCAAATCCCTTAACTCTGTTTGCCTCAGTTTTCTCATCTGTAAAATGAGCTGGAGAAGGAAATGGCAAACCACTCCAGTAACTTTGCCAAGAAAACCCCAAATAAAGAATTGGACATGACCAAAAAATGACTGAACAGCAAGAAAATTTGATGAGTTCAAAGAAGATGTACCGACAAAACTATGTGATATTTAAGGAGAGAGAAATCACTTCCCCCTAGGGAGTGATGAAGAGCAGAAATGTTTCCATGAAGGATGTAGGACTTTTGTCACACTGAAGAAGGAGGAAAATTTGGCCAAATGAGCCATTTCCTGTGATTATTCGATATACCTAGAATGCACTCCCTCCTCACCTATGGTTTAGAGCTGCTGCACGAAACCTTTCCTCACCCCCAAAAAACTGCTAGTACCCTCATTCCCTAACTGCCTTCTATTGAATGACTTTATACTTATCTGTATTTATGGGAATAAATACAGTACATATTTATGTACTTGTCTTTCCAATTAGAATGTGACCTTCTTGCAATTAGAATTGTTTTATTCTTTGTATCCACAGTAATCAGCATAATGCCTACTATAAAGTAGCCATTTAATACAAGCTTCTTAATTGATTGGGTCTATGCCTCAAAGAAATAAAAAAAAAGAAGAAAAGGGCCCTTATTTACAAAAAAGTATTTATAGCAGCTCCGTTTGCAAAGGCAAAAAATTGGAAAGTAGGGTATCACCATCAATTGGGGAATATATGAACAAATTATGGTACATAAACGTTATAAAATACTATTGTGCTATAAAAAAATGATGAAAAGGATGGTTTCAGAGGAACCTGGGTAAGCTCCTATAAAGTCCTGCCATGAGCAGAACTAGAAGAACACTTTCTATAATAAGAGCAACATGGTAAACATAAATAGTTTTGAAAGATTTAAGTTCTTAAGATTTGGTTCTACAGGGCCCTGAAAGGCTGAGTAGTAGTTTTATAAACTTATAGTCCTCAAGCCCCTTCTAGTGTTTTCCTTTGTTAATTAACAAGTGATATCAATTAGACAGCTAGATTTAATTAACCTTTAGAAATAGGGACTTAACTATGGTTATATGGTAAGAGTTGTTGGTATAAAACAGCCTTCTAAACTAATGGCACACATACAGATTTCAGGAAAAAGTGGGCCCAAGTTTAGAGTACACACACACACACAACCCCATTGTGATGGGGTTATTATTTGGTCCTGAAAATTCCTCTCCTCAGTGTGTCTAACTTAGGAGAAGGAGGAGGAGAAGGAGGAAGAGAAAGAAGAGAAGAAAGAAGAAGAGGAGGAGGAGGAGGGAGAGATAACTTAGGTGCAGTGGTGTTCTAGTAAATGTTTAACATGTGGCTCATTTGACTTCCCAGAAAAACAAAATCATGCAGAACACACTTTAAAGGAGAATCTGTATCATTAGTGGATTCACCATCACTTTCTTAAGTCTAAACAATTCACAAAACAGCAGCTCAAGTCCTGTTTTATAGTATTCACTGATTTTCCAAAAACTTAACAATTGGCTCTCCTGATACAGTTGGAATTGGCTCCAGCACACCTCTGCTTAGGGGCTATAAGGAAGCCAGGGCACTTGGGAAAATAGGAAAGGGGCAGAGTTTTGTTTTGATTGTAGAGATCCAAAGGTCTCATTTGGCAAGCTGACCTGGTACCAACAGGGCATGCAGATAAGGATATCCAGGAAAGTGTTGGAAAAATACGACTGTAACTCCAGGGAAAGGTTGGAGGTGGAGATAAAGATTTGGAAGTCATCTGCACAGAGGTGATAATTAAAGCCATAGGATTAGATAAAATCACCAAGGGAGTGATAGGAGGTCATTAGCAAACTTAGAGAGAATTTTTTCAGTTGACTGGTAGAGACATAAGCTAAATTGCAAAAGGGGCTGAGGAGTAAGTGGGTGGTGAAGTGGAAGTAGTGAATATAGACTCCTTCTTTTAAAAGTATTCAATAGACATTTTGAAGTGTCTACTATGTGCAAGGCATTACTTAACCTCTTAGAGCCACAAGCAACTTTCTAAAACCACAAGTTATAGAGGAGTTGCTGATCTGTATTCTTAGATGGTGTTTCCACATGAGAAGTTCCTTACACTAATGAAGTCAGAAATCTAGGGGGGAGAGAGAAAGAAAGAAAGAAAGAGAGAGAAAAGGAAGGAGGGAGGGAGAAAGGAAGGAAGGAAGGAAGGAAGGAAGGAAGGAAGGAAGGAAGGAAGGAAGGAAGGAAGGAAGGAAGGAAGGAGGAAGGAGGAAGGGAGGAAGGGAAGGAGGAAAGGAGGGAGAGAGAGAAAGAAAAAAATAAAAAAGAGAAAGAAAGAGGGTGGGGGATAGAAATGAAGAGAGAAAAGAAGGAAGGAAGGAAGGAAGGAAAGAAGGAAGGAAGGAAGGAAGGAAGGAAGGAAGGAAGGAAGGAAGGAAGGAAGGAAGGAAGGAAGGAAGGAAGGAAGGAAGGAAGGAAGGGAGGGAGAGAGGGAAAGAAGGAGGGGCAGGGAGGTAAAAGCATCTGAAAGGTGCTGATAATACAGAGATGAAAAAAATAATCTTTTCTCTCACGGAGTTTACATTTCATTGGGCAATGCATGCCAATAAAGAGGAGAAGAGAAAGAGTATGATAATTTTAGCAGGTAACAGGATCAAAAGGTTTATTTTAGGCTAGGAAGACTTGAACCTATTTGTAGACTGAGGGAAATGAGCCAGTAAAGAGGGAAAGATTGAAGATGTATGGAAGAGAGAGGTGATTGATGGAACAAGGTAACTGAGCAGACAGTGTGGATATGATGGAAGCTACAGGCAAAAGCAATAGCTCTGGAAAGTAAGAGGATCATCTCTTTCCCCAAGACTGGAGTTGAGGAGCAAGGAATACATGGGGTATTTGTAAAGTTTAGATGAATAGATGAGAGAACTAAGAAATTTCACATCCATCTGCTTGGCTGCATCTGTCCCATAAAGCAGTTAGAAGATTTTGCCAAAATCTGAAAGGGTGTAGAGCCATGTGGATGGAGACACAGTATTTAGATAAAACAAGGTCCTTGCCTTGATGGAAGTTATAATATAATAAGGGCATGAGATACAAACTTAGGTTACTATGATACACAATAACCAACCCATTAAGCAACTGATCAGTTTGCAAGCATTTGTTAAGCTCCTACTATTTGCCAGATACAATGCTAAGTATAGCGTATACAAAGTCAAAACTGAGATAATAATACATATGTGCTTTAGTTCTTTAGAAAGGTGACATTATCATATACTAGATGAACAAGCCAGTTAATGCATGAAGTCTGAGCCAGTAGTTTGTTATGAACAGAAAGGGTCAGGGAAGTCTTTTTGAAAAATGGGGCTAAAACTTTGTTCATCTTTGGGAAGAGTTACCTAGGTAAGGCGGGCTCTAAAGAGTTTCCTCAAACTACTGTGCTTCCTAAGTTGACATCAAAGAAAGAGAATGCCTGTCATTGAACATATGAGGAATATGAATATGATCAGGGTGTAGCATTGTCCTATATATCTCACGCACTTAAAAATTGTTGACCATATTAAATCTTGTTGTACGAATTTATCTTCTTTTTGTTGGTCCAGATGTGATTTCATTCAATCCAAAATTCCCTTCAGCAATGCTGATTGAGCAACTTCCCTGCAATTTAAAGTTTTAAAGGTTTGTCTGGGGCCCTGAGAGGTTCTGGGACTTTCCCAGATTTAGTTAGTATGTTTTAGAGGCAGAATTTCAAGGCAATTCTTTCTGATAAAGAGGTTGTCTCTGCCCACTATGTAATATTCTCTCTCCATTTACTCAATTATTAGTACTAAAATATTAAGTGAGAAATACAGATAGATAATTTGTGTGAAACCAGTTTGGGAATTTTAGAGGATCACAAACTCAATATATTATGGCAGCCATGAAACCCAATGTGATCTTAAGCTGAATAGTAAAACAAAACAAAACAAAACAAAAAACCCAACTAAGCAAACCAAACAAACAAACAAACAAAAACAACAACAACAACAACATAGTTTTTGAGAATAGGAATGTGATAGTTTCACTGTTATTTGCTGTGGTCATACTGCATTTAGAAGACTATATTCATGTCTATGTGCCTTGATTCAGGAAGAATACTCTTAAACTGGAGAATGTTGAGAGGATGACCAGGATGGTAAAGCAGGTCATAACACATGGTGACTGTTCAGTTACTCTAAAGAAGGGATGCAGAACCTGTGGCCTTGAAGTCACGTGTGACCTCTAGGTCCTGTAGTGCAGGCCCTTTGACTGAATCCAAACATCACAGAACAAATTCTTTTATTAAGCAGATTTATTCTGTGATGTTTGGATTCAGTCAAAGGGCCACACTCGAGGACCTAGAGGGCCACATGTGATCTCGAGGCCACAGGGAATGGGGGACCATTAAAGCTGACTTCAAACATTTGAAGGGCCTATTATGGGTAAAAAGTCATTAAACTTGTTCTTCTTAGAGCCCAATGGCAGAATTAAGAGCAATGAATGTGTTTGGGATGTAAAGACATACTTTTTGCATTAATATAGGGAAAATCTTCCTAACAATTAGAATTATCCAAAAGCACCTTGGTAAATAGCAGTTTTCTCCCATTTCCCCACATCCAGGACTTTGAGTGAAAACTAGATGACCACTTATTAACTGTGTCACGAAGGGGGTGTTTCTTACAGTCTCAGTTGGATTAGATTAGTTCTGTGGTAACTCTGTTGAATTAGGTGACTTCTACTCCAACTCTTCGATTCTGTGATTTCTAAGAATTATTGATGGGCTCACCCTGTTGTGTCCTAAGTCTTTCTCCTCTTTCTCCCCCCATTTTAATATTTCAACCCTTAATTCAGTGCAGCTTTTTGCAGTTTCTTTAGGGATTAATCAAATATTTGTGAAGTACTATTTTCCCCCTCCTCCTGGCTCTGCAGTCCCCAAAGGGTTCAGATATGCTGTCTACAACTGTTTCTTTCAAGAGTCCTTTGATGACATTAGACTTTAGCATGAAGAAAGAACAAAAATCATTCTCTGGAAGCCTCTGGCCTCTGTGGTTTTCTTGGAAACCCATCAAGCTGTACTTATATGTCTAGTGTCAAGATGGCAGATTGAGGAAGTAACCCTCTGAAGCCGTTCCAAATACCTCTTCAAACAACTAGGAAACTGCCTCACAATTGATCTAGGAGCAGGGATTCAGCATACCAGCCTGGCAAGAAAGATCTGTCCTTTTGGAGTGGGAGGGGAGTGAGGTCCAAGGGCCACCAACCTCTCAGCAGGGGGCCCACAGCAAGGCTCCAAGCCTGGAGCAATCCACCAGTGATGCCCCACCTTCCTGCAAGTCAGCAACCCCCAAGTCACCCCAGTGACACCTATGCCAGTACAAGCCACCAGTGAGTCCCTGACCCCATTGCTGACCATTAGTGAAGCCCTGCCCTAGGGCTGGACAACAGCGAGACCCTACCCCTGGGGCTTACCAGTCAAGAGACCCTGCCTCCATAGCAATCTGGCAGTAAGGCCTTAGTTAGACCAGTAACAAGATTCCCTCTTCCAGGGCCAGCCATCATAAAGACTCTGTTCCCATAGCAACCCAACAGCAAGGCCCCACACCTGGAGCAGGCCAGCAGCTAAACTCCACACTGAGGGGAGGCCAATAGGGAGGCCCCACCCCCAGTACAAGTAGAAAAAAAACCTACCCTCCAGAGAAAACAAGCAGCTAAGTCCTGAAGCCTAATGAAAGCCAGCACTAAGACCCAGAGCCCCAACACAAAACACTTGAGACAGTGCAGGACCAAAGCCCAACTCTCACCTAAAAACATCAAGTTGCAAAAAAAAGGCAGAAAAAAATGAGCAAGAAACAAACAAAAAAAAAGCTTGTCATTAGAAAGTTACTATGGTGATAAGGAGGATCAAGGCATAAACTTAGAATAGGTCAGTTTTGTCAAAATGGCTGCATGTGAAGCCTCAAAGAAAAATGTAATTTGGTCTTAGGCCCAAAAAGAATTCCTAGAAGAGATTTAGAAGGATTTTTAAAAGCAAATTAGAGAAGTAGATGAAAAATTAGGAAAAAGAAGTAAGAGTAATGCAAGGGAAAAAAACAATATCATGGGAAAAGATATACAAAAAATTTACTGAGGAAAACAACTCCCTAAAAAATTGAATTTACCAAATGGAAAAGGAAGTACAAAAGCTCACTCAAGAAAATAATTCCTTAAAAATTAGAATTGAACAAGTGAAAACTAATGACTTTATGAGACATCAAGATATGATAAAACAAAATTTAAAAAATAAAAAAGAAGAAAATATGAAATTTCTCTTTGGAAAAAATAACAACTGACCTAGAAAATAGATCCAGAAGAGATAATATAATAATTTTTGGACTGTGACAAAAGCAAATTAAAAAAGCAATGACAAAAACAAAAAACAAACAAACAAAAAAACCTAGACATCATCTTTCAAGAAATTATCAAAGAAAACTGCCCTGATATATTAGAACCAGAGGGCAAAATAGAAATTGAAAGATTCCACTGATCACCACCTGAAAGAGTTCCCAAAATGAAAACTCCCAGGAACATCATAGCCAAATCCTAGAGCTCACAGGTCAGGGAGAAAATATTGCAAGCAGCCAAAAAGAAACAATTCAAATATCTTGGAGCTAGGGTCAGGATTACACAGGATTTGGCACCTTCCACCTTAAAGAACCAGAGGGCTTGAAATACAATTTACCAGAAGACAAAGGAGTTAGAATTACAACCAAGAATCACCTACCCAGCAAATTTGAATACAATCTTTCAGGCAAAAAAATAAAAGGATATGTAACAAAATAGAGGGCTTCAAATATTTCTAATCCAAAGACCAGAGCTGAATAAAAAGAAAAATGATACCAAATATAAGACTCAAGGGAAACATAATAAAGTAAACAAGAAACAAAAAAGAGAAAACATAAGAAATTCAGAAAGAGTAAACTTTATATTTCTATATGACAAGATAATATTTGTAACTCAACAACTTTTTTACTACAAGAGCAAGTAGGAGTACATGTTGACAGAGGGTGTGGATATAAGGTGACTTTGATGGGATGATACCCTCCCTAAAATAAAAAAAATTAAAAAAAAATAAAGAAGTGAGAAAGAAAATTTCATTGAAAGAAAAATGGGGGAGATTGAATGGTGTAAATTATCCCACATAAAACAGGCATGAAAGAGCTGTTATAATTGAGGAGAGGATGGGCTGGGGGAAAGGGGCAGTGGTTGACCAGCAAAAGTTAAACCTTATCCTCATCACAATTGGCTCAAAGAAGGAATAGCATATATACTCATTTGGATATAGAAATCTATCTTATCGTATAAGGAAGTAAAAAAGGATGGGGATAATAGAAGGGAAGGGGAAGGCTGATAAAAGGGAGGCTATATAGGAGAAGGCAGTGATCAGAAGTAAAATACTTGTGAGGATGAAAGGAGGGTAAGAGAATGGAGGGGATAAATAAGCAAAAAACAGCATGGAGGGAAATACACAGTTATCATAACTGTAAATATGAATGAGATGAACTCACCCATAAGACAGAAGAAGAAAGTAGAATGGATTAAAAACCAAAATCCTACACTATGTTGTTTATAAGAAACACAATTGAAACAGAGAAACAAACACAGCATAAAAGTAAGGTCCTGGAGCAGAATCTATTATATTTTAGCTGTAGCAAAGAAAGCAGGGTAGCAATCATGATCTCAGATAAAGCAAAAACAAAAATAGATTTAAGTAAGAGAGATAAAGAAGGAAATCATGTTTTGCTGAAAGGTACCATAGACAATGAAGTCATATCAATACTAAATATATATACACCAAATGGTATCGCATCTAAATTTTTTAAGAAGTTGAATGAGTTACAGGAGGAAATAGATAACAAAACTAATGAGGGACCTCAACTTTCCCCTCTCAGAAATAGATAAATCTAACAACATCAACAACAACAAAAAGAATGAAGGTAAGGAGGTGAATAAAATTCTGGAAAAGTTAGATATGATAGGTCTCTGGAGAAAATTGGAAATAGAAAGGAATATACATTTTTTCTCAACAGTACATGACACCTATACAAAAATGACCATGTATTAGGGCATTAAAAACATTACAACCAAACGCAGAAAAGCAGAAATAGTAAATGCATTCTTTTCAGACTAAAATGCAATAAAAATTACATTCAGTAATGGACAATGGAAAGAGAGATCAAAAATTAATTGGATATTAAATAACCTAATCCTAAAAAAAAACCAAATAGATCAAAGAAGAAAATCATAGAAACAATTGATAATTTCATTAAAGAAACTGACAACAATGAGACAACATACCAAAATTTATGGGATGCAGCCAAAGTGGTACTAAGGGGAAAATTTGTATCTCTAATTGCTTACATCAATAAAGTAGAGAAAGAGGAGATCAATGAATTGGACATGCAACAACAATAACAACAGCAAATCCCCAATTAAACACCAAATTGGAAATTCTGAAAATGAGAGATTAATAAAATTGAAAGTAAGAAAATCATTGAACTAATAAACAGAACCAAGAGCTGGTTTCATGACAAAAAAAACAATAAAATAGATAAACCATTGATTAATTTGATTAAGAAAAGAAATGGAGAAAACCAAATTATTAGTATCAAAAATGAAAGGGGTGAATTCACCACCAATGAAAAGGAAATTAAAGCAATTAATAAGAGCTCTTTTGCCCAATTATATGCCAATAAATTTGACAATCTAAATGAAATAGATGAATATCTATAAAAATATAAATCACCCAGGTTATCAAAAGAAGAAATAAAATATTTAAATGAACAATCTTAGAAAAAGAAATTGAACAAGCCATCAATGAACTTCCTAAGAAAAAATCCCCAGGACCACATGTATTCACAAGTGATTTCTACCAAACATTTAAAGAAAAATTAATCTCAACACTATATAAACTATTTGAAAAAATAGGCAAAGAAAGAGTCCTAACAAATTCCTTTTATGACGCAAATGTGGTACTGATACCCAAACCAGGAAGAGCCAAAACAGAGAAAGAAAATTATCGACCAATTTCCCTAATAAATATTGATGCAAAAATTTTAAATAAATACAAGCAAAAAGATTACAGCAATATATCACAAGAATCATACACTATGAACAGGTGAGATTATTCCAGGAATGTTGGGTTGGTTCAATACTAGGAAAATTATCAGCAAAATTGACCATTTCAATAACAAAATCAACACAAATCATGATTATTTCAATAGATGCAGAAAAAGTCTTTAACAAAATACAGCACCTATTCCTATTAAAAACAGTAGGGAGCATAGGAATTAATTGAACTTACCTAACATAATAAGTAATATTTACCTAATGCTATCAGTGAGCATTATATGTAAGGGAGATAAGCTAGAAGCCTTCCCAATATAACCAGGGTGAAACTAGGATACCCATTATCATATCTATTATTTAATATTGCACTAGAAATGTTAGTTATAGCAATAAGAAAAGAAAAAGAAATTAAAGGAATTAGAAGATGCAATGAGGAAACAAAACCATCACTCTTTGCAGATAATATGATGTTATAGTAAGACAATTTTAGATATTAAAGTAAAAAACTACTTGAAATTATTAACAACTTTAGCAAAGTTGCAGGATACAAAATAAACCCACAAAAATCATCAGCATTTCTATATATTACCAACAAAGTCCAGCCACAAGAGATAGGAAGAAAAATTTCATTGAAAATAACTGTAGACAATATAAAATACTTGGGAGTCTACCTGCCAAGGCAAGCCCAGGAACTATAGAACACAACTATAAAGCACCATTCATACAAATAAAGTCAGATCGAAACAATTGGAAAAATATTAATTGCTCATGGGTAGACTGAGCCAAGATAATAAAAATGACAATTTTACCTAAATTAATCAACTTATTCAGTGCTATACCAAACTATCAAAAATATTTTATGGAGCTAGAAAAAATAATAACAAAATTCGTCTCAAAAAACAAAAGCTCAAGAGTATCAGTGGAATCAAAGGAAAAAAAAACACTGAACAATATGGTCTAACCATCACAGATCTCAAACTGTATCATAAACAGTAATTATCAAAATAATCTGGTACTGCCTAAGAAATAGAGTGGTGGATCAGTAGAATAAATTAGGTACAAATTACATGATAGTAAATGACCATAATAATCGACTACATGATAAGATCCAAGCTCTTGGAACAAAATTTCACTATTTGACAAACCTGCTTGGAAAACTGGAAAACAGCATGGCAGAAACTAGATATTGACTGACATCTCACCCCATATACCAAGATAAGGTCAAAATGGGCACATAATGTATACATAAAGGGTGATACCACAAGCCAATTAAGAGATCATTGAATAGTTTATCCGTCAGATTTATAGATGAAAGAAGAATTTAGGGCCAAAGAAGATATAGAAGGCATTAAAAATGCAAAATAAATAATTAAGATTACATAAAATTAAAAAGTTTTTGCACAAACAAAACCAATACAACAAAAATTATAAGGAAAGCAGAAAACTGGGGGGAAATTTTGCAACAAGTATCTCTGATAAAGGCCTCATTTCTCAAAATATAGAGAATAGAGTCAAATTCATAAAAATACAAGTCATTCCCTAATTGATAAATGGTCAAAGGATATGAACAAGCAGTTTTCAGACAATTAAATCAAAGCTATCTATAGTCATATGAAAAAAATGCTCTAATTCACTATTGATCAGATAAATGCAAATTAAAACAACTCTGAGGTACCACGTCACACCTATCAGAGTGACCAATATGACCAAAAAAAACAAAAAAACAAAAAAACAAAAACAAAAACAAAAAACAATGTTGGACATTGAAGAGGAGGTGAGAAAACTGGGACACTAATGCACTGGTCGTGGAGTTGTGAACTGATCCAACAATTCTGGAAAGCAATTTGGAACTCTGCCCAAAAGGCTATAAAACTGTGTATACTTTTTGATCCAGCAATATCACTGTGATATCTATACCTCAAAGACATACAAAAAAAGGGAGTGGGGGGGGAAGGACCTTTTCTTTGAATGAATATCAATGAATGAATATGAATGTGAAAATATTCATAGCAACTCTTTTTGTGGTGGCTAAGAATTTGAAATCAAAGGGATGCCCATCAATTGGGGAATGGCTAAACAAACTGTGGCATATGATTGTAATGGACTCTTATTGTGCTATAACAAATGACAAGTAGGATGATTTCAGAAAAAAAGGAGAAAAGCCTTATGTGAACTGATGCATAATGAAGTGAACAGAACCAGGAGAATGTTATACACAGTAATAGCAACATTGTTCAATGAAGAACTGTGAATGGCTTAGTTATTCTCAGCTATACAATGATCCAAGAAAATCCCAAAGGACTAATGATTAAGCATACTATCTGCCTCCAGAGAAAGAGTGAATATTGGTTGAACACAAACTGAAGCATGCTGTTTTTCACTTTCTTTCTTTCATTTTTTTCTTTTATTCGAGTCTTCTTGTACAAAACGAGTAATATACAAATGTTTTATGTAATTGCACATGTATAGCCTATATCTGATTGCTTACCATCTCAGGGAGGGGGGAGGGCAGGGAGAGAGAAAAGGATAGAATTTGGAACTCAAAAGTGTAAATAAACATATTTTTTAAAAAATTAGAAAAAAACAAATTACTATGACTCATTTCTACTGTTTATTGCTGGGAACAGTAAACAGTATATCCTAAATCTACTTGTCTTTTTCCTATACAACTAATGGATTGGCACTTCAGCATCCAATGCCCCCTCTTAGCACCATGTTAATGGGCTTTGCCTTAGGTAACCTATACCTGTGTCTTTTATCTTTCATTTAGATTCTATACCCATAGCCAGTCATTTCGTCTTTTAGGGCTGAATTTTCTTCATCTGTAAAATAAATGTATTAGTAGAGATGACCAATAAGGCCTTTATTTTTACATTTATTCTGTTAGAGCTATGACCACATGAACATAGGCACTCAGTCTGATGACACAAACAGCCCATCCATTCCTGTCTAATTTTTGCCCATGTCCTTCCATAATCCTATCACCCAGTGCACTGGAAACCTTCCTCCTGTTCTCTTGGCTTTGCATGGGTTACTACTAGAACATGAGGGATGCCATTTGGCTATTCCTCTCTCATTGTGATTGGCCAATCTTTTTTTTTTCTAATCATGTTTTTGATGACAGCATTTACTCTGCTTTTCCTGTGTATGTTGCAGCCTACTTTTACCAGATATGAACCTCTCCACTGACATTTGAATAACCTGTAACTTTAATCCTTCAATGACTGTGATATTCCATGCCTCAAAACTATACATCACTGGAAATACATTACTACTAAAAAGATGGGCTTTCATTGCAAGGAGAACTTGAGGTTATTAAAAGAACTGTGCATTTCCCAAAGATCATCCAACTTGCTCTCTTCCTCAGTCAGATTACTTATAGCACCAAAATTATATTCTTTAATACAGCTATCTGATACTTACAACCAGATGTTTCACTGGGTGCCACTGGAGACATGAGAGCCTAATTTCTACCTTCCTCCTGCCCACCTCAAATAATAAAACCTATGGCCTAGTATTTCTGGTAGGGTTTATAACATTCCAAGAACAAAACTTTTTAAAAAAATAGAAAGTCATCCAGCCCACCCATTTCTTTACAAAATAGCATCTTACCTTCAGTCACTAGGAAGGAGTATGACAGAGAAGATGCAGTGCTAGATTTGGAATCTGAGTATTTGCTTAGAATCATTCCACAGCTATTTACTAACCTGTATGGCTTTGGGGTTAGTGACTCCCCATTTGGAACTCTCATTTTCTCATTATCAAACTAATGAGGTCTCAAACACTAGCTGGGCTACATTGAAGCCCACACTCCCACTGGGGCCTGAACCAGATTAATTGAGAAATATTTAACAAAATAAATAAAGATACAATAAAACATACATAATGTTAATATGTGGTTTTGTAAGTCAATATGAGGCTAACAGGGATCCTGATGTGCAGTTTATTAGATGAGATGACCTCTGAGATCTCTTCCAATGCTAAATCCACTATCCTATGACCCTGGAAAGAATGAAAAACTGAAGCCCTTCACCTCTTAAAAGATCTAATGATATTAGAATGCTGGCTGGGCCTGAGAGCAATTACTTTGCACGATTTGCTTTCAGATGCAGGGGTCAAAATGACTTTCCCAAAGGCTGACTTTTCCCAGGAGCTGCATATTATGCCTAAATCCTCATCATATAAATAATTGAATTAGTCCACATTAACAATCATCAATGGTAAAAGTACACAAAACATAAAGAAAGCACCTAAAATAATGTTTTTGAACCAGCTGCTAAATTAAGTAATGTATTTGTTTTATTGCACATTTGCATAATAGGGCAAACTAGAAACTCTCCCTCACAGATGTGCTGGTGGCAGGGAGATTTGATTACTGGCTTCTGTTATTAATCACTGCACAAATCTTAAATGATTTGTTTCTACAGTTTGATCAATTTACATCTGAGTGCTTGCATTTATGCACACAATGTAAGGATAAAACATCTGTTCACACCTTGAACAGGAGCATTCACATAAAGGGCTTGAAGTTTTGTTAACTGAAGCACAAGATCCTTTGGCTAAAGGCTGATTCTGTCTCAAAGATTTCATTATTCCTAATTAGGTTAATTAATAGCTGAAAGTCATTTTGTCATCTCCTTAATACCCGTGTTGGGGTGCTTATTATTTTGTCCAGAGGTTGCCAAAAAGACCAAGTAAAAACAAAATAATTGGGATTTTATAATGCAGGAAGTCAAAATTAACACTTAACAGGGGATAAATTATTTTGTTCACCAACACAAAACATCATTTTGGAGAATTAAAGAGCGTTATGATATTATTGAGGAAAAATTCCCTTAATTAACATTTTTGTATTGGCTGTTTTTTTTAATTTAAATTCAACATTTCTTCATCTCATATCTATAGTTTCCATTGACCTTTTAAATAGATGTGATATATTTTAATGTTGAATACTAATAACAAATCTAGACAACATAAACTTTTTTTCCCTTCTTTCCCAATTAAACACGATGAATGCATTGTCCTTATACATAAATGTTCTTCCTCCCTAGACCCTTTAGGATCAGTATTTCATAATATGGTCTCTTTTTTTTTTTAGTAAATAATCAGATAGTTTGAGATATCTAGAAATTGAGTTTACATTTCAACATGCTATTTTTGTTCTTTTTTCCACAATACCCTCTTTTTTATTTTTTTAAAGGGAAGGTCCCCTTCAGAGACATATTAAACTACATTATATTTCTTCTAGAAGGAGATAAACTCCTTGAAGGCAGATACTATTTCTTTTTATTCCTTTTTGGATCCTTAGCTCAGTAACTGACAAATAGTGGATGTTTAATAAATATTTATAGAATGAAACTAGGATGATAAACTTGAAGGTCATCTAGTTCAACTACATTTTACAAATAAATGGGTGAAAAGACTTGCTCAACTCCTACAGTTATTAAGGACAGAGTTGATTTTTGGCAAAGATCTTCTCATTCTTATTCCAGTACTCTTTTTAAGCTACCCCCAAGATTAAGGACTTGGAGATACACGCTCCTGTGTATTATAACACTATAAATATTAATATTGTATAAATATATGTAAATATGTATACACACATAAACACAAATTTGTGTTTCTTATATGTATGTATGCATTTATATGTATATGTGTGTATTATTCTGCAATTTTTCTAGTTAGTCCTCCAATTTGCCCTCTGTGGACAGAGAACTAAATACAAAGCCCGAAAAAGTAATTTCTGAAACCACATTAAGACTTTGTTTCTAATACCTGTGTTTTTTTTTTTAAATTAAAATGTATATATTTTGCTCAGTCAGAGGCACTAGTGCTCGGGTTGGATTCATTGCCTTTTTACAGTTCATTTTGGGAGCTAATGAAGCATCGCATATTGGTTTCAAATTCAAAGCATATGTAGTCACTGAGGCATTTTTTCTTTATATAGGCTGGTCTCACAAGGAGCCCCAAATGTGGTCATCTTAGAAAATGCAATTTGGTCAAATACTGAAAAACTTTTTTTTCCCCCTCAGATGATGGAAGACCTTCACTTTTGAGTTGCCTACTAGAACATAAACTACCTGTAAAACCTCCTTCCATCTTTCTATGAAAATCGCACGGGGGCAGATGAAAATACATTAAAGAACTTGCATGTTGAGTCCATGAAAGGCAGGGAGCAAATTTGGATAAATGCACTACGGTCTCCACGAAGGAGAAAAGAGTTACAGAGGACAATGGTAAAAGATGCGGAAGAGGATAATGTAATCCACACAACAAACTTAACTGCATTTCGGATCCAGAGCCTTCTCCAAAGTCATTAGCACCATTGCCTGGGGTGGCTGCCAAAGAGCCAGATGTCATTCTGCCATAACTTGGCATTTGATGGCTGTCATTTACAAGAGAGAAGCGAGCAAGGGAGTGCTGTAATTAGGTGTTCTGAATGGAACCCCGGTTTTCTGACGACGTCGGGGCTTTATTCTTGATTGTCTTAAAAATGCTAAAATGTTCGTATACACTGAACACATGCAAAGCAGGGGAATGGAGGAATGTTGGGCTATGGCTGTGCTGCAGTCCCCTAAAAGCAGGTATTTTAAAAAAATTCCCTGGGGAAAATACACCTCAGTATAAATAATGGATTCAGAGAAGTGAGGGGAGATCCCTTCTTTAAATCTTCCTGCCCTTTCTGGGAATTGTGGTTGTCCAAAATCAAAGCATCAGAATTACCACCTTACATTGTAGTTCCCAAACTCACTCAATGGAAAGTCCCCTTATTCATTTTGGGCTCAAAAAGGGAGGGTCCATATTCTGAGAACTCAGAAGTGATATCAGAAGCCATGTTACAACAACATTTTTGCATCTAAATGTGTGGCAAGGGTTCTGCTGCTATGGTTTTGAAAGTCCTCAGCAACTTCTGCCAGCTAACAGGCTACCAAGCTACCAGGAAGCTACTTCAAGTCTTTGCCCTGGGTAGGGAGAAAGCACATTAAAGCTGGGAGCAAGGAATAGACAGAATATAAGACAGGTTGTGAGGGTAGGCAGTTAGAAGTCAGACTGGGGAGTGGAGCCATTCTTTTCTCTCCTAGTACATTTTAGTGAGGCTGCCAGTGCAAAGGGAACACTCATGTCCATTGACCAATTCCAAAGTTCCCTTTGGAATCACTATATAAAAATCCTTGGTGACAATATGTCCAGTGGTACTGGAGAATTTCATTGGAGAATAGCTCCTAACTTTTTTAAGGGACAAATGTTGTACATATGATAACGAAGTTTACTGTATGTGAAGTAAAGATTGGATGAGAGCAAACTTGAAAATGAACCCTTCCTGCCAAACTCACAAAAAGTGGGAAGAACAATTCTGGGGGCTATATTAGTAAGCATTTTTATTTTATTTTTATTTTATTATTTTATTTTATTAACTGTGTTGAGGGGTGGGAGGGCACAACCTTGTTTTGGGAAAGTCACTTTAAACACCTTGGGCCTCTCATCTGAAATATGAAGAGATTGGATTAGATAGGTGGTGTTATATTTAAATAGAAATCAGAGTCCACAACAACCTGTAATGATCCTTGCAAGGACACATGTTACCTTAGAAAACCACCTATTAACATTATCTTTGTTCTATTTTTATTTATTTTGTTAAATATTTCCCTGTTACTGTGCATTTTAATCTGATTTGGACCACAGTTGGCCTTTGACACCTCTGAAGTATATGACCCCTAATTCAGGTCATCTGACCTCCTCCCTTCTGGCTCTAAATCTATGATTCTGTAATCTTATTCTCCTGGGCAAGTCCCTTGAATGCTATTTGCTTTGGGTAGTTGCCTAGGACTTATCTTCCAAGTCATAGATGAGCAAATTGAGTGAAAAAAGTTTCCACATATTGAGGGAATCAGAGATCCTTTAGAAGTTAACTTTCTTTTTGGTCAAATGACAGTTTGGAAAATACCTACCCTAACCCTTTTTCTCTTCCCTCTTCCTCTCAATAAACATTCCAAAGGGTCACTGATTCCCTCAATGTGTGGAATTCTAGGTGTTATAATGATAACTTTATTATATATTTTAAAAGAATAGCAAGTTATACATAATAGATTTGCAGTTTCATGTGTAATCATCTTTTTTATTATACTTTGTTATGGGAAAGCTTGTTTTCTTCTATAAATTAAAAATAAAATAAATAAATGTGGGAAAAGAGAAAGTTACTAAGCATTACCTGAATCCCACCATCTCTGTAAAGATTCTGACAACCACAATCTGAAGTTTTCATTTCAGCATCATTAGCATTAAAACATCTATTGAGCACCTACAATATGCAGGATATGTTCCAGATGTTCAATAGAAAGAGACATAGTACCAAGTCTAATGTTCTTCCAGGTCTAATTGGGAAGTCAGAAATGTACTTTAGAAGATAAGTAATAGAACAAGACATTACATGTTAAGGCTAAGTGAAGCGTATGGTTGATCAATGCTACAAGAGTTTCTAGGAGGAAGAAAACTTTAAGACTAAGAGTAGGAAGGGGCAGATTTTTGGAGGAAATGGGAGTTCCTATTGGCCCTGAAGGAAGGGGAAAAGGAA
This sequence comes from Vombatus ursinus, assembly GCF_900497805.2. Classification (NCBI taxonomy): domain Eukaryota; kingdom Metazoa; phylum Chordata; class Mammalia; order Diprotodontia; family Vombatidae; genus Vombatus; species Vombatus ursinus. The sequence continues at coordinate 5,935,754 of NW_020954572.1, read as the reverse complement.
AGGGTGGGGGAAAGGAAGAGAATAAGCATTTATATAGTATCTGGTATGTGCTAAGTGCTTTATGAATATAATTTCACTTGATCCTTATAACAACCATGGTGCTGCTATCACCCCCATTTTATAGTTGAGGAAACTGAGGCAGTTAGAGGTTAAGCAACTTGCTCAGGGTCTCACAGAAAATAAGTCTGGGGCTTTATTTGAACTCAGGTCTTCCCGATTCCAGGACCAGAACTCTATCTTCTGCATCACCTAATTGCCTCTAAAGGCAAAGTAGAACTTAGAAATTTCAAGGGGGGGGGACATTTCACATAGTAGGAACAGAAGGTCTTGAGGGAGAGTGGATTTTGAGAGAAAGACAATTAATTTAAGTGGGTGGGTCTGTGGTCTAATTAATGTGTGTATTCACTTGAATTGCAACCCATTAACCTGAGCCCATTCTGGGACTCTTGTCTACATCTTTCCATACACTCCCCACAGGGGATCTATCCAACATGTCTTCCTTGCTTTCTCCTGATTTCGTGAGGTTATCACTGCAACATGTGGGCTGCCCACATAACAAACCCATATTCCATTTCATTCATGTATTTCTTTGATGATAGCTTTGCAGTTGGTAATTAAATATCCATTCATTTGATTTGTTTCATAGAATTCCCAAGTTAGAAAATACCTTAGAGGGCACCTAGTCCAAACTTCTCATTACACAGGTGAGGAGCCTGAGGCCAGGTAAGATTAAGTCACCTGCTTAAATTCAACTAATTATCAGGTTGCAAAGCTGGGATTTAAATTTAGGTCTTGTAATTTTCTTCTCACCCAGTACTGTTTCCACCATCCCTTCCTTTCTTTTTATGTGCCATATTTATGATCATGTTACTATTTAGTTTAATATCTTTCCCTGTGGACATTAAAAAAAAAAAAACACCTTTCCACAATAGCGGCATGCCTGACACACAGATAAGTCTGACTTTCCAAGTCTGTAACATCATTCCCAGAGGTAACATTACCTTGTTCATTGTGGCCACTGGGGAGGGAACCAGGAGTAATGGGATCAAACTGTGAAAAAATGGGGTCTAGGTTAAATATTAAGAAAAAGACATTGAGAATCAGGTCATTTAAACACAAGGAGAGTTTCCTTTGGGAGATCCTGGAAACACCTTCATTAGAAGTTTTTTTTTTATTTATTATTATTTTTTTTTTAGAATACCTGAAACCTAGGCATAACAACTTTGGGCATCATCTCACTGCAGGTGACTGTTTTCTTTTTTTCTCTTTCAATAGTGACTGATAAGGAAGTGCCCATTGTTTTTGTTGCATTGATACTTTGGATCCCGCATGACCCAGAAAGACATTCAAGCAATTTCCTTATCTCTAGTTTTTGCTTTGTTTTGTTGTTGTTGCTGTAGATGCAAATTTTTGAAGTATTTTCTTCAAACCAAATGTCTCCAGTGATATGGGAAGAAAAGGGGGAAGTGGAGCTATCTAAAGATCCATAGACATCATCAGCAAATATTGACAATTGGGCTACATATTTTTTTTAAGAAATCAAGTAAGAGGAGTAAGGTGTGCATGGTTTGCAGATTGTAGATTATTTAATAACAGTTGAGGTCCTGTGGCAACCAATCAAAAGGAGTCTCATATAATGAGGAGTCATTACTGGCCATGTAATTTGTAATGTAAAGCGGAGTAGGCAGTATGTCTCAAAGATGCTAGCTCTGGGCATCCTAAGGAATTCTGAGTCGTATTATCCATCTTGCCAATTATATTCTTAAGATCCCTGAGCTTTTTTTTTTTTAATCTGTTCTGCAGATAAAGTCTTCTATGTATGTTTTCTCCCTCAATTAGTGTGAATTCTTTAAAAGCACAGACTGTTCTGTTAGTCCTCAGCACATGGCAATTCCTTAATATATGCTTATTCATTCTTTCATTCATTTATTCTTTCACTCATTCATTCTCACTCTAAATTTAGTGTTCCATCCAACTACACATAACATTTACAGAACGATGAGTCGCAAATACTTCAAAAAATGGTACCAGATTTCTCTCTCCTTTTTAGACTAGCCCAGGATGCTCCCTATGACCTAGTCCACTGAAAATTTGCCCTGATATATGACAGATCATAGAGTTCCTTGTTTAGCAAAGAGTGACAGAAAACTGAATATGAATCAATCAATCAGCAAATGCCTATTTTGTTCTGGACACTATACTAATCACTGGACATACTGAGACAAAAATTAAATAATTCCTTCCCTCAAGAAGCTTGTATTTATAGAGGATGATTACATGAATATAAATGTATATACGGAATATACAAAATAACTATGAAGTTTTTGAGGAGAGAAGAAACTGAGATCTAGGGGATCAGGAAAAAATATCTTGTAGAAGCTGACATTTGAACTGAGTCTTGTATGAAACAATTTGAGGAGACCTAGAGGGGAGAAGGACCTCCACCCTCTGGAGGAAGGCCAGTGCAAAGGCACAGAGATGCAAGAACTATAATGTGTGGAGGCATAATAAAAGGGAGAGAACAATCATTTATTAAGTGCCTATGATATGGCAGACATTGTGCTCAAATATTACCTCATTTGATTCTCACTACTCCAGGAAGCAGGTGCTAATAGGTATCACTATTTTATACTTGAGAAAACTGAGGCAGGTAAAGATTGAGCACCCAGGGTCACAGGGCTAGTATGTGTATGAATCTAGATTTAAATTCATGTCAGGAAGACAGTCTTCCTGACTCTAGGCCCAGCTCTCTAACCACCATTCCAGCTAGCTGCCTCCAGGAAAAAGGACCATTTGGATGACTATTAGAGGTGGGCCTGACTCCGGAATCCTGTTAGTTCAATGTAACTCTGAATGACACACTTATACAATATTGAACAGCTAACATAACAAGATAGATTAGCACTTAGCCTTCAGCAGATATGGCCTCCATCATCCGCTGACCTCCCTCATTTACGTATGGAAATGCATCTGTCCCATAGGGTTGCATGTGGTAACTTAATGTGATCTTCAAGCACTGGTCAAGACTGAAATTTGAGTATCCACAAGGTTTGAAGGACAGCAATCCCAGGTGATCAGAAAGCCCAGTCAAGAAATCCAAAGGCTACCGAGAAGCTGCTTCAAGGGAGGCACCCCTGGAGGCTTGCCCCATTCCCAGGTCAATCAAATCCTGGCTTCATTACATTTAAGGGAAAACCTTTGTTTTCATTTAGTCATTTCTGTAGTGTCCAATTCTTTTTGACTTCATTGGATTTTTTTCTTTGCAAAGATATGCAGTGATTTGTCATTTCCTTCTCCTGCTCATTTTGCAGATGAGGAAACTGAGGCAAACAGGGTTAAGTGACTTGCCCAGGGTCCCATAGCTGGTAAGCGTCTTCAGTCAGATTTGAACTCAGGAAGATTAGTCTTCCTAACTTCAGGCCCATCACACTCCTATTCAGTGTGCCACCTAGCTGGCCCAAGGGAAAAGTCTAGCCTAATCCATATTGTAAGGGGAAAGAATAACTTAATAGATATTGGTCTTATCAAATTGACTGTGGAGTATGTAAAAGAGAATGACCTTAGCTGGAAAAGTAGATTTGGGCTAAGTAATGAAGACCATTAAATCCCAAACAGAGGAGTTCATATTTTATCTTAGAGGTCATAGAGAGCCCCTAGACAGTTTCTTAAGGATATTAGTAATATGATCACACCTATGCCTTAAGAAAATCACTTTGGCAGCTGTGTGGAAGATGAATTAGACAAATTAGGACACTACTGCAAAAGTCTAGGTGAAAGGTTATGAGATCCTGAATTAAGGTGATGGCCCTGTAAGTAGAGAGAGAAGGACAAATATGAGATGTTGTGAAGGTGGAAAATGAAATATTTGGCAACTGATTAGATATGAGGAATGAAAAGTGTGAGGAACTGAGGCACCTTGAAGTTGTGAACACAGGAGACTGGAAGAGTAGTTATACTCTCAACAGATATAGGGAAGTTTAGTAGACTGATATGTTTTACGGGGAAAGAAAATGAATTCTGGTTTGATCATGTTAGATTTGAAATACATGTGATATCCAGTTTGAGATGTCCAATATATAACTGGTAATTTGGGAATGGTGCTTAAGTGAAAGACTGAGGTTATGCATAAAATTCTAAGAGTCATCTGCATGAAAATTAAATCCATGGAAATGCATGAGGTCACCAAACAAGAGAGTATAAAAAAGAGAAAAGGGTTCAGGATAAAGTCTCATTCCCTTTCATATTTATTTCCTTCTCTAACTATTGATCTGGGTTTTTAGCTCCATTGCAAGAATGAATATCTACTCAGAATATTTAGCTCCAGGATAAACCAACTGTATCATTAAGCTGTCTTGGCAAGCCATCAATTTTTAACTAGCATCCCTCTTATTGACACATGTCACCATTCCTGTAGGCTAATCAAATTAGGCATGAAATAATGAAAGTATACCCTCTGACATAAACAAATTAACATTTTAAATGAGCTTCCAACAATAGATATGATTTCCTTGCCTCCACAGGCTCTATCTCTGGAAGCTGCTCTACAGTCCTTTGAGGGAATCTTTGGGGTACTCTTATGTGTTTCTACAGAAATCGAGTACCATTTCGTGTCTTTGTTACATTTCACTAGATAATAACTGCTATACTTTGGGTACCAGTACAATTAAAAGCTACTTTTCAGAAAACCTGAGAATAGTATTCTGGCCTTTTGGGAAAGTCCAGAGAAATTGAAGACTGATATGGAATAAATGACCAAATACTGAGATTTAACACAAGTGCAAGGGGTATCTTTCTGCAATTATCCCAAAATACATTTCCTTGGTTCTATACCTTTCCATGCCTTCATAGTCAAGTATTTCCAGGAGTCCTCCTGCCATCTCACTGCCAATTGTACAAAGCAATACTTCTTTTTGTTTGTTTTTGCAAGTGTGTTCCTTAAAAACTTCATTCAAGCTTTAGCCTGCCAAATGAATGAAAGGACCAGAAATTAGACTCAATTAATAGAAGAGAAGATGACATTATCCTCAGGCTGAATTTCATTCCAGTTTTTTTTTTTTTCAGACGCACCCATCTACATAGAAGAATAAGATTTATGGTTTGAAAACTGGGGAATCCCAGGCTTCAGAGCTGTTTGGTGGTTATCAGATGAATAAATACTACCATACACACACACACACACACACACACACACACACACAAACACACACATATGTATACACACATATACATATATATGTATACCCTTCAAAGATTAAAACTAGGTGATATGTGGAATGCTTGTCATGAACTAGAGTGCCCTTTTCTGTGAAGACCCCAAGGTCAGCAACCAAAAACTTTAGTCCAAAGATAATATTGAGGACATTGGCCAGCTTGAATGAGTCTGGTATTTTTTATTCAAAAGAGATTGGCCCCTGCTTCAAATAATTTTCAGTTGGTTGCAAGAGAGTCTTTGGACAATATTTAAAGGGAATAAATGTTATTGCTAATTCCAAGTGAGTGTTTCTGCATTTTATAAAAGAGATATGGTGAGAAAAGGCTTATGGGCTGTCTCTACACTAAAGAAATATGATAACAACCACTGTTTTCTTTAAGGGAGAGCTAGAAGCCAGAGACCTTTCAAGATGGAGTAGAAGGAAGTATTACCCTAATCATAACCCCAATCTTCTCTGATCAGTACAATGGCCAGTCAGAATTCCAGAGGATTCATGATGAAATGTGCTATTCACCTCTTGACAGAAAGTTGTTGAACTTAGGGTGCACATAGACACATATGTTTTTGATCATGACCAATGCAGGATTTGTTTTACTTGACTATGCATATTTATTGCAATTTTTTTCTTTCATTTTCAATCAAGAGGGATCAGGTAGAGTGTAAAAATATGAATATTTGTCAACTTAGAAAATAAAATTAAGCTAAAATTAGGTTGAGTGCAGCTAAGATTAGAAGAGAAATGGGTAACAAAAAATCTTTGCAGCAAATTTCTCTCCTAAAAGTTTCATTTCTAAGAATCTGATTCATATTTATAAGACTAAGAAGCATTTCCCAATTAAGAAATGATCAAAATATGTGAACATTCAGGTTTATTGGCTATATGACTTTGGACAAGTCACTTAACCTCTTTGAGACTCAGTTTCTCTATTTAGAAAAAGAGGGAATAAAACCTATAATATAGAATCTACTTTGCAAAATGAGTTAATGTATATAAAGTGCTTTAAACCTTAAAGTGGTATGTAAATAGTAATTATTAATTCTATGCTGGATTTAATATTTTATCATATAATAAATTGCATGTTGAAGGAAGTAAGAATGATAAGAGCAGTGAATTTTTTAAAGAATCCTGGACTAAGAAAGTTAAGATCTGGATTCCAGTCCTGGCCTGGCCACATACTTGCCATGTGATCTTGGATGAGTCTCATTCAACTTTTCTAGGCTTTAGTTTCCTTATTTGCAAAATAGGGATCAATTAATCAATCAGCAAATAATCATTAAGTGCCCACTATGTTCCAAAGCAATCTCTGCTCACAATGAGCTTATTTACCTCACAAGTGTGCAACCCTAAAAGGTTATAGTTAATACTGCTGTCATTGTTACAGAATACCAGAGCTGCAAGACACCTCGTAGATTAACTAATCTAACTTACTCATTTCACAGAAAGGGAATCTGAGGACTAATAAAACAAGTATGACTTGTGCAAGATTGCACAACTAGTTAAGTGGAAGAGTTGGAACTTGTACCCAATTTTTCCAATTCCAAGACAAATTTCTATCCATGAAACTAAGCTTGCTGCTACATGTGAAATACAATGTCATATGTCATTGTGATGTGTGAAGGTGAACCTCACTTTATATTTCTCACATGTAAGAAAGAAAGCGTGTGTGTGTGTGTGTGTGAGAGAGAGAGAGAGAGAGAGAGAGAGAGAGAGAGAGAGAGGATGATTTTAATTTAATTAGAAGCTAGTGGCAATAGAGTAGTGTTCAGTAGGTAATGTTCAGCAAATGATCATGTAGAGACTCCACATCCACTATAGGAGTATTGGGCAAATTTTATGAAACTAGCTGATAATAGGCCCAGAAAAGGTAGCACAATGACATCACTAAGAGATGTCAGAATTAGAGGTATAAGTGCAGTGGATAGAGCACCCGCCCTGAAGTCAGGAGGACCTGAGTTCAAATCTGGCCTCAGACCAAACACTTGTCACTTCCTAGCTGTGTTACCCTGGGCAAGTCACTTAATCCCAATTGCCTAAAAGAAAAAAAAAAGAATTATAGGTATGAGTTGCCCCTAGCCATAGATGTTTTCTGTGGGTACAACCCTCCATGCATATGACCTGGCCACATATGTTCCCTGATAAGGAGTTTCCATCTTTGTAATGGTTTGATATGGAAACATAAAAATGTTAATATCTTTAGTCATTTTCATGTATATTCATAATTTTTGGATTTAATGTTAGTGCTATCTGTTCTGAAATATTTCTAGTAGGTGGAGTATTTGTTGTTTCTATATTATTATGGTATACCTACCCTTCTTGTGATACCCAAAATACCAATGTTTGCCACTTGATCCTCTATCCTCCATATTGAATTAATCATCATAATAGTGACAATGATGATTACATTCTAATTACTTTGATACTAGATAAGTGCTTGATAATTCTGATAAATGTTTATACTCCCTTAGACAGTAACCCATCCAAGACCTCTTACCCTGTGTGATTTTCTCCATACTCTCCCGTAAATTTTCCAATATGTCAGGACTTTTTCTTTAGGCAATAATCCTTGTTCACAGTTATATTGCTCATTAAAGTTATCAAATTGTCTTACATACACTTTCTCATTATCTCATTTAGATCTTGACATGGCAACTAGCACTTATCACAGTGCCTGGCACATACAAAGCACTAAATAGATGTTTCTTAAGGAGACTGAATCACAAGGGAACACATTAGTTATCTTTCTGTTATTCTTCAAACTTGCTATATGACTAGTCCATCTCCTTTTCTGCTTATATATTTCTTTAATAATTTTAACATGTCCTGTCCTATCTAGTCTTCATTAATAATATTCTATCATCTACTCTCACACTTACCATATGAATATCAATTGTTCTTTGGTTGACCTAAAATTTTAATTCTCCTAAGACTATAATATTCTCTGATTTGAAGCCCTACAGAATCATTAGAATGGACCTTTGTTTCAGGGAAAAGTTTGGAATCATAAAAAATTGTCATATAATTTCTCAAATAGAATTTAGTTTGGACTTCTCCTTTTTAAATGGGGGCCCAGTTCATTGTTTATATTCAAGATGTACTTGAGATACATATACGGATGGATCAGTTGTGTATCAAACTGCATATGTTAATCAAGACTGTGTCCATTCTTCACCAATTGGTTTAAACTATGTGGATTGTTTATAGGCTAAAGCTTTTTGAGTGATTTTATGTTTCATATGAGATGTTCTTACTAGCAAAATAAAAATAATTACCAACAGCCTATATGTCTACTTTCTCAACTCTTCTAAATCTTTATGTGAACAATCTATGTATCCTTATGGAAAGCATAGGAAGCAAACAGGCAGTCTTCTTTAAAAAAAATTCTATAGCAAGCCCCATCTTTACAGTCATAAAATTGACTGGAAGATTCAAAAATATAGGACTCACTGTACATATTGTTTGTTAACTAAAAAAAAACACAACAATAACAACAACAACATTTAATTCAGTAACGCAAAATGCTGCCCTAAAGACCTTCCTCCTATGAAGTCTCTTCCATGGAAATATTCCTCTTCAGCAGGAGGAGGCAGAGCAAGTGGGAAGTGAGAGATATTAAGTTTTTTTTTTTATTTTAAGGTTTCTTGAAAATAAATGTAACAATAGAGAAAATCCTGTTGACCAACATTCTAATTAATCAATAAAACTTAAGTTCCTTCAGGACAGAAACTGTCTCACTTCTTATATTTGTATCTTCAGAGCCTGGCAAAGTGCCTGACTGCAATATATGGGTTCATAAACTTTTTGTGTCATGGAACCCTTTGTCAATTTTGTAGAACCTATGGACCCCTTCTAGGAATAATGTTTTTAAATGCATAAAATAAAATACATAGGATTAGAAGGGCAGCTATCAAAATATTTTTAATGAATAGTATTTTTTTCCTCCAGTTACATGTGAAGAAAAATTTTAGCATGCATTTTTACAAGATTTTGAGTTCCAATTTTTTCTCTCTCCATGCCTTCCTTTCTGAAAACAGTAGATAGTTTCACATAGTGTATACATGTGCTATCATGTAAAAAATATCTCCATATTAAATACAGTTGTGAAAGAAAAAAATATATCAAAAAGAACAAAAAAAACATGAGAAAGAATAAGGCAAATGAAAAAAGAATACTTTGATCTGCGTTCAGAGTTCATCAGTTCTTTATCTGGATATGGACAGCATTTTCCTCATGAGTCCTTTGTACTTGTCTTGTATCATTGTGTTGCTGAGAAGAGTTGAGTCATTCATAGTTGATTATCACACAGTTTTGCTGATACTATGTACAATGTTTTCTCCCTTCTGCTCATTTCACTTTGCAGGCATTTGTACAAATCTTTCCAGGTTTTTCTGAAAATTACCAGTTCATCATTTTTTATTGCAAAATAGTATTCCATTATATTCATATACTTGATGGCTTGTCCAGCCATTCCCTAACTGATGGGCATCCCATTAATTTCCAATATTTTGCCACCACAAAAAGGGGTGCTATGTTTTTTGCACACGTAGGTCACTTTCCCTTTTTCATGATCTATTTGGGATATAGGCCTAGTGGTAGTATTGTTGGATCAAAGGGTATGAACAGTTGGTTGCCCTTTGAGAATAATTCCAAATTGTTCCCTAGAATGGTTGGATCAGTTCACAACTCCACCAACAGTGCATTAGTGTACCAATTTTCCCACATCTCCAGCATTTATCAATTTTTTTCCTGTCATATTAGCCAGTCTGATAGGTGTAAGGTGGTTTCTCAGAGTTGGTTTAATTTGCATTTATCTGATCAATAGTGATTTAGAGCATTTTTTTTATCTGCCTATATTTGTTCATCTGAAAACTGACTGTTCATACCCTTTAATCAATTTAATCCATTTATCAATTGGGGAATGGCTTGTGTTCTTATAAGTTTGACTTAGTTCTCTATATATTTGAGAAGTGAGGCCTTTATCAGAGATGTTTGTTATAAAGATTGTTTCCCATCTTACTACTTTTCTTCTAGTCTTGGTTCCATTCATTTTATTTGTACAAAAGTTTTTTTTTTTAATTTAATGTTATCAAAATTATCTATTTTACTTTTTGTAATGTTCTCTATATCTTGTTTGATCATGAATTCTTCCCTTCTCCATGGATCTAACATGAAGACTATTCCTTGCTCTTCTAACTTGCTTATGATGTCACCCCTTTTGTCTAAATCATGCCAAAGGTCTGTCATATCTTACTTTTCTAATAGTCTATTTACCTCCTTAGTTTCTTTCTTGTTTATTTTTCGATTGGATTTCTTGAGTTCTGAAAGGGGACAGTTGAGTTCTCCTATTAGTATAGTTTTGCTGTTTATTTCTTCCTATAACTCACTTAACTTCTCCTTTAAGAATTAGGATGTAACTTGCTGCTTTTATGTTTAGTATTGATATTGCTTAATTGTCGATGGTACCTTTTAGCAAGATGTAGTTTCCTTCCTAATCTCTTTTAATTAGGTCTATTTTTGCTTTTACTTTGTCTGAGATCAGTATTGCTACCCCTGTTTTTTTATTTATTTTTATTCATTCATTCATTCATTCATTCATTCATTCATTCATTCATTCATCTATTTTTACTTGAGCTGAAACATAATAGATTCTGCTCCAGCACCTTTCCTTTACTGTGTGTGTCTCTCTCTGCTTCAAGTATGTTTCTTGTAAACAACATGTTATAGGATTCTGGTTTTTGATCCAGTTTGCTATTCACTTCCATTTTATGGGAGAGTTCATCCTATTCAAATTCACAGTTACAATTATTGTGTAGTTCCCTCCATGCTGTTTTCCCTCCAGTTTGATCTCTCACTCCTGATCTGCCCTTCCTTCTGTCAGTCCCCAACCTCCTCTCTTTACTTGATCTCCTCCTTTCCTACTTCCCTGTTGGATAAGATCGATGTCTGTATTCAACTGATTGTGTATATGACTCCCTCTTTGAGCCATTACTGACGAGAGTAAGGTTCAAACGATGCTCATTGCTCACCCTCCCATCTTACCCTCCACTGTAATAAGTCTTTTGTGCCTCTTCATATGAAATAATTTACTCCATTCTACTTTTTTCTTCCTTCTGCACCCATTGTACTCTTCTTTTTCATTCCTTAACTTTTTATGTTATTCTTTCAAATTCACCTTATACTCATACCTTGTGTCTATGCATATTCCTTCTAGCTGTGCTATTATTGATACAATTTTTTTATTAATTACAAGTATCATCTTCACATGTAGTGATTTAAATAGTTTAGCTCTATTGAATCTCTTATGTTTTCTTTCCCCTTTTTAACTGTTTATGCTTCTCTTGGGTCTTGATATTGGAGGTCAAATTGTTTTGTTTAGTTCTGGTCTCCTCCTTATGAAAGCTTGACATCCTTCTATTTCATTGAATAGCCATTTCCCACCCACCCCCCGCCTTTGGAGTACTATGCTTAATATCACCAGTTATGTGATTCTTGATTGTGGTCCTAGCTCCTTTGCCTTCCATAATATTATGTTTCATGATTTTTAGTCCTTTAATATTGCAGCTGCCAAGTGCTGTGTAATCCTGATTGTGACTCCTCAGTACTTGAATTGTTTCTTTCTGGCCACTTGTACTATTTTTTTCTTTGACCTGATATTTCTGAAATTTGGCTATAATGTTCCTTGGAGTTTTTGGAATTTTGGAATCTCTTTCCTGAGGTCATCATGAATTCTTTCTTTTTTTATGGTAATTTTTATTCATTTTTTTGTTTTCAACATTTACTTCCACAAGATTTTGAGTTCCAAATTTTCACCCCATCTCTCCCCTCCCCCCATGCCAAGGTGGCATGCATTCTGAATACCCCTTCCGCTAGTCTACCTTCCCTTCTATCTCTCCCCCCTTCTCTTATACCCTTCCCTTTCAATTTTCCTGTAGGGCAGGATGGATTTCTGTACCCCATTTCCTGTATTTCTTATTTCCCAGTTGCATGTGAAAACTTTTTTTTAAACATGTGTTTTTAAAACTTTGGGTTCCAAATTTTCTCCCTTCCTCCCTCCCCACCCACCCTCATTGACAAGGCAAACAACTAAATATAGGTTATAAATGTGCAGTTATGCAAAACACTTCCATAGTAAACATGCTGTGAAAAACTAACTCTATTTCCCTTAATCCTATCCCACCCCCCCATTTATTCTATTCTTTCTTTTGATCCTGTCCCTCCTCAGAAATATTTGCTTCTGATTAACCCTTTTCCAATCTGCCCTCCCCTCTATCATCCCCCTACTCTCTTGTTCCCTCCCCCCCATTTTTCTGTAGGGTAAGACAGAGTTCCATACCCAAATTGAGTGTGTATGTTATTCCCTCCTTAAGTCAAATCCTATGAGAATAAGATTCACTCATTCCCTCTCACCTTCCACCATGTTCCCTCCACTGTAAGAGCCTTTTCTTTCCTGTTTATTTTTGTGAGATAATTTACCCCGTTCTACCTCTCCCTTCTCCTTCTCCTACTATAATTCTCTCTCAACCCTTAATTTTATTCTCCAGATATGACCCCTTCATTTTCAACTCACCCTGTGCCCTCTATCTATCTATCTATCTATCTATCTATCTATCTATCTATCTATCTATCTATCTATATCTATATCTATATATACATACATATAATTTTTTCCCCTCCAACTACCTTAATACTGACAAAGGTCTCATGAGTTACAAATTTCATCTTTTTATGCAGGAATGTAAACAGTTCAACCTTAATAAGTCTCTTATGATTTTCTCTTTCCTGTTTACCTCTTCATGTTCCACTTGAGTCTTGTATTTGAAAATCAAATTTTCTATTCAGCTCTGGTCTTTTCATCAAGAATGCTTAAAAGTCCTCTATTTCACTGAATGGTCATTTTCCCCCTGAAGGATTATACTCAGTTTTGCTGGGTAGGTGATTCTTGGTTGTAATCCTATCTCCTTTGCTCTCCGTAATATTATATTCCATGCTCTGCGGTCCCTTAATGTAGAACCAGCTAAATCTTGTGTTATCCTGATTGTGTTTACACAGTACTTGAATTGTTTCTTTCTGGTTGCTTGTAATATTTTCTCCTTGACCTGGGAACTTTGGAATTTGGCTACAATATTCCTAGGAGTTTTCCTTTGGGGATCTGTTTCAGGAGGAGATTGGTGGATTCTTTCAATTTCTATTTTGTCCTCTGGTTCTAAAATATCAGGACAGTTTTCCTGGATAATTTCTTGAAAGATGATGTTTAGGCTCTTTTTTTGATCATGGCTTGCAGATAGTCCGATAATTTTTAAATTCTCTCTCCTGGATCTATTTTCCAGGTCAGCTGTTTTTCCAATGAGATATTTCACATTATTTTCTAATTTTTCATTATTTTGGATTTGTTTTACAGTTTCTTGATTTCTTATACAGTCACTAGCTTCCAATTGCTCTATTCTGATTTTTAAGGAAGTATTTTCTTCAGTAAGCTTTTGCACTTCCTTTTCCATTTGGCCAATTTTGCTTTTTGGGGCATTCTTCTCCTCATTGGCTTTTTGGACCTCTTTTGCCATTTGGGTTAGGCTATTTTTCAAGGTATTTTCTTCAGTATTTTTTTGGGTCTCCTTTAGCAAGCTGTTGACTTGTTTTTCATGATTTTCTTGCATCGCTCTCATTTCTCTTCCCAGTCTTTCCTCTACTTCTCTTACTTGCTTCTCAAAATCCCTTTTAAGCTCTTCCAAGGCCTGGGACTGATTCATATTTTTCTTGGAGGCTTTGGATGTAGGAGCTTTGGCTTCGTTGTCTTCTTCTGGTTGTATGTTTTGATCTTCTTTGTCACCAAAGTAAGATAATATAGTCTGACTATTTTTGCGCTGCTTGTTCATGATCCCAACCAATTACTTGAGTTTTAAACTTTTTGTTAAGGTAAAAGTCTGCTTCCAATGTGGAGAATGTACTGTCCCAAGCTTCAGGGGGTTTGTACAGCTGTTTTTGGAGATACTTCTAGGGATCTGAAAATTTTCAGTTCTTCCAAGGTGGTTTGATAAGGGGCGAGGTGTTTTCTCTCCACTGCCACAAGCCATAAGAGTGTTTCACCCCATCTTTTTGCTGGTTCTACTATTCCAGTATTTTTTGGGGTGCTGTGATTGTTTGGAAGTGAATATGGAGAGTTACAATGATTTACTGCTTACTCTTACATCTTGTCTCCCATGAGGAAAAAACTAATGTTCAAAACAAGTTTACTGACTCCTAGTTAACAACCCCAGCTATAGTAAGAGCTTTATAAATTATTGTTAATTGATTACAAATTTCAAAGAAGACAATAAGTAGTGAGATATATGCTCAGCAAAGACAGTTGACCCTGTATGGAGAATATCTAACTCAAAAAATTCAAATAGAAACATAGAAAAAGGATTCTTTATAGATGACATCTTGCTGATATTCTTGTTTGTGAATGACATTTTGCTGGTTGCTTCAAGCCCAGGATCATTGCAAGGTCTCTTACTTTTTATTTTATTTATAAAGGCACAATTCTGGGGATGGGATAGTTAGTGACATTGATAAGGCACTCTGAGAATGACTTTTATATTTTAATACTCTAATAAAGTGGTTGTAAAACAGTTAGTTAGGGATCCAAATGGTTAAGGCAAAAGAGAGAATGTCTTTCTAATAAAGTTATAAATCCTGGCTTTGGTCTTTCTGATACCATCTTTGGTTCATCTCTTGTTGACACTTTATCTTGCTTCTAACCATATCTATTTTACCCTTTCAACTTTCATCTTGCCCCCAAATCTATTTGTATATCCTTCATGTTCAGAAGGTGGATTTGCCTCCTACTTACTTGAGAACTCCAACATTCTGTGATTCTATGAATGTTCAGTCTTTCCAGTAAAAATGGTCTTTATAATCTCTCATCTCTAACTGAAAATTTCCCTACATTTTTGTCAACCTTTTCCTCCTTGCATTTTGTCTTAGCAAGAGATTATCTTCCTCTATTCCTTGCTGCTTTTATCATTGCTTTGATTGCCATTCCCATCCTTTAATATCTGAAAACTACACTGAGAATTTTAGACTCTACATACTCTCTAAGATCTTTTTTCTGTCTAGAATCTCTCTTCTACTTCTTTATTTCCAGTCTAAACCTTCTTTTCATACGCCAACTTTCCACCACCCCTTTATGTGTTGCCTTGCCTCATTAGAATGTGAACATCTTTAGGGTAGGGATTGTCTTTTTTTCCCCTTTTTATTTGTATTACCAGTGCTTATTCCTGGTAATCATACCATCTATGATCACTATTTCATTAATACAATTTTTGGCACATAGTACATATTTAATAAATTCTTTATCTATCTACCTCTTCTTTTGCATTGTGATATTATATCATCTTGGTTCTCCTTTGTCTTATATCACTCTTTCTCTGTGTTCCTTGCTAGTTTCATTTTTTTCTCATTATAAAATAAATGTCTTCCCCAAGATAATATCCACAATGCTCTTTTTTCCTCTCTCTATAACCTTAGTGATCTCATCCATTTTCCTTACTTCAAATATTACCTCTTTGCAGATGGATTTTGCACAGATACCTCTAGCTCCAACCTCTCTTTTCTAGTTCCATTCAACACATTAAACACTGCCCTTTAGACATTTCTACCAGAATTACCCACCACTACTTCCAATTCAACTCATCCAGAATTGAACTCATTATATCCCCTATTAACCTGCTCTAATCAATGATCTCCTTGTTTCTGTTAATTCTACCATCATTCTGTGGTCACCAGTCATCACTGAGCATTTCTTCTCCCTTTTCCCTGGCCATTCCATTAGAGGCTGTATGTTGTAGTGAAAAGCATACTGAACTCTTCATTAGAAAATCTGGATTCTGGTCCTGAATTTACTACTTACTAGCTCTGGGACATTGGGCAACTAAATTAGACATTCTGGCTTTTTGTTTCTGCATCTATAAAATGCCTTATCTATCTCACAGGATTGCTGTGAGGAAAAAAAGTCAAATAATCAGTTTGGAAACTATAAAATGCTGGACAAACATAAGATGTTGTCATCATGTGCCAAGTTTTAGTGATTCTTTTTTTTTCAGTGTTTCTCATATTTACCATCTTTCTTTCATTCTCACCACTTCCATTCCAATTCAGATCCTAATCACCTCACATCTAGACAGTTATAAGAACCTTCTAATTGGTATTCTGCCTCCACTTTCTCCCCCATCCAATCTGTCTTAATCACTGCCATCAAAATATCCTTCCTAAAGCATTGCTTTGATTGTGTCATTCTCTTGCTCAAACCTTTCCCATTGCCTGCCAAATAAAGTTCCAAACTGTATAACCAAGCACTCAAAGCCCTCATGATTTACTCCTAAGTTTTTACCCTTATCTCTCATTATTTTTCCATATGTGCACTATGTTCCAGCCAAACTGAATGACTTGCCATTTTCTAAACAGGTCACCTTTAGGAGTTTTAGCTCCCTTATTTTTTAAAATGAAGGAGGAGGACTAGATGAGCTCTAAGGTCCTTACCTGATTTAACTGTCTAAAATTCTGTTATTGCAGATCTTAACCCTTTCTGTCTTTGCTTATGCAGATTTCTCAGACTGACTTTCTACACAACTACAACTACATACAGACCTCCAACTGTGCTTAACAAAATCTTAATCATTTGTTAAGGTCTAACTCAAATGGTACCTCTTCCACTGAGGCATGTAGGTGGCACAGTAGATAGAGTGCTGGGTCTGGAGTCAGAAGGGCCTAAGTTCAAATCCAGCCTCATACACTAACTAGTTGTGTGATCCTGGAGAAGTCACTTAACCTCTCTTTTGCCTCAGTTTCCTCATCTATAAAATAAGGATAATAACAATACCTATGTTGCAGGGTTGTTGAGAGGATCAAATGAGATAACATAGTAGGCTCTTAAACAAAATACTTGTTCCTTACTCCACCTTCCATGACACTCTCCCTAATTATTCCAGTTAAAAGTATTTTTTTCTTTCCTCTAAAATCCACTAATATTTTACTCATGTGCTTTTTATGCTACTTATTGGATGGTGCTGTGTATTATATTTATTTGTTTATATTTCATATTTTATCTCTAGATTTTAAACTCTTGGAGGGTGGAAATTATCTAATCCATCTTTGTAACAATTAGAATAGTGCCTTGAACATATTAGCTAGTTGATATCTATGCCGAATGAATGGATGGATGGATGGATGGATGGATGGATGGATGGATGGATGGATGGAAGGATGGATGGGTGGGTGGATGAATTGCCTGTCCTAAACCAATGCAAACAACAAGCATCCAGGATTTAGAAGTAAAACCAGGACAGATTTGGGGACCATTAAGAATTTGTCATGCATAGAGCTCTTTTGCAGTTTGAGATCACAATGAAGGCCATGAGTCTACTAAAGATGAAAGCCAAAATTTCAGGTGAGAATTGTGTAAAAATCTCATATATCCATTAAGGCCTTTAATTTTATAGAGGTTTCTGTAAAATTGGTCAATAATTATTGTCATTACCACTCCTCCAGAAAAGGGTTATATTTTGAAATTATGCCCCTGCCATGAAATAGTTTTCAAAGTGACATGAGACTGTAACACTGAGGATATCCTCCAACTCACAGAATTGCTACCCTACATCAAAAAGAATTATTATACTATATAAAACCATAGCCCATGAGACCCCATTTATGTGCTTACCTTTAATAGTCACTCAGGGGGGCAGCTAGGTGGCACAGTGGATAGAGCACCAGCCTTGGAATCAGGAGGACCTGAGGTCAAATCCAGCCTCAGACACATAACACTTACCAGCTGTGTGACCCTGGGCAAGTCACTTAACACCATTGCCTAGCCAAAAGAAAAATAGTCACTCAGATGACACAATTATCTCAAAGTAAATGAAATGGCAAGTACCACGAAACAAATAGTTGTCACAGTGGACAGAATATTTGGCCTGGAGTGAGGAAGATCTGAGTTCAAATCCTACTTCAGACACTTAATAGTTGTTATGACCCTAACCAAATCACTTTAGTTCTATTTTTTCTCAATTTCCTCAACTGTAAAATGGGTATAATAACAGCATCTACCTCACAAGGTTATAAAGATTGAAAGGGATAATTGTAAAGAGTTTAGCCTAGTGGTTGGCACATTCATGGCATGGTCCTGATGCCATGGTCCTCTTTGAAAATGAAGGACAAAAAACAACAGTAGGTACTATATACATGCTTATTCCCTCCCCTCCCTCAATAAAACATTTCTTCCATAAACCTTGACTGTCCTTTTCCAAAGTATACCCAAAATCTTAGTGAGAAGAGTGAATCCATATGGGAATATATGTAGAGAGACACCCATGTACATAATATGTATGATGAGGGCATATCCTTGGAAGCGTGTTCTTCTAAGGAACACATGGAAAAATGATTCAGACATCTAATGCTATGTGACTGCTGATGTTGTCTAGTGATATAACTATACTGCTCCCATCAGACCTATTCCTGGCTGGTTTTATAATCTCCATTCGACTCATCTTTTCTGGCTACTAGTCTCCTGGAGTCCCCATTAGATACTTCACTATGGGATGCTACTCTGTTGGATGCTACTTGGCTGTAGTCTCCACTGCCTTCAGCTTCTGGCTCCACTGAAATCCTTGGCAAATCCAGAGCAAATATTGCCTTGATTTTTAAAGCTTAAATCCCCTCGATTTTTTCCAGCTCTCTTAGAAAATTCAGAACCACTTGCCTGGGATCAGTAATCCCTTGATTTCTCCTTTTTTTTGTTCCCTTAGTGTCTGGATTACTGAGGCCTCTTGGCTTCCCTGTAGGAGCATATCAGACCTTGGAACCAATATATTTAGAAGAATGTTCTAGAAAGCTTAGTCTTTTCTCCCTACTACTTGGCTAGGGGCATAGGTACCATGGTCAGAGCCTCTGTCATATAAAAGGGGGCAGATGGGTGGCTAGGTGGCACAGTGGATAGAATGCTTGGCCTGGAGTCAGGAAGAGCTACGTTCAAATCCAATCTCAGCTACTTACTACTCACTCAGTCATCTAACTCTGTTTGCCTCAGTTTCCTCATCTATAAAATGAACCGGAGAAGGAAATGGCAAACCACTCTAGTATGTTTTCCAAGAAAGACCCAAATGGGGGCAGCTAGGTGGCACAGTGGATAGAGCATCAGACCTGAAGTCAGGAGGACCTGAGTTCAAATCTGTCCTCAGACCAAACACTTTACACTTACTAGTTGTGTGACTCTGGGCAAGTCACTTAACTCCAACTGTCCCCCCCCCAAAAAAAAAGACCCAAATGGGGCCATGAAGAATTGGATATGACTGAAATGACTAAACTATAACAACAACAGCAACAACAACAAATCATGTAAAAGACAAGGATTACACCTGTGATCCTGTGATTTCATCAATATAAGCCACTTCCAGATGTATAAACACCTTCTATCAATGTAGGTCAGTGTCTTCTCTGCAATTCATATTCTTAGAAAGTTTCTGAGAGTACAGAGATGTTAAATAACTTTCCTAGAGTCATATAGCCCTCATATATTAGGAGCGTAATTGAATCTGCATCTTCCTGACTCATAGACCAACTCTCTAACCACTTCATCATGCTGCCTTTCATTATATAAAGACCTATTCCCATGTACAAAGCCATGATAAGTAGAATATCCTTTACTTTCCCATCATTACTTCTCTTATCTAGAAAAATTAAACAAAGCAATTCTCGTTTGCTCCCAACTGTATCTCAAAGGGAGACAGCTACAAAGCTGCAGACTCTGTGTTCACAGTGGGGAGATTCAGGATGGAATAAGAGGGAACAGGCTTTTGTGTCTACAGGTTTCTGTTGATTATTATCTTGTAAATAGAAGAGGGAAACTTTTCCTCTACCTTGTGCATAACTTCACCTGGGGAAAACCTCCTGTTTGTCATAGAAACCTATAGTCCTTTCCCCATTCTAGCAAAGGGTGAGAAGTTATTGTGATGCAATGCTAAAGACACAGATGTGGGAGTCTGTTCTCCTGAGCACTGTTCCTGCCTCTGCCTTGCTGTGTGACTTCAGGCAAGTCATTTAACTTATTTGAGCATCAAGTTTTTGTATAAGAATTACACCACCTCCTACTCTCTCTTGCCTTTAGCATGTGGTTAGGCTGAGTGCATGCCAGCTTTCAAAGGTCTATGAGATCTTCCTCATGAAGAGCAGACCTGGACGAATGATATTATGCACTGGTCAATTTGTATAGCTCCATTCTCAATCACTAAGACAATGTAAAACACAATGGTGAACTATGAAACGACAGGAAACAGTGTCAACAAGCAGCATCTGACATACTCAAGGGGGAAAAATTAAGCATCAAAGCTACTTGGAAAGGAGAGGCTTTTAGAAGAGAGTTAGCCCAAGTAATGTAAACAACTATTTTCCAACAGCTATCAGGAGGGCATGCTACAGTGCCAAAATACCTCCAGCCCTAGGAGAAAGAATTGAGCTGAAGTGGGGTACCAGATCCGTTTATTTTCATGTCAAAATGAAAATACTTGATAGTTGGAAAGCCACACACTCTCTCTGCCTCTCTATCTCTGTCTCTGTCTGCCTCTCTCTCATTCTCTTCACATCCCTTTTAAAAATACGTAGCCAGTTTTCTTTCACAGGATGTAGTCAATTGATTCACATTGGTAGTGCATCAGATCAATCTCCTAGCTTGGAAGTTTTTTGGATGAATGCTATTGCTTTGATTCTTACATAATGAGAAGATTCAACTAAAGTACAATTTAATTCTATTTTAAAAACTTTTAAATACCCACTATGGAAGAAGATTCATACACTGATGACATCATTTATCATGTTCCTTTATTGTACTTCCTTGCTTGCAATGTATTTCAGTCCATTCCTGGGGTTTTAATTTTTTTTTTTTTGTCTCATTCACCACTTTGACAGTCTGATAAAGCCTATAGAGATCTATTGTCAGAATAATATTCTAAAGGTATAAAATAAAATAAATAGGCTTAAAAAGGAAAATAATCATATAGAAATACAATTATAAAAAAAAGAACCCAAGCTCAATGACCCCAGGTTAAGAAACCCTGCTCTGTTCAAGTCTGTCATGTGCCTCTCCATTACCTTTTAGGTAATTTTCAATTTCTATTCTTTGGAGAGCCCAGGGTTATATGTTGTTATTCAGTCATTCAGTCATGTCTGACTCTTCATGACCCTGTGTACCATAACACACCAAACCATTTTAACCTCTACTATCTCCAAAGTCAGTCCAAGCTTACGTTCATTTCTTCTATGACACTATCTATCCATCTCATTCTCTGCCACCACTTTCTCTTTTTGCCTTCAATATTTCCCAACATCAGGTTTTTTTTTTTCAATGAGTCCTATCTTCTCATTCTGTGGCTAAAATATTTAAGCTTCAGCTTCAATATTTGTCTTTCCAATGAGTAGTCTAAGTTAATTTCTTTAAGTATTGACTGATTTGATCTTCTTGCTGTTCAAGGGATTCTCAAAAGTCTTCTTGAGCACAATAAGACTCCCAGCCAAACAACAGTTTACAAAGATGAAGAGTCAAGGATGTCATCAAAGAAATGTCAGAATGAAAATGGAGGTCATATGGTGAAAGCAAGGGATAAATGTTGGATAGCGCTTGTGTTCCACTGTTCTAGGCATTTCTAATCTAAGTCAAGAGAAAGCTTAGAGGACCTCTAACATACTGGATAGAAATCCCTTTTGGCAAACTTATGGAAGGACCTGAGCAGTAGTAGCACAGGATGGATAAGTGCAGATGGCTTCCAATTTGCATCTGTGGAGGGAAATGCCAAATTAAGATCCTTGTGAATGTTTGAGTAAATGCAAGACATATGTGTTACATGTTTTGTGTAGGTTAAGCAAGAAGGACAAAATGACAAAAAAAAAGTCTCTTTCCTTACCTTCTACTGGGGAGACAAAACATGTACATAGACAAATGTTCAGTTTTATAATGCTGTTTCACGGGGTGGAGGGCATTAAGGTGAGGGGAAGAGAGTATAAGGAAAGGTCTTATGAAAGATATGGCTGAAAAAGAAGGGGTAGAAAAGATATGTGCCAAAATGACCATGTGGCTAACTCTTCCTAGAAATCCTACAGAGCCAAGAGGTAAGGGCAAGATTTAATGTTCAGTCAGCTTTCATTTGCAAGCACGGCTTTACCGTCTGCAGTGAAGTTACATGATGACCCCTGATTTGATGGTGGTTAAGCCACAACATGTAAGGCACTGGTGGCATGAATGCAAGTAAATCCCATTCTCCACAGTACTGTCAGGAGGATGGCTTACAGAGCAGAACCAAAATGGTAATTTCTCATCTAAGCCTGTTTGTCAGCCTGCATTTTAATGCATTTTCTAATATGACCACCTGATCCACACCCAAGCCCACGTTGTACTTCTTGATAAGACTGAAAAAAGAAATGGCAGGCGGTTTCCTTACAGCAGGACTTGTCTCTATAAGTTTGTTGTGTTCCAGAGTGGGTGGAATAGGTTATGCTTTGCATTTCAAGAAATAGAACAAACTTGGAATTTAAATTGTGACACAGCTAAAAATCTGAGTCACATTGCCCAAAGAAAATGTAGACCTAGAACAGAGACTCATGTTATCATTACTATCAATGTGATTCCTAAGTTGTCATATTTATAACCACCATCAAAATAATTCATGTTGATGGCAGATGACTTGGGTTAAGTGATGTATGTGCCCTTTATGAGCACATGAGGCAGCTAGGTGATGCCCAAGCTAACACTGAACTTGGAATTGGGAAGATTCGAGTTCAATCCTGCCTTCTACACTTGTTAGCTTTTCAACTCTGACTGATTCATTAAACCTCTCTTAGCCTTAATTGTCTCATCTGTAAAAATAAGGATTATAATAGCATCTATATAAAGTAAATATAACATAGTTATAACATAAGTTAACATGTTTGGCAAACCTCCAAGTGCTACACAGATGCTAGTTGTTGTTGCTGTTATATGATAAATGAATAGTAGTTAGTATAGGTTACTTATCAGCTTAAATAAGTGAGACTTCTGTTGTTTAGGCCTTTACTATTCCACTGCTATTGCTTTGTTGAGTAGATTTAAACTTAGCTGCTTGAGTGAATCTGTGATCTCATCAATATAGATATTTCCTTCAAAGATAGCAAATGGTAATCCATAGAAGGCTGGATGTCCCATATGCTAAGTGAACCATCATCATAAGTCCACATGACCTCCTAGGGGAAGAAGGCCATGCTTTTCCTTTAACATCATAAAAATAGTAAAGGAGTATATAAGCTGTCCATTGGTTATCCTTTCTTCTACCATGTGGAAGCCAGATTCTGTTTTTTTTCCTGGCTCATGCATTTCTTTGATAACATCCTTACCTCTACCTCTCCTTTATAATTCCTCATCTTCAATGTGTTTCAGGCTGCTCATGCCCATTCTGCCCCTCTCCATCACCCTTTGGGTGATCCTGAATTTGAACTCTTTGAACATTTTAATGTTCTATGACTTGCAGCCTTATAATATCAGAACACGCTTAAATGAATCATTTCACTTTTTGTGCCACCAGTCTGTGGAATCTGGGAAATTATATTTGCTTGAAATCACTCTTAACGACATATAATGCAAAATTATTGAATACTGTCCTGGCATTCATGTCTCCTATTTTATCTTCAGCAGTTTTTTTTTTATATAAAACCTCTGCTGCAACTCATTAACTCATCCATTCCTGAACAGTCTGTGTGTATTACTGTTTTCATGCCTTTGATCATATTATTCCCTAGGCCAACAGTACTCACTCTGCTTGTGTCTAATTATTTAAGGTGTATTTTTTACTCAAAGTCCAGCTAACATCCCATCTTCTCCATGAAGACTTCTGCGACTGCCTCTGACTTTCATGATAAATTCCTCTTCTTAATTTAGGTAATATTTTCTTTCTCTGTGCTGATCTTACCTATTTACCTCCTTGTTCACTGTTCCTCTTTTCAACTTGATTATAAGCTCTTTTCTGATTGGAAGGTCTCTAATCCCAGCTCAACTTTTCCCTCTTTGTATGCCCAGACACTAGCATAATGACTGACATATAGCTAGTGCTTCCAAACTACTTGTTGTTATTGATAACTGTAATAGTGATGATGATAATCATGATACCTTGAAGTTCTTGGATAAAGGCCATCTTTGGGTTTAGTATCCTGCATCTTGTTCCTGTCCCTTGTCAACAAGTAACTTTTTGACCATAGAGTTAGAACCTCTTGTTATTTCATCCTACTGCTAGGGCTCTCATTTCAATGTTAGTAAGATCATAGACCATGGAAAAGTTTTCAGGATGAAATGCATAAGAAAGGTATATATAACTAGAGTAAGGTCCAAATGGATACATGACTTAGATATGAAGGGTTATGTTATAAACAAATTAATGATCCAGGAAGAAAAGATATTTTAGACTTATGGGCAGTGGAAAAGTTGATGGCCAAACAAGGGATAGAGAGTTTCACAATATATAAAATGGAAAATTTTGATTACATAAAATTGAAAAGTTTTTGCACAAATAAAATCAATGCGGCTAAAATTGTAAGGGAAACAATTAACTGGGGCAGGAATGTGGTGGTGGGGACATCTGCAGCGAGTTTTTCTAATAAAGGTCTCTTTCCAAGATGCATAAGGAAGTGATTCAAATGTTTATGAAGCTAGGTAGTGCAGTGGATAGAGTACCAGCCCTGGAGTCAGGAGGACCTGAGTTCAAATCTGTCCTCAGACACTTGACACTTGCTAGTTGTGTGACCCTGAGCAAGTCATTTAAACCCATTGCCTAGCCAAAAAAAAAAGTTTATTAACAAGAGACATTTTCCAATACAGAAATTATCAAAGGAAAAGGAAGTTTTCAAGAGAAGAAATCTGAATAACCAACAACCACATTAAAAAAAATCTTCTGAATTATTAATAATTAAAGAAATGCAAATTAAAGTAACTCTGAAGTTCCATCTTGCACCCATCAAATTGGCAAAGAAGACCAATAAAAAAAGAATGAAAATGACAAGAAAGGTGTGGAAAGTGGAGAGTTTGCACAGGACAAACTCTTACTCCATCCCAATCATGCCAGAGGCCAGCCCTTCTTACAAGAGTTATTTTTTTTCTTACCTCATAGGAAAAATAGCCTCATCATAATGATGTAGAAACCCGGTAGGTTCAAGTGAAAATCCAAGGAGCTACACTATGATATAGCTACCTTTGAAAATATGTTTGGAGCCCAGGCAAGAATGCAGCAAATCCAAGAGCAGTGGACTCTTTTACACTATTCTGATCACCTTAATGAGAAAGCCAGCTAGCCATAAACATAACTAGGACTCAGGATTAATACAATATGGTTTGTTGCTCTCAGCAGTCAATATATAACCCTTTGCACCTACAGATTACTGTGCTGAATCTAACTTTCATCAGTCTAGTGCCTGCACAATCATTGCAAAACAATTCCAACCTTATGGGTGAACTGGGCCCATATAGGCGTGTGTTTGTAGGAACAGTTACTATCTTCTTTAATACATATATTAAAAAAAAATCAGGTCCTTTCTTTCACACTCCATTGTTTCTATCTCTGAGACTATAAATCTAGGTAGAAGTGATCTCACAGCTGAGGTAAAATTGGTCAAGGGATTCAGCATCATAGAGTCTGTCCTATTTCTCTGGACACATTCTAGGGTTAAATGCCTGGGGTTTGTGAAATGCAAGATTTATACTTTTCTCCCTTTGCACTATCTATCTGGCCGGCCCATAATAGGAGCCAGTTGGAATGCTTTGCGTCAGGTTGTCATTTCTCTCACACTGGGTATATTATGGTCCAAATGACCTCTATGCCGTCAAGGTTCCACAAACCTTAAATTTAAGCTACCTGCTCCACCAAAGTACCTAAAACAATAACTTTTTTATGTTGCAACAAACATTACATTTAATGAGTACAGTGCACATGTAATGATACACTGAATCAGTGTGAAGCCTCAAATAATGATTTCTGTTGGCACTATAAAAGGAATGTAATTTTTCTTGTTGAAATACCATTTTTCAGTTACTGCATGAGTGATGTGGTAATTATCCCCTACACCTGGGATTTAAATCCAATCCTACAAGCCCATTTTCTGTTTGCAAGCTGTCAGGCTGATGCATAGGCTTTGTTCTTATCTGGCAGTAGGCAAGGAATCGGTAATTCAGAAACAACAAAGCCACTGATGGGTCATCATGTAATCTGCACTGAAAATTGCAATCTGTAATGAGATTGGAAACACAGATGAGGTGACGAAAATTGATTACCTACCATATCTGGAAATTTCAATTTTATTGCACAAATATGATCAAAGTAGTCCATAGGTTTGGGGATTTGTCGAGAAAGAATAAAGATGACTTTTACATTAGGTGAAAGAAGATAAGTTATTTAAATGTAAATTATTTGTTTTAAAGCAATATGGTTCATCTGCAAGGTAATTCACAGGGCCACAAACTTTAGGCCCAGTTCAAGTTTTCCTGTTCTTTCTGCGTGTTCTGTTCTAGAATGGAATGTACCCTTATGAGTCCTGATGATAACACATCAAAAATGCCCATTAATGAAACCAGTGCACATTCTTAGACCACAGATGTTGTACCTTTCATATGATTGTTGTAAAAAAAAATCTGGGTAAACCCTAAATGTGGGGAACTTTAAGAGCCATGTTGTCAACTGTGATTTGGATTTTATTCTCCCAACTTTTTAAAATTCATGCTTTGGGTATTAAGAACAACACTGAGGAAGCAATCAATCAATATTTATTAAATACCTATTCAGTGACAGGCACTGTGACTGTCATTCAGGAGTCATTCAGGATAAATTTGCACATAAATATAATCTTCAAAGTCTTATACTTTGTGTTCTCTAGCTTATGTCTATTAAGTATGCATGTTATAGTACAGGTATAAATCATGAAGAAGGAAAGATTTTTTTTTCTTTCCCAAGAACTTCTTCCCTGAGTTGGTTCCTAACTACTAAGAGCAAAAGAGTTTGAGGAAGTTTCCAGGCTGGCTGAAGACAGTGATGGTTCTTGTAAGGAAACAACCCATAGGATGAACACAGTCAACTCCCAAGGTCTAATTTTCTTATCATGTTGAAGTTTCAGAAGGGAGTGTTTTGTGACATGAGTATAGCCATTTGTGTCAACCCACAAGCATCACAGCCAAGTCTAAATCACCAGGTGATCTGAACGGTCCCCTCTCTGCCTACCCTAATTTCTCTAAACTCTAGGCATTCTACTGCTATTATTAATTTTGCTTGTATTTGTTTCTCCTCATAAAGTGGGAAGAGGACAGCTGTTTCTTTGTCTGCTATTACTTTTCAGGCTGTGGACAGGTCTGTGATTTTCCCAACATATTTTTTTTCTTTTTCTTAGTCTTCTTAGTGTTTCCTTTGTTCAAACTCTGAGTCCTTTCATCCCAAATGGTCTTTGACACATTTGCTTCCTGAAAACTTACTAGTCACTTTATCTAAAAATAACTGAAATAGACTTCCCATCTTCTAAATAATACTTTTTTTTTTCCCCGCATCTTCTGCCTCCAGGAGAGAAGCATATGCAAAAGTATACACAGAGTGTAGGCTGAGTGTGCCCAGGTGTACCAACATATGTGGTCCAAGCTCAATGCTTGCCTGTGAGCAAATGAATGACATCCTCCTAGCTTTCCAAAGTTAAATTTCTTATCTGCAGGCATTACGGTGAATATCTTTTTTCCCCCTACTTCTTCGCCATTTACTTTCTCCTTAGCACTTTAAGCTACAGATGAGATGCTAATTAGCATGAATAGAGAAAGTTTCTACATTGGAAATTTCTCACATCATTGAAATCACAAGACTAAAATCTCCCATACCCTAAAAGAAAAAAAAAATAGAATGCCTTCAGCCTTAGTAGAGCTTTTAATAGCCTTGATCAGCCTCATCTATTCTCAAGACATATTTCAAAGTGAAAGACCAGGGAGTAGGGATCCAAAAACTGAACTTTGAGGACACCCAACATACATATATATATGTGTGTGTGTGTATGTATGTATATATATGCATATATGTATGTATATATATACATACATATATATATATATATATATTTACACATGTAAGCCTTTTTTTATTCCAAACAAATTGTAAGCATTATGAAGATAATACCAGTGTTTTTATCCTTCTGTGTGCTCAGGAAGGATCAACTTCCTGAGTTCAAATCTGGCCTCAGATGCTTAATAGCTGTGTGACCTGGGCAAGCCACTTAACCCTGTTTGCCTCTGTTTCCTCATCTGTGAAATGGGCTCGAGAAGGATATGGCAAACTACTCCAGTATCTTTGCCAAGAAAATCCCAAACAGGGTCATGAAGGGTCAGACATAACTAAAAGGTCTGAAGAACAACAATACCCCCACAGAGCTAAACAGGAAACTCATCAGTAGTAGATTCTTGTTGCTTATTGATATACAGATGCTGGCACAGGATACCCATGCTTATTCTCTGGGGGGCTCTAACAGTTATTTTTATTCATTGCCATTAGCTACCTAAATATCTTGGCGACCAGGCCCTAGCTGATGGCTTGCTGCCTTTAGCAACACTTGATCTTTCTTCGAGATGCTTAGTTTTATCCTATTATGTCAAAATAGACTAAGGTTTCTTAATATTTTCTGTGTTACGGACCCTTTTGGCAGTTGGGTGAAACCTAAGGACTCTTCACAATAATTTTTTAAAAAATGCTAAATTTCAAATAAGAGTTAATGAAAATAAAGGTATGTTTTCCTCATCTAATTTCATGGATCCATTGGACTCCATCCACAAATCCCTTGGGGGGTCCAAGAACTCCAGATTAAGAATATGTGCAATAGATGTTGTTTTCAGGAACAAAATTGTCTCCTACAAATGTTCCCTCCCTATCAAGGAGACCAGAAGGTTATATCTCCTGTAATTTTATGAACCAAAAAGTTATCTGTATTCAGCTTTGGAAATGAGAAGAGCCTCTTAGAAATCTAAGCCATAGATTATTTTGATTTGTTTTTGGGTGGAAAATCTATTGCAGCCATATTAAACCTTCAAACACTGTTTTTAAGACTCTGGTCTTCTGCTGAGTAAAGGAACGTTTTATGAAAGCTCCTACTAGTCAATGCCATATTTTTTTATGTAGAGAGAAATTGGGGCATTCTTCTTGAGTATATGGATGCGTGTTTCTATGTGTTTATGCACATGAGGATATAAGCTATCTACAACCCTTCTATATGTCAGCCTATCCCTCTGGGATAGTTCCTGGAAACTAGGCAGTCTCTTTCTGAGTTGCATATTGCTTAAGAAAGAGAGCCAACTGATTAGATTGCCTTGTCTCATGGCATTCAACAGCCCTTGTCCTTTGCCCACTTCTTTCACTATCCACTCAAGCATTTGTAAGACTGGCCAGAGCCCTCATCATGAGAGCCTGAGCAGTCAGGCAATTCAGGTACTTCCTACTATCTCTTGCAAAGAGCTCTGAGCACTGTCCCTGCCACCTGAAAATGGATGAAATCAAATTGGAAGATCTCAGGATTTCTATTAAGGCAAGGATTCTTAAATTAGGGTTCATGTACCTCAAAGAGTTTTGTAGAAAGGTTCCAGTAGGTCCTGAATTTGGAAAACAAATAAATATATTTAAAGGTAGTTTGTTTCCTTTGTAATACTATATGCTCTATTTTATGCTTTTAAAACATTATTCTGAGAAGGGGTTCATAGGCTTTACCAGACTGCTAACTGGAGCCATAATATACATTTAAAAAGTGTATTCTTGCCTTATAGAAAGGCATTTTGATAGGGCTGGACTAGTATATTTAAAATATTAGCAGTGTCATAACTGATGAAAATAAATTCTATTTAAGCATTTGAGGCAATACCAAAAAGAGTCTTTAAATCTAATGAACATCAGCAATCTGGAAGTAGTAATACCATACTATATCTGTATCTATATCTACATCTATATCTATATCTATACCTATTTGTGTGTGTGGATGTTTTTTTAAGAACATAAAACATGTTAGTGCCAAGAAAGAAGAACAAACAAGTTTCACCCACCTCAATCTCTAAGAGATAATGGGACATTGGGGGGGGGGAGTGAAATTAACTAAGCATCCTGGAGTGTTACTTAGACAATATTACTTTGCTGGCCAAATGGGAAACAGTATAACATTTGGAACTCATCCAATAAACCTGATGCTTTGCCTGTAGAGCTTTACCAAAAGTATTACATTGTCACTGGAAGTTCTGCAAATGAAATGCTTCATTGTGGCATCTCAGAAATGTGTATGGTGGCCTAGAGGCTATTTCATGTACATAGAGGCACTAATGTCCACAGTTAGCAGGACTTGTGCTTTGATTTTTATCTAATTAGGAATGGACACATTGATCAACCATATTCTCTCATCTAATCATAGGATCAGAGGGCAAATGAATGAACGAATGAAAAATCATTTATAGTAATTCCATTTATAAAACAATTTAAGATTTGCAATGAATTTTACATGTATTATCTCATTTGATTCTCACAAAAACTCACTGAGTTAGGTGTTATTATTAAGTATTTACTATTTGCCAACCACTATGTAAAGCATTGGGAATAAAAATAAAAAAGCAAGGTAATCCTTTAGTACTCTCTAATGCGGGAAGGCCATAGGCATAGGAAAATGGTAGCCAGAAGAGCACTTTAGTCTGAAAAGTAATATAAATAGAGGAATAGGAAAATAAATTGTTCCACCCCATCCGGGAACCATTACAGAGTTGACTTGTTTATGGTTCGTGACTGCAGAACTAGAGGAATAAGGGAAAGGGGTAGAAGTTGCTTATTGGGGTTAAGAAAGAGAGTGGGAGAGGAGTCAAGTGAATCTTTACTGAAATAGTGGCATTCCAGAAGAAGAAATCACCAATTAGTACACTGGGGCCTCAAGGCAGAAGTTGATCCAGAGTATGGTCTCTGGTGTGGGCAGCAAGATACTCGTCCAAATTGTGAAACAAATGATCAGAGAGAACTGTGGGAAGTGAAATATTGTGAGTGCTTTCCTGAAAGAGTGGTCCATGTAAGGCAGTCACCAACAAGGGCAGCAGGGTTCAGAAACCACCTAGATTTTGTGTGTGTGTGTGTGTGTGTGTGTGTGTGTGTGTGTGTGTGTGTGTGAGGAAACGAGGTTAAGAGATGAATGTCTAGAATTAGGGCTGCAGATGCCAGTGATCATTGCATCTAGTAAACCTAACTGTTCTGTAAGGGGAAAAAACTCATGATCTTGACCTCATAATTAGATTTCTTTTCAAAAATATGAGAAAATAATAGTCTGTTCTGTGACATAAATCAATTATACCTGATAATATACTTCATAGAACATAACTGAGAGCAGAAAGAAATTAGATGAGAAAAGCAAGAATTTGAATAAAAATTGATATTTCAAGTTATTGCTCTAAAAGAACTCCACAGAAGTAACTTAATATGGTGGAAACAAAAAGGAACTGGAAAAAAAGGGCTTGGGTTCATGTCTTAACTTTGCCACTTAGCAGTTTCGTGACCTTAAAAAAGTATTTTAAGCTAAGTGTCAGCTTCCTCATCTGTAAAATGAACATAATTCCCTTTATCCCATATACCTTATAGGATTACAGGGAGGATCAAATGCAGAGGTGTTTTCTGAACCCAAATGTACCATACAAATACAAGGATTCTTGCCAAAAAAGATTTTTTTTTCTCTCTCAGATGAACCACTGGGCTTCAGTAGAAAGAATATTAAAATGGAAGTCAGAAGACCATATTTCTAGTCCCAACCCACCACTAACTAACTAGCATTGTAACTGAGGCCAAATCATTTCACTTCTCTGAAATTCATCTGCAAAATGAAGGGATTGGACTAAATGATCTAATGTCTTGAGGCAACTGAATAGCTCTGTGGATACAGGGCTAGTCTGGAGTCAGGAAGATCTATGTTCAAAAACAGCCTCAGACCCTTACTGGCTGTGTGATGCTGGGCAAGTCATTTAAACTCTGTTTGCTTCTGTTTCCTCAGCTGTAAAATGAAGGTAAAAAGGCCACCTAACTCACAAGGTTGTTGTAAAAACCAACTAAGATAATAGCTATGGAACACATAGCAACATTGACTGGAACATAATATTTACTTAATAAATGCTTATTTCCTTCTTCATTCCCCTTCTACTTTCAGTTCTAAGTTAATGCAATTCCTATGACTCTATCATTTCAGTAAACAAAAGATGAGAGAACAGAAGATACCTGGTGAAAATTTGGGCATGCTGAAGAAAGTATCAGTAAGCTGAAATCTTTTGCATTTCTTGTATGACTTAAAGGAAATCTCCCACTTCAAATTAGGGAATTTTTGTTCTTATTAATAAATTTTGTTTTGAAGCAATAATCAAGAATAATCCTCTTCCCACAGTACTTTCACCTAAAAAAATGTCTAGCAAAGCAACTGATATAGCAATATAATTAATAACATGTATGATTTTCCAATCATAGTTTAGCAGACAGGAAGGAAATATATTTTAGTATCAGTCATTCCGAACAAGTGTAAATACCTTAAGGACAGTTATTGTTTTGTTCTATTGTTTGTTAAATCCTCAGTGCCTAGCATAGTGCTTGATGTACAGTATTGATGAATGCTTATTGATTGGAAACAACTTTGATTATTGTGTTTAACCTGAATTCTATTTTCAATGAGTATTGTCTTTGTACATATTACTGTAGTTAATTTGTGCCTTGTTCTTTGACCTCTGTGCTGTGCATCGCATCAGACAAACCATTCCATGTTTCTTTGAATTCTTATTCCATTATAATAATGTACTATCACAGTTTCTACAGTCATTCTCTAGTCAAATGGCATATTTTTTTGTTTGTTTGTTTTTTGCTATTTCAAATAATGATCCAATGAGTATTTTGGCTCTGTGCATGTGTATGTGTGTGTGTGTGTGTGTGTTTTATTAAGTGTGTTAGATACTGTATAAAAACACTTCTTAGGGTTTTTGAATATCCAAAGTGTCCAAGATTATGAAAGTTTTTAAAATTCACTTATGGAGAGAAACACAAGTTTCCCCACATATGCTAGTGTTTGCAATTCCTTGAGAGAGGCAGGAGAGCATTAGGACAAACTGACAAACATCGTGTATTAATGGGCCCATTGGACCAAATGACTCACTGGAAAAGGCTTCAATAATTAACTTAAGATTCTCACTAGACAACATTAAGAATAATTAAAAGAAATTGTAAGAAAGCACATCAAACTCATTACTTATGACAATAAAGGTAAATGGTCACTTTTGGTAATCATTGTTATGAATCCTACTGTTTTTTTAAAAGAGCTGTCTCATATAAATGTAAAAAAAAAAAGAGTTAATGTAAGTCCCCCAAATAGAGGAATGGTTAAACTAATTGTAGCACAGTCATGTGATGGAATATTATACTGAGAAGCATGAAGAATCCAAGGAAATCTAAAAAGACATTTTGGAAAAAAGCAAAGGAAGAAACAAAGTACCATGAGAAAGAAATATACATTAACTCTAATAACGCAAGAAGAAAATTCAATGGAAATGGACAATTCTGATAAGCATTTTATGTGAAGCAACTAAAAATTGTTATGATGCCTTTTATGCATTAAAATTCATTCATTTAAATGCAAATAGTCACCAAGCAAGTTAATTTGGTTGTTTTGATATTCAATGTTGAGTTTTTAATAAAGCATTCAATTTTAAAGAGCAATTAATGCAAGAGGTGAAAGGAGATGATTTTATGGAGGCTAAATGAGAGGATGTGACAGACCTATAGAATTTCATGTTAGCCTACAATAAGACAAGGGAAAAGAGGCATCATGGTACAGGAGGAAGAGCACTGAATTTAAAATAGAGGACATGGGTTCAAATCCTGATTCTGCCATTTAATCAGTCAATAAATAAACATTTATTAAACACATACATTGTGCCAGGTACTGTGCAAAACTCTGGAGATACAAAAAGAGGCAAAGGACAGTCTCTACTTTCAAGGAGTTTGCAATCTAGTGGGAGAGATGACATGAGAAGAAACATATACAATGTCAGCTACATACAGGGTAAAGCCCTAGAATTAAGAAAGGTTAGGGCAACTAGGTGGCTCAGTGAGTAAACCAATGACCCTGGAGTCAGGAGGACTTGAGTTCAAATCTGGCCTCAGATACTTACTATGTGACCTTGTGGCAAGTCAATTAACCCCAATTATCTCAAAAAAAAGAGGGGTTGGAGAAGGCTTCCAGTAAAAGATGGAATTTTAACTGGCACTGAAAGAAAGCCAAGGAGGTCAGAAGCAGGAACAAAGAAAGGAGAACATTCCAGGCATGGAGAGCAGTCATAGAAGATACTGGGAACAGAAAGATGGAGTGTGTTATTCATGGAACAGTTAGGAAGCCAGTGTCATATTCCTTGTGTGATTTTGGACAATTCACATAACTTAGCTTTA
Organism: Vombatus ursinus; assembly: GCF_900497805.2. NCBI lineage: Eukaryota > Metazoa > Chordata > Mammalia > Diprotodontia > Vombatidae > Vombatus > Vombatus ursinus. Next base: position 5,901,070 of record NW_020954572.1, on the reverse strand, counting down.
CCTCAGTTTAATCAAATGTCAAATGAGTGTTTGGAATTATATGAATTCAAGGTTTCTTTAAATTCTCAACCTCCAATCCCATGATTGTAAGTCTCATTAAAGCCAATGGTACAGGCAGCAAAGAAGAGAAGAGAGATAAGAGTGGGGGCAGAGTAGATAAGAACTGCTTATAGATATACTCTTATCTAGTTAGTAAATAGAACAAAGCTCTCTCAAATGGAGATGATAACCCACATATAGAAACTATAGCTATGTCCTATCTACCTTTTTCAACTCCTCACACTATCATATCCCCTGCCTAGAAAACATCTTATTTAGGACAGTCGAATAGCAACACATGATGAACTTCTCTAGCATCGTTGAAGAAGAACACAAAAGCATTTTGATCCTGAGTAAGTAGGGTCCCCTCTTGTTCCTAAAAGACTAAAAGGACCCCACTAAGTCAGGAGGCAAGGGAATGGTAGTAGGAGTGACCAGACTCATTAACAATCATCAGTTTCATGAAGAATCATCTTTTTTTTTGTTTGATTGTACTATGTTGTGGAAATGCTTGTTTTATTCCATAAATTTAAAAAAATTAAAAAAAAAAAAGAAAATCATTAGGTTTCAGTAATCCTGGTGACTGAATCGTGTTGTAGTCTTATTTTGTTTGTTTTGTTTTGTTTTGTTTTGTTTTGTTTTAGAATGGATCTTCCTAACTATCTCAGACTAGATGGACAGGAGCCACTTCTTTGCTGACCCTGCTGTTAATTTGTTGAAATCTTTGACCTGCTCTGTTTCTCACCTGGCCTAACTGGTGACTTCCCACTGGTAGGCTCTCCCAATACTGGTGTTAGACTTAGTGAAGACACCACATATGCTCTGGTCCCCTTGAAGGTCTGAACTCCCAGACTCAAGTGATCCACCAGCCTTAGCAGCAGAAATTATAGATATGTGTCTATACACCCAGCTCATTCTATGGTCTTTTAGTTATACTTTCTGAATTAGCAAATAATTAAGAGAGGCTAGAAGCAGCATGGTGTTGCGGGTAAAAAGCCATGTAATACGGTTAGAGAGACCTGAATTCAAGTTCCACCTGGGACACATATTATCTTGATGATCTTGAACAAATCACTGAATTAAAAAAAAATTGTCAGACATTTATTAAGCACCTACTATGTACCAGGCACTGTGCTAAGTATATCATCTCAATTTATAATTATCATCTCATTTTATCTTTATAGTCATTCTGGGAGGTAAATGTTTCTATTATCTTTATAGAAGAGGAAACTAAGGCAGACAGAAATTAAGTGACTTGCCCTAGATCACAAGCTAATTACTGTCTGAGGTCACATTTGAACTCAGGTCTTCCTGACTTCAAGTCCAGTGCTCTATCCATTGTGCCATCTAGTTGCCCCTAGGGACCCAAAGAACTTTCTAAGACAGAGCTTTTTAACTTTTTGATGGGGTGTTTGACCCTTTTAGGCAGCCTATTGAAAACTATGATCTGCTTTTGAAAATAATATTTTAAATATATAAAATAAAAGACATAAGATTACAAAGGAAATAAATTATATTGAAATACAGAAATATACGTATATATACATCATATGTATGTATATATACATATATATATAGATTTACATATGCAAATATTCACATACATACATATTGACATGCCTACACATATACACATAAATGTATGTTATGTATATAAATATATATGTGTATACAATTATAGCCCCCCCCACTTTAGTGCCCCTGCTTTAAGACTGCAAATTACAAAACAACTACCAATCTGCATTGGCAAAGGGAGTTTCCCTCACTTGGAGTTCCCTATATTGATGAAATCACAGTCTGCCCCTGCCCAGATTAAACAAAGAGAAGCAGAAATGGAAAAAGAAGCAAGAAGAAAAAGGTAAGTGATAGCCCACGAGACAAAGCAACCAATATGAGAGGCCCATCCAGAAGCTGACATCAAACAGGCGGCTCTTCGACAGTGATTACATCTTCTGAGCCTTCTATTTTAGTTTCCCTAAGTACCTTCAAATTAACAGCATGAGAAAAGGAAAGGGATTAGGGGTAGTAGAAAACAGCTAGACCATGTGGAATTGCTGAGCACAAAGGAGAAATGATTTAAGTTAGATATCTGCAAAGAGCTTTTCCTAGTCGTTGCAATCTCATTCTCAGGGCCAGGAGAAGTTTTTCCTTTGAATCTTTGCTTCTTTGATCCCCTGTGGTCCTTCTCCTGGGTGGATTCATATATGAATCTACCACACACTGTGGTCACCGCATTTAGTTTATATACATATTGCTAGAAATCATATTATCAAAAGTAAAAATAGGTGTTTTTTTATTTTCCATATTATTTTTTTAAATTCTGTTTGTGAATTTAGATTTTAGTCTCAGACATCTAATTGACTTCCTCAACATCCTTGGGTAAACGTAAGCATGAGGAGAGCTATGGAAATTCCTAGCACTTTCAAGAGACTGAACAATCCCTTTCTTTTTGCTTAGCAGTGGCATTACATGGTAGTGGTTATAAATGGTGTTGTCTTAATCGTAAAAAAGACATCCCTCCCTCTGTTTTGAGACCCGACTGGTGAAGAGGTGTCAGCCAATGACAGTGGCATGAAGGATTACAGACAACTTCTTGTCAATATTATTCTTTAAGACACCGAAATGGGGGGAGGGGGAAGGGATATGTGTATCACAGGAGGATCCCATTAGCTATTTATTTTATGCCTCTGTGGCAGCACCTTGCAATCCAATAACACACTATGGAATTAGGCAAGGGGGTTGATTTTTGTCATTCATTGGTGTCATGGTATAATTTTGCCTTTCATTATTTCATCTGGAAGTGGCATTTAGGCGTTCATTAGTGATTAATCTAGCCTTCCATTGCACAGAGAAGATACTCAGTATTTAAGAAAAACACTCAGTTGAGATTGGCAGTTTTCCTCCCCTTCCAATTTCTCTTTAAAAAAAAAAAGCTAGTGGAGAATTTTATTAAGAAATGTGTATTTCATATAAATTTGTCACTAAAGCATCCCATCCAATGACTCTAAAACATAACTGTCTCCCAGAGAGCTTCATTTCACTATTGAAAGGGAACAGTGCCTAAGAGGTACAAGAATAACATTCTTACCATTTTTCACCCTTGTCACTCCCTTTTATGCTTTGTTCATAATGGCAACTATCTTGCTTGGTGCCTTGGTGCTGATATTTTCACCTGCTTTTTGTCATTCAGGTGCTAAATGAGGAGAATGAATATGTATTATTCTTTCAAAAATACATTAGAATGACCCAGCCTGGCATATTTCATTACACATCCCACCAGACCCTGATTATTTTGTGAAGTTGGCATTCAAGTTACATGAGTTGGCTTTTGATAGCTTTTGCCATCTTCCTCTGAGCACATGATTAATCAGTACAATAAAATGAGAAATGCAAGATTGATGCATGGATGAGGATTTTAAAACTTTTATTCCTTTATCAGTCATTTGAGACAGTTTTAGTGGCTCATTAGTGGAAAGTATTTTAGGAACTTTGTTTCTGCCTTGAACACTGAACAATGTTGTGGAGACTCTCTGGGGAGCATTGGGCCTTTTGATTTTGGTAACATTTCTTTCAATCTTAGAATGCAGTATTTTCCTCTTCATAAGAACTGCAGATGCATTTAGATTAAAGATAACATCTTAGAGAGTGAAATCCTGGCCAATTCATAGTTAGGAATCTAGCACATACACTAACGTTACTTTCAATCTCAGGCCAAATTCTAATTTCAGCTCCTCATCATTGCTCCCCAAAACTGATCTCTCTGCTTGGAATGGGGGAAGCATTAGGACAACACAACCCCCCATTATTGAATCATAGTTTAAGAGCAGTCATTTGGTCTGACCCTTCCACTTTAATTGATGAGGAAACTGAGTCCTACTGAGGTTAAATGACTTGCCTAAGGAGGCACAGGAAATTATTGTCGGTGGTAAGATTTGAAACCAAGTCATTTGCTGCAGAACCAGTACTTGTTCCCTGATGCCATTGAATGTGCTCTTACTGCATCAAGTCCCTGTATACTTGCTGGGGATGCAGAACCATCCTTAATACACAATAATCCTCAGTCTTAACACCAGAGTGATCCATCCCCTCCCCCTTCTCTATTACATAGACTGATTCTTCCTATCTCAACCTCTCTACTCTTGCTTCCTTTATAATATTTCTTACCCCCAGGGACTAGTATCCCACTCTGCCCCCTCCACCAATGAACCTTTAATACCAGCCTCATAAAACTTCTTAAATAAGCCTGAGTCATAACTGGCTCCTGAGAACAGCTGGGTCACTGCAGTCTTGGGGACTTAGCTGGCTGTTCTTTGCCATGCTTTAACAGGTCCCCTTTAGAACAGAGAGCAGGGTGGGAATCAGAGAAATATGTTAGAACAACTTTCTATCACCTATAACAGCTCAACCAAAAAGTATTTGAAGTCCAGGATTGATAAAAGGGATTATCAAAATCAAATCTCAGCCTATAATCTTCACTATAGATTATTATATCTGCCATTTCTGTAGATCTTTTTTGTTAACAATGCTTTTTACATTTGATCCTCCCAACTCTGAGGTGGGTAATGTTGTTATTATGAAGAAACCAAAGGTAAGTGGCATAGCAGATAGAGTGCCTGGAGTCAGGAAGATTCCTCTTCCCAAGTTCAAATCTGTCCTCAGGCACTTAGTAGCTGTTTGAACCTGGGTAAGTCACTTAATCCTGTTTTTCCTCAGTTTCTTCATCTGTAAAATGAGCTGGAGAAGGAAATGGCAAACCAGTCCAGCATCTTTGCACAGAAAACCCCAAATGGGGTCATAAAGAGACAGGCATGACTGGAAAATGACTGATGAAGCTCAGTGAAATGGATTCATCTGTGCACAGTAATAAAACTTATGAAGGTAGAGTAGGGACTCAAATTCAAATCTTCTGCATCCAAATCCAATGACTAAACATTACTGCCTTCTAATATATTGCACAGGAAGTAGAATGAAGAGGTAGGGTAGAATGTTTAGCATTGGATTTCTTGTATGTACTTCCTTTTAGAAAAGCATCAACAAAGCACAAAACTGGGTGTTTGACGTTTATTCTCAGAATTGCAGGCTTGTCTTAGACAATGTTTCCTAAATAAATCATGTCCAACAATTGAGTAGTTTAGATATTTGCATTTACACATTTAAAAGTGAATGCTTGTATTTACACACAATCGTCCTTCTTTCCCTAAACATTTTAGCTATGATATCTACCAAGTATAAAAATTACAACATGATAACCATTAGTGAAACATGTCCTAAGTGCATGTTGCTGAAACTACCTATAGCATGTGGATGATGGTGGTGAGAACAAGGTGCATTTTATAATCTGGGGAGATTTAAAACTGGTTCAAAGATGACAGACAACCCAGCATGGTAGATAGGAAACTGGATTGGAAGTCATGAAATACTGGGTTCAAATACCTCCTTTGACACATATTGATTGCATGACCCTTGGAAAGTCACTAAACCTCTCAGTGCTCTAGACAACTTTCTAAGACTAGAAATTATAGAGAATATAGGTGGCACAGTGGATAGAGTGCAGGGCCTAGAGTCAGGAAGATCTGAATTCAAATCCGTTCTCAGACATTTACTAGCTGTGTGACCCTGGGCAAGTCATTTAACCCTGTTGGCCTCAGTTTTCTCATCTGTAAAATGAGCTGGAAAAGGAAATGGCAAACCACTCTAGTATCTTTGCCAAGAAAACCCCAAATGACATCGTGAAGAAATACAATGATTTGCCCAATGTCACATAGCAAATAGTTGATACTGATGGCAGACCTAGACCTTGAGTCTGTGTTTTTTGACTCAAAATTCAGGGCCCTTTCCACCATAACAGCCTCCTTTCTTGATCCTGCCCTCCACCCCTACCCCTCAAATAAGGCTTTTTTGGACCAGCAGAGTTTCTACCCTATTTTGTTATCTGTCACATAGAAAAGCAACTCAGAGGGCTAGGAAGTAGAATGGCTCCTGGGAATTGAAGAAGTATAATAACAATAGTTTGCAGAGACTGAGTAGATGGAAAAGAAGTTGATCTGTAGCTCTGCTTTCTGACAATGTTACTGCTGTATGTTCTGCCCCTGTCTGCTTCCTGAATGTCAGTTGAATTCAGACAGTGAGCACCTCCTGGACAAAGGCTATAACCACCTCCCTCTCTAAGTCCAGTGCAGTAAGTAACATGAAATCGATCAACAGTCCCCACCACAGCCCATCCACAACAGGAGGCATCCAGTATAAGCAGATCACCTCTTCTCCATGCTTTGAGCCCTTCAGTAGAAAGTGCTGCAGAAATGTCTGATTTCTTATTTCTCTTACTCACAAAGAATAATAAATGGAGATGCTTCAAATTTATACACAGTGTTCAAAACAGGAGCTAGGAGTACCCACTGATAAGAGGAGCCTGACTTTTCTAAAAGTAAATACAGAGACTTTCAGAAACCGCCGTGAAACAAAAGTCTGAACTGCTTTGCTCAGTTAAATAGTAACATTTTGAAAGAGGCAACCACAACCAGAAAGGCATTTATTTTTTTTCTTTTTTATCTGTAGGGAAAAGCTGTCTGATACCAACTATCTTCAGCTGTCTGAGCTTTTCAGCTCATTTTCTGACTCCATACACTAAGATGGCAGAGAATACAGTAGAATAAATGTGTCCAGGGGAGAATAAGTGCATTGGGGAATTGAATGGAGATGATAAGAATCTCTCTCACACTTCTTCATTGAAATAATTAAATATGAAGTGGAATGGAGAGTAGCAGATGAATTCTAATAGTAATTGAATTGGCACTTAGGAGTTACCTTATCTTCATTGCCACAATTGGAAATCCCCCACAGTGTTTCCTATCATCCACATAATATTAATTATGACTCCCTTCCACTGGCTCATCTGGGAGTGGGGTAGCTAATATGTACTGTGCAATGGCTAGCTACTCTTTTGGGGCTCAGAACTCATATGCTCCCTCACAAACAATGGCATCCATCTTGAAAGAGAACGAGCAGCCAACAACCTGTGTACCAAATGCCACATGGGATTCTCCCTTCCCATTAAATCCAAAAAGCAAAGATTTCATGGATATAATTCAGACTGATGGCCCTACTTTCTCTTCTACAAAGAAAATCTTACAGCTGAATTCTCATCTTCCATCTTCCAAGGAACCTGACAAGCCACCAGCAATTTTATTTATTTCTGACCAGACCCCATGTACTTTTTGTATTTATTACATATCTCGTTTGAAAGAGGTTTCTCTTTAAAAAAGTGTTTCTGTTATACTCTTGGTTTTGTTTTCTCTTCCAAATGTAAAAATCCTTCCATTGTTCCTGGGATGTACAGACGTACAGTTCAGTAGCATGGTAGCATGATATGAAGTCAGGTCTGAGAATAACTTGAAGGAAGGAATGAACATGAGGAACCAATATTTCAAGAGTTCTGGTAGAGCTCTTGCACTTAGTAGATATCAAATAGAGAAGTATTTCAATGATCTTCGGTCCCTAAAAATTCATGATCCTTTTCCACTTGACCAGAATTGAATTCTTCTCACTAGCACCTATTGAATCCTGGTTTAGAATGGCATGGCTAGGTCAAGGCTGGCCAGAGTCACAGCAGAGATATTTCAATCATTTATGATCATCATCCTGATAGGCTCAATAAAGAAAAGGTATTCTAATGACACCTATGGATAAAAGATAAATATTTTAGTGGTAACATTTTATAGGTTTAAATGCATCAGGAGCAGCTGGGTGTGCTGGACTTGGAGTCATAAGGACTTGAATTCAAATAGAGCCTCAGATAATTACAAGTTGGGTGACCCTGGGCAAGTCACTACCTCAATTTTCTCATCTGTAAAATGTGGATAATAGTAGCACCTACTTTTCAGTTTTGTTGCAAGGATCGAATGAGAAAATAACTACGAGATACTTAGCATGACACCTGATAGATGGTAAGTACTATATCAATGTTTGCTAGTATTGTTGCTATTTTAAGACTTGGTAGGCATTCTGTTGCACTTAGAAGTCATTCTTGGTCATATTCGGATGAAAGAGATCACAGCAGCCTATCCTAGGAGCAACTAAGAAGGTCTTCCCTTAAAGAAAAAAGGGACAAACTAGAAATAAAAAAAAAAGGAATCTCTTCTTACGGAAGAACAAATCTGCCCTTTCCCAAAGAGGTGGAATATGAGTGTTGAGGGGCATCATCAACAACAACAACAACAACAAACAATCATGCGTTCAAAAAAGTTCTTCCATTGACATGCTTCACTGACATTCCCATTAATTCAAATACGTATTCCTTTGAGTTAAGGCATTGAAAGGTCTTATAAAAATGGAAACAGGGAGAAGATGACATTAATTTCTTTTGATGAGGATTTAGGTTTATTTGTTTAGTTCATGAGCTAATCAGTTACTTAGTAAAGATATAGGCAATGGAAATACAGGAAAGACAAAATTCAATGGAAGGAAAGGGACTAGGAAAGGACTTGAAAATTACGTAGCAGAGCACCATGTACGGAGTGAGTCTTGGTAAGTTGGAGCAATGTGAAAATGTCAGCCCCAATGTGGATGGTGTGGTATAAGAAGGGAAGTTATTGAAGACAAGCTGACTGGTCCATAGTAAGTTCTAATAAATACTTGTTGGTGATTAATTTATAGTTTACCTTAAATAATTATTGCCTGCAGCAGCTATATCTACAAGACTCCTTTCCATCTTGATGTATTAGCCTACACATGGTTTTATTTCTCTTAAACCTTTTCTTACCCTATCACTCGATGCTTCTTTCCAGGGTCAAGAAGTCCATCTGAATACAGCATGTTCTATCAAAGAATTGATTTTCATCCATCATTATGACCATGGAAACCTAATTTTTTTTCTTTTCTAAAGTTTTATTGATGTTTTTCTGTTTTTATACTACTGTCACTTCTTATTATACCCCACTCCTCAATGAATCTTCCCTCACACCAAGAAAAGGAGAACACATCTAATATTATGTGCAGCATTCGAACTCTCATTTCCCTGTCTCATTATCAAGAGGAAAGAAGTGATTTTCATCATCTGTTCTCAGGGACTTATATTGGGGACTTTCTTTTCTTTTTTTTTTGATATTTTCTAAATGTATATGCCAAAATGCAGGATGAACTTTGATATTTTTTCTGTCTATTTTATTCATAGAAAAAAAGAAATACTGTCATATGTTAAATTAATTTGATCAGTGCAGACAGCTGAACCAGACGATTCAGGCTAAAATTTCAACTTAAAGTATTTAATTCACTTTTCCATTTTAAATCTGTTTTTCTCAGGATCCCTCTCCTCTCTAAACTTGCCTCCTCCAATGTGATTTCATTATGGCTGAGTAACCATTCTATCACTCTTCCCAGGTGTTGAAAACCCTGTCTCAAAGTAGAAGGCTGGGCCTGAATTATCTAATTTAGTATCTGCACCAAACCAAATTGATCCATCGATTGCTAAATTTACAATTCACCCAATACTGTGTAGACATAGCCACAATCATTTGAAATTTTGTCCAGATTTAATGATCAAAATACCACTGGAGATGAATACAAATTAGTAGGATGTCCTGCACCTATGATGGATTTTAATAATATGATTAACTGACAGTAATACTTTGTAAATGGCATCACATTGGGAAAATCCTCACAATACTAAAAGGGAAAAAAAAATAAGAATGGAAAAATGAATTAAATCCCACAAGTGAGAGGGAAAAAATAGTATGGAAAAGAGCTTAAATTCTAGTGCGGGAAAAGCAGCTTAGTGAAAATTGAAATAGCATGTAATAAAACTAATTCAGGCAGGATATTAATCTTGTGTAAAAAAGATAAAAGTATGTTAAAGCCTGATTGTAAAATATTAATGTGCTAAACCATCATAAAACTTAACATATGCCCTTTAGTGATAGTATTGTTAATGATGATAAAAAACTTATTTGCAAATGCCTCTTTTATGAAGTCTGGAAACAGCAAATCTAAAAGGCAAACTCTGGTGTGAACTTCAACTGTGCAAAAGAGAGGAACCAGGGTGGGTGCTTTGGGGTTGAGGGCCACTGAGCTCTGCTCCCTCGTAGCTATCTGACCTGAGTAAGACAAAGTACACACAAATGAGATTTTGATCAATTGGGCTGATAAAGATGCTGTTCCTCAGTGGCATCAGGCTCCTTAAAGCCTCATTCCTATACTATTTATTTCACTGCTTTGGGGACTTTGTTCATTTTTTTAATCCTGAATTTTTTTCTCATAGTAATGTAATAGTTACCTGAGTTTTTCCTCTATTTTATAGAATGGTAGAATTAGAAAGGACTTCCAAGCTCTTATAGCTCACCCTTTATTTGATCAAGTGTCCCATCTATGACATTCCCCAAAATGACCATCAAATCTTCAACCATTTAATTCCAAGGATGACCCTGAGGTTTCCCATTCTATATAATTTTAAGAAGATGATTTCTTACATGGAACTCAAATCAGTGTTTCTATACTTTTTGCCAATAACTCTTCATTCTGGAGCCCCAGAACAATATATTTAACTCTTCTTTCATACAGAAATCCTTTCAAACCTTTGAAAATAGCTATAATTTCCCTCCTAAGTTGTTCTCCAGAATCACTATTATGAGTTCTTTCAACTGATCCCCATATGGAATGTTCTTCAGTCTCCTTTCTTTTCTGGATGACCTATCTAACTGTGCTCTAATTTGTTAATAGCAATAGGGACTAAACCTATGATTTCACTGACATAAGGAATACCACATGAGGAAACTCCCTTTACTAATGATGGCTGGAATGTTCTTCCCAACTTGAGCTCGTAGAAGATAAGTATCTTATGTGTCAAAGGCAGAACTTGAACCAAGGTCTTTCTGACTTCTTCCCAAAATGTGACTCAAAACCTATACATAATAATTCAGATGTAGATGATCAGGCAGAGTATAGTGGGACAGTTATTTCGCTCATTCTGGACCCTATACCTTAATTATAGTAACCTACAATTGATTTATTCTTTTATTTTTTACCATCTTCTATTCCCTGTCCTTTTTTTCACCCTTTCCCCACCTACCCCAAGTGTTACTTTACTGATTCAAATTTTAGAGATGAGGCATAATACAGAAGAAAGAATGATGCACCAGAAGAGATTCATGGGAAAGTTAATTCATCATATAGGAATGACACAGGATTTGCAATTACCTTGTAATGGTAAAGAAGCAATATTTAATGTCTGTGTGCTTTGTATTTTGTTGACAAGCAAATATAAAGAAGGGCTTGGGAAAAAATTGTTTACTACTAGAGCGGTGTCATCAGAAGTGTCCTCTTCTTATGGATCACTTGTAGCCTTTGGTATAAGGCCTTCTCACTATCCAGTAATGATTAAAATAATGAGAGTCATTCTCTCCTCATAACCTTTGACCAAGTTTCTTGTAGGTGAGAAAGAAGAGTAGGTTCTAGCTGACAAGGAGGTTTGGTGACTCATTAAGCTACTGATACAGAATTCACAGATAATGTTTTAAATGGTTTTAATACACCTCAAGGACTCATATAGTAACTAGAAAAAGAAATCTTTTCCTAATGGGTGAGAAAACTAATCCAGTTGTATTCAACAAATGTGCACCTACTATGTGCCAGTATGTTATAAGCAATAGGGATACATATAGAAAACTGAAACAACTCTTGCCTTCCATTATCTTCTGCTGAAGGAAAATGGCATGTTCAGAGATAGGGATGCCACTGACTTTTATTTCATTACTATACAATGGTATCAATATGCTTAAAACACAGGTCTGATCATGACACTCTCTCTCAATAACCTTCAATGACTTGCTATTCTCTATTTGATTAAATATAAACTCTTGCTTAGAAATAGAAACCATTCACAATCTGGCTTTAAACTATATTTCCAGATTAATTTCAAACATACGTATATGTATACATATATATAATATATGTATATGTGTGTACGTGTGTGTGTGTGTGTGTGTGTGTGTGTGTATAAATGTATATATCATTTGGGGGCAGCTAGGTAATACAGTGGATAGTGCCAGACCTAGAATCAAGAAGCCTCATGTTCAAACCTGGCCTCAAATACTTACTAGCTGTGTGATCCTGGGCAAGTCACGTAACCCTGTTTGCCTCAGTTTCCTCAGCTGTAAAATGAGATGGAGCAGGAAATGTCAAACCATTACAATATCTTTGCAAGAAAACCCCAAATGGGGTCACAAAAAGTTGTCCATGACTGAAAAATGACTAAACAACAAATTTAGCCCATTCCCTTGACCTGGAATGTTTCCCCTCTAAATCTCCCTTTACCTAAATTCTCTAGTTTTCTTTCTAGTCCCTTGTTGATTTAAACATTTTCTGTGAAGCTTTCTCCAGTTATTCTAGGTATTTTCAGACCATTGCACAGTCATTAATACCACCACCTAAATCATTCTTTGGGGCCTTCTTACCATGGAGCATCCCTTCACCATATGGGCTCCCTTCTCCCCTTGGTGAATTTCTACTGGGTTCTCTATTTTGGGGGAGGAACCTTGGCCAGCCAACCTTAATTCCCCTCATATCTCTGCCTCTAATTTTCCAGATGTCTGCACTATGCTCCAGAGCAGGAACTTTCCCTCCAGTCTCTACCCTTTTCAGCTTTCTTTTGTGTTTTGTCTTCCCATTAAAATATATGCTCCTTGAGGGCAGGGATTATATTTTTGCTTATATTTGTATCCTATGTTAATCACAATTCCTGCACATAATAAGTGCTTCATAAATATGTTACTTTGGTTTAATTGAAACAATTATGTTAGTTTTGTTTTTGAAGTGATAATATGAGTTTCCTCAAGGGTAAAAGCCACATCTCATATTCTTTTTCATTTTCCATGCTACCTAACACAGTTGAGCACATAATAGATATTCAAACTATTCTTGACCTAGTGATAAGAACAGGAGCATGGGGGAAACTGAGCCACCATAAACTTGGATATAGAACTGCCTGAGGACACAGGGCTATGTTTTTGGTCATGCCCCCAGATTCCTCCCAAATGATGTCAATACTCCTAAAGAACAGGTCTGACCAAGTTATTCTCATTCCTCAAAAGTTTTGGTGTCTCCTTATTGCCTATATGATAAAATATAAACTCCTGATTGGAAATTAAAGTTAACGATCTGTCTTTTATCTACGTTTAGATAGATTTCTTATTCCTCTCCCCCACCAACTCTATCCAGACAAAATAGTTTGCTTGTTGTTCCTCATAATAATATTTCATCTCTAGTTTCTATTCCTTTGAATAATCTGTCTCCCATTCCTGGAATGTAATTCTTCCTTATCTCTATCTCTTGAAACCCTTAGTTACTTCCAAGGCTCAAATCAAGGACCTCCTCCTACATGAGGCTTTTCCTGGTCACTCACCCCAGATGTTAGCATTCTCCTCCCAAAATTTTGTTGCATTTCCTTTATATTTTTAAAATTTGTTTAACTGTGTACATGTTGAATCTCCCCAGAAGAAAGAAAGGAATATTCATGAGGACAGGGCCTAATTCATGTTTTGCTCCTATATGTATTCTCAGTGCCTGGCACGAGACCTGACTTGCACAAATCATAAATGCATGCTGAATTGAAATTAACAGTGGGGAGGACAATTGTAGCACAGCCCCTCGGTAGGACCTTTGTCAATAATTCTACAAAATCCTATAACCAATACAGGGTGGGGGAGGAGAAAAGAGGTGTAGATGAGTTATTTCAAAAACTGTTCCCTGCTTTATTACACATTTATTTTTGCTTCTGTTTTTTTTTTCCTTTCATTTCCCTCTTGCCTTCACTGTTGACTCTATCCCAGGGCTGATTCCTATACAGCTGGTCTGCTCTTCCTCTCCATCTCCTGTCAAGCCATTAGCCCAAGTAATATGACGATGTGCATGGATACAGCAGCTGTTTTTCTCATTCCCAAATCATTCCCCCTTCTCTGCCCCAATGGTCATTTCTTCTTCAGAACCCAGAGAGGCCTTTACTAGAGTGGGAGGAGACAGCTGCCACCTGAAGAGCTAAGATGAGGGATATAAAAAATTCAGGCTGAATATTCCAAATGAAGGCAGCTACTCCTAGAAATGAGCCTAACTGTAGGCTGCTGTGATTTTTTTTCCCCTACAAAATGTCTCCATGCAGACATCAGGCAAGGAAAAAATTCCTGGCAGCATGCCTGGGTCTTTCTTAAAGAGGAAAGGTTTCCTGTATCTTGTCTCAGAGAAAAATTGATGGTGCTGGGAGGAGAGGATAGAGGAGGGGAAGTGGAGACAGGATTTCATCTTATTTGGTGGAACCTTGAATGAGAAACTTCAGACCAGCCAGAGGCAACTCAAAACTTATATATCTATCACTGATTCTAATAGGTGATAATTATTTTATCCAATTAGACTACTACTTCTTATGAACTCTCCAGAATTGGGTATAGAGGAGAGTTAGGGTTAAGATGGTATAGTGTTAGAACATTGGATTTAAAGCCAGGAGACCTGAGTTAAAGTCCCAATTATGCCATACGCTAACTATGACTTTAGAAAAATCACTTCCTTTCTCTGTACTTCAAAATGAGTAGGAATGCATGATCTCTAAGGTCCCGTCCAGTTCTAACACTGAGTCTAATTCATACAGGATATTCCAAAACTTTTGTAGTATTAAGTTTTAACTTTTTGGAGTACCCTGAATTCCAATGCAAGGGCACAGTGCCTGGTATATAGTAAGTGACTGATAATTTTTTCCTTCTTGTTATATTCTGTTCTTAAAGGTGAGGACTATACATTTTTTCTTTATATCTACCAGCACCATATGACCTGATTTGCACAGAGAATCCACTTAATCAATGTTTGTCAAATTAAACTGAATAAAACATTAACAGTATGATAATAATACTCCCTGACACTTACTTGATGTATGACTTTAGAAAAATGACAACTTCTGTCAGCTTCAGTTTCCTTATCTATAAAATGGGTATAATAATAGCACCTATCTCCCAGATTGTGAAGGTCAAATAAGATAATACATGTAAAGTGCTTTGCAGACCTTAAAGAGTTATGTAAATGTTAATTATGATGTTATTATACTGTATTAATTATGTATTTTATAGTCAAGATTGTTTAGATAAAACATCAATAACCATGAGTTTTCCCTTATATTATATGTTCTGTAGTATGCCTCCCTATAGACTTCTCTGGTCAACAAACTGAATTCAATTCAATGTAATATGCACTTACTACACATCTACTATCTTCCTGGCACTGTATTGAGCCTTGGAGATTCACAGACAAAAACAGAATAGTTCCTACCCTTACAAACCTTAAACTATACCCAGTCAAACGTGCTCCTTTTGACCTGTGGATGACTGTCTTTGCACTTTTTGGAATCCCATGAATGTTCATGTGACATGTTCTATTATCTTTCATTTAAAAATAATAGATTTAGAGCTAGAAGGGAACTTGGAATCCATTAAGTCAAAAAGTCTCATTGTATAGATGAGGAAATTGAAGCCCAGGGAAGTTAAGAGACTTCCCAGTGTCACACAGCTTGTAAGTGACTGAGGTGGGATTGGAACTCATATCTTTCTGACTCCAAATCTAGTGTTCCTCCACTATGCAACTCTGCTTATATTGTAAGTTTCCTTAATCTAGGAACCATTTCTCCTCCTCCTCCTCCTCCTCCTCCTCCTCCTCCTCCTCTTCCTCCTCTCTCGTATTACTCTAGAAACTCAGAACACAAACACATATATGGGAAGCCTTTCAGTGGCTTACAATTTTTCCAAACAAAGATAAAAAACTTTGACCATGGTGTCTGGGTGTTTGCTTTATACTCTTTTCTCTCTATTGACTACTATGTTCACCTCTAGCAATGCTGTTAACTGTTGCATTCCCTAAACACACACACACACACACACACACACACACACACACACACACACAAACACACACACAGAGTCATAGATATCCTGGTGAAACAGACTGTTTCAAGGAGAAGGAGAAGAAGCTGCTTCTGCAAAATCATTCAGTTTGACACACAATTTTTCAATTTATTAAATTCTATCATATGTGTTGTCTCATTGTTAAGTAACCACCACACAAATCATAGATTTTTAAGTAATGAAAGAATTTTTAGAGGTCCGACAATCTCATTATAAATATAAATAAACTGGAGCCTAGGTAGGTTAAGTATTTTACTAAAAGTCACAAAAATAGTAAGTAGCAGAGCTAGCATTCAAACCAAAGTTCTTTAACTCCAAATCTTGCGTTCTTTCCAATATACCACTTTGACTCAGTGGCCATGAAAGTGACTGTGCTGGGGATACAAAGAAAAAGAAACAAGGAAAGAAAGAAAAACATAGAGAAAGGGAGGAAGAAAGAAGTGTAACGAGAGATTAAAAAAAGAAACAAAGAGAAAAAAGGAGACCCTGTCCTCAAATAAGCTTAAATTCTACTCTACTAAGAGATTAGAACATACATACATGCATATATGTATGTGTGTGTATATGTGTGCATGTATACACTTGCACACACACACAGAACATGTAAGTAAATATATATTATATAGAAAGCAATTGCAAGAATGAGAGTACTAGTAACTGGACTGGGGGAATAGTGAGGGAACCTGGGAAGAAATAGATTTGTATTAAACACATCTTCTATCTGCATTTGTTTGTATTTTTTTAATTCTGTAACAATGATTAATTTTTATAAAAGTTCCATGCACAGTTAAACTTATGTATACTCTTTTTGATTCCCATTCAGTAATCACCTGAGCATTTTCATATCTTACTTTTTTAAAATTCTATTCAGGTCTTTTTTTCTATCTTCTTTCTTTTAATTTGTCTGCATCTGAAGGAAACAAATTGTTGTCCCTAACTCTCATAGTTTTGATTTTTTTTCACTTTGCAATTCATTTAACTTTTCCTTTAAGTACTTAAATGCTATGTATTCAGTCCATATATATTAAATACTGATGTTATTTCATTTTCCCTGGTACCTTTAAGCATAATGATGTCTCCCTGTTTGTTTTTTTTCAACTCAAGTCCATTTTTGCTCTTACCTTTTTTATTCATGATTTCCATCCTTACTTTTAAAAATTTTCCTGAGATACATTAAATTGTTTTTCAATCTCTCATTTTTACTCTGTGTGACTCCTTATGTTTTTATTTTTTTTGTAATAATCTAACACACTATTGGTTTCTTCTTTCTAATCTAGTCTACTATTCTTTTGTGTTTTGGAAGTGAATTCATCTCATTCATACTTACTGTTTGGATAATTTTTATCTTTTTTTCCCTACATCATGTCCTCATACCTTTCCCTGTCTTATGCCCAGCTCTCTCTTTGTAAAGAAGAAGATGGTGAAAAAGGAAAAAAAATGTGATTAATTCTAGTAGTTTATAATTTAATTGGTCTGATTCAACTCTTGCCCATTTCCTCTTTACCTAGATCATACCCTGATCACTGGTTCTTATATTTTCATCATCTTCTTTGAATTCTCCCCAGTGAGTCACCCTCTGACACTGAAATTTGTTTTCCTTATTTTCTTTTATATTCCTTCCTTCACTACACCTTCCCATCTCCCTTCTCCTATATATTTCCTTGCTTAACTTCTACACCAATCTCTTTTTTTGAGTGTGTTCCAACCTCCTATGTCCAGTTCATGTAAGTATGAAGTTAATAAAATTCCCTCAACCGCTATTCTATGTGTGTATACTGTTTTACCTATGCACCCCAACTATGAAACATAGTATATTCTTTTCCCTTCTTCCTCATTTCTTCTCCATTGCATTCCATTTTCTTTCCCTTGCTTTTCCTCTCTTAAGAATAAGACAGAGCAAACACCCTACCCCCAGATCTTATGTTTTTCTTTCTTTATTCCCCCTGTTTCTTTTGAAGTTAGTGGGATTCTGAAGGGATACATGTGTCTTCTCTTCCAGTTAGATAGTAAGCATTTCATCATTGTTTAGCCATTTTCAATAGCTCAAATTCTTTTTTACCTGTCTAAATTTCCTTTGCATTTAAGGTATTCTATCTCCGCCCTTTTCAACAGGAATTGCTGCTACAGTTCTAAATGGGGTGGCTAGTACTAGGACCCACCTTCAATCGCGATCCCTGGTTCTTCCTTGGTCTCCATAGTGGCCCACTATGAGTGCTGGTGTCAGCCTATCTTTACTACCTTCTCTTTGCACGGTTGGGAGTTGGGTCTATTTTCTGATCCACCCTAATAGGAATCAAAAGTCAAGATCACGCTGGTCTCAAGCACCCTGTAAGTACCACTCCCAGGTCTGTGTGACCAGTAGCTCCTCTTTCTTTGTCTTCTGCTTTAGCTCAGAATGCCCTGATGAGCAGGTTTGGGGATGAAGGGAAGAGGGGAGGATCCTGTCTCCCTTTGTCCAGTGACCTATGGGAATTGACTACTTCCTTCGTTGATGCTGTGACAAATCAGGGCCAAGACCTTGCTGACTTTGGCCCCTGTTTATGAGAGCTCATGTAGGCTTCATGCCCCTGTCTCCTGTCCTGACTGGAGATTCCCCACAATTTTACACCCTCATGAACATACATCAGGCCAGAGGCTTTAAGCCCCGCTCACCAAAGGTCAAGTTCAATTCTATTGTATCCCACCCCACCACCCACTCTCCATCCAAGCACAGAGAGACTGCATTTCCAGTCCCTGATCAACAGATGCTGAGTTGGATTCAAGTTACCTGGTATGACCCCCCTCCAGAACTCAAACTGGCTTCTATATTTCCTGCTATAAACTTCTGGTTGAGTTCTTGTGCAGTTCTGGGCTGAATAAAGGTGCTTATTGGTGTTTCTTTTTAGTCTTCTCAATCATTGTTCCTTCTAGTGTCCTTTTAGCTGTTTAATGATGAGTTTGTGGAAAACCTAGCCCCTCATCGGACCTTTTATGTCACCATCTTAACCATAAGTATTGAGGAGTTTGTATTTTATCTTAGAGGCAATAGGAAGCCTGTGAAGATTTGTAAGTAAGTGTGTGTAGTGATTGGGGGATGGGCCTGGGGGCAGAGCAATGTGGCATAGTCAGAGTATTCATATCTGTGTGTATTATATACATATATATATATATATATACATATATATATTAATCCTACTTGTAAGGTCTCCAAGGACAGGGCCATTTCTACTGCAACACTGAACAATATTGCTCATATCATAAGCATTCAATAAATATTGAAGCATTTTTAAGTCTTTAAAAATCAGAGATTTACCATTTATTGCACTGAAGCAATCTTTTAGGCAGAGAAGTCTGGTGGCCTGAACCAGTAAGTGAGTCTTCAAATAGTGCCCAGTTTTCTTTCAGTTGTAGCTTGCACATGGTAAGGGAGACATTGGTGCCTTATTTTACTTAATTCTTGTCATCTCTAAGATAAAATCAATTTCATGCTCTAGGAATCAAAGCAGCTTACTTTGTTTTAAACAACATCATTGTCATTCTTTCCCTGGGGTCTATCTATCTATCTAACTCCTGGAGGTTAGTATGATAGAGATGTTTAGCCTCAAGATGTTTATCGTAGAAGAAAGCAGGCTTGTGGAGGACATGATATCTGGCTTCGAGTATTTGAAGAGCTGTCATGTGGGAGGAGGACTACTTTTTCTGATTGGTCCCAGAGGGAAGAACTAGCAGCAGTGGATGGAAGGTGTAAAGAGCAAGATTTAGCTTTAATGTAAGAAAGAAACTTTCTAACAATGAGAGATATAGACATTTTGAATGGGCTGTCTCACGAAGCAGTGAGACCTGATCACTAGAAATCTTCAAGAAAAGGTTGAGCAATGACTTGTCATCTGTATCATAGTGGAGGGTTTTGTTCAGGTATATGTTAGACTAAGTGACTCAAGGTCTCCTATAATTCTAAAATGCTAAAATCCTGTGACATAATATCTTGATAGTTCCCAAGACAATTTGTCAAACTTGAAATAATTTTGAAAGTTTAACACCACAATTGTTTTGTTTTGTTTTGTTTTAAAATGAAAAACATTTTCTCTTCTTTTCAATTCCAAAGGATTAATTGGAATTGTATTAAATCTACATGAATGCTATTGGCTATTAAGATCTTATCCCATTTGTTATCAGTAGGTATGAGGAAGCCAATTCCAGTTTCTGGAATTTACCATTCAGTACAGGGCAGGGAAAAGATAATAGGGTTCAAGGTTCATTGATTTTTTATTTTTTGTTTTGTTTATTTTGGTTTTTTTATTTGTTTGTTTTGTTTTGTTTTGTTTTTTGAGACTGGGTTTTCTCCAGCTGTGGCCATTCATAAGCCTGATTCCACCACTGATCAAAAAAGTTTTGACCTGCTCTATCTCCAGCCTGAACTAGTTCATTCTTCTTTAGGCAGCCTGGTGGCCCTTCCGTTCTCAGGGGTTTGGCATATTAGTGCTGGACTTAAGGTTGACACTTGAATTGGTTTAACATATTGTAGCACAGAACTCCTAGACTCTAGCAATCTGCCAGCCTCAGACTCCCTCATGGCAGGGATTATAAGCATGTACCACCACACCTAGTTGTCATTGTATATGTATTTCAACAAGTCAACCACTGCCAGATTTGCTGAATATATGTCTATGCCTGGGTCACTAGGTAGCATGTGTCTGATACCAAAACAAAAAAATATGAAAAGAAAAGGTGTCTAATTTATAAGAGTTTCTGACTTGTTGAAACAAGACAACTTTGACCAGTTTCAGTGGACTGAGAAATTAAATGATTTTTTGGAAGGGGAGTGGGGTATGGGAAGCAACCACAAGGAAAAAACTCATTTTCTGTTATCTATTTGTTCTTCTTCAGGGGTTTTTAACTTGTGGTCTATTTTGATAGTTGTCTTTCAACGTAATTGATTTCCTTTGTAATTCTAAGTATTTTGTTTCATGTATTAATAATATTATTCAGAAGAGTCCATCAGCTTCAACATATTGCCCAAAGGTTCTATGACATACACACAAAAAAATAAGAACCTCTACTCTAGATTACCTTTAGATGTTATCAAGAACAGCTAATTCAATTCTCATCTATAAACAGGTATGTTGGATGATTTCCTAGCCCGAACAGCTATTTTTTTTTAATGTACATAAGTATTAGGTTAAAAATAAATATCATAAAGGAATTATTTCCCAGGGGAAAAATGCACTAGTTGATCCTCTTTTTAAAAGATTCAGTGATTCAAAAAAAAAAGTGGAACTGGAAAGATCCTCAGAGGCCATCCAAAAAGAGGCAAGCTACAAAGCTAGGATTAGAACTGAGATCTAACAAAATTCTAATTCTCTCTTTCTCCTCTCTGTCTCTCTGGCTCTGGCTTTGGCTCTCTGGCTCTGGCTCTGCCTCCCTCTCTCCTCTTCCTCTTTCTCATCCACCCCTTCTCAACTATATCACATTGCTTTCACCAGATTGTTGGGCCTCCTTGTATCTGAGAATTTCTGCAGACATACCAGATCTCTGACCACAAGGCTCAGCACTTTTGAAGGCAAGGGGAAATAATAAATCAGAATAATAATAATAGGTAGACTCCATATAGAATTTTAAGATTTACAAAGCTCTTTACATATATTATCTCATTTGATCATCATGATAACCCAATGAGGTAGGTATTATTATTGTCCTCATTTTGCCAAAGAGAAAACTGAGGCTGAATGTTTAAATGACTTGTCCAAGGTCACAACAAAAATATCTAAGGCCAGAGTCAAACTGAGATCCTGCTGACACCAAGTCTAGAACTGCGCCATCTTGGCTATCCCTCTCTATAGTGAGTCATTCTCTCAACATTCACATAGGCAATAACAATTTTAAGAGTTCCCTTCAGCTGTTTCATAGGGTAACTTAAGTTCATTTAATCTCCTTTATCAGTCTTCATGACAACCAATTTATTTTCCAGTCAAAAAAGGGTAAATTTGCAGGGCCTTGCTCTAATTTACTTTGGGTGCAGTCAACTTCACAACTTTTTCAGTTTTTACCACTGGATGTTTTCCATACTTGGCATAGTCTAACTAACTTAAAGCAACACCAATATTGCACCCAGAAAAATACACTTCAAAAATTTTCCATCTCTGGAACGTTGACTAAAAATTTGGCTACCATGTACTTGGTTTACTTTTTCTTTTTAATTGACTCAGATTTGAACTAAAAAGTCACAGTTTCTAAAAATCACTCCTTAATTTCCTCATTGCAGTAGATGGGTAAGCAAATTACAGGAATAGTATATCACTGCACATTATTTAAGAGGTAAAATTTTACTGGTAGGAAAAATAGGACAGGAGGGACAATTATCATCATTTTCAGATATCTTATTACTGACATGCAATTGATTGTTGGTTCAAAGTAGGTGTAATCCCAATGAAACATAAGCTCTTTGAGGACTCTAGAGTTGTAGATATAGAGGACGGAAATATTTAAAGGATCTGCTCCCCAAATCCCTCATTTTAAACATGAGGAAACTGAGGCAAAGAGAAGTTAAAAGACTTGCCAAAGATCAACCCTTAAGCAAGTGGCAGAACAGTCAGTCAGTCAACAAATATTTATGAAGCACTCTCTTTGTGCCAGGCATTGTGTAATTTGATAGAGATAATAATAATAGATTAATAATAATAATAATGATAATGATGCAATAAAAATTAATGATGATGATAACTTCATTATTATTATTGTAGTAATAATAGTAGCTTTAATAGAAGCAAGCAATATTTGTATAATACTTTAAGGTTTGTAAAGAGCTTTGCAAATATTATCTCTTTTTATCCTCACAACAACTCTGGCAGGTAGGTTCCATTATTATCCCCATTTTACGAATGAGGCAAATTGAGACTAGGAGAAGTAAAGTGACTTGCCCAGGGTTATTCATAGATTAAATATCTTAGGCCATATTTAAACTCTTCTTCCTAACTACTGGACCAGCACTTTATCCATTGCACCACTTTGCAAGGGGCAGAAAAAAAAAAGTCCCTGACCTTAAGGTGCAAATATTCTAATGGCAAGTCTTTAGACTCCAACATCAAGACTGTTTCCACTTCATCACACTGGTTTTGTTTCTGTATCCCTGGCACCCAGCACAGTGCCTGTGACCTGGTAGGAACTTAGTAAAAACTTACTGATTTAATGAATGTGAAGAGTTAGCACTTTCTTCCTTCCTCCCTTCCTTTTTTCCTCCCTCCCTCCCCTCCTTGCTTCCTTTCTTTCTTCCTTCCTTCCTTCTTTCATTTCTTTCATTCTTCTTTCTTTCTTATTTTCTTTCTTTCCATCTTTTTTTTTAACTGAGTCTCTCTCACCTAGTCTCACCTAGACTGTAAGTGTAGTGACCACTCATGGGCTTACACCATCTCCTATTGGCATAAAAGCTTTGACATTTTCAGTTTCCAGCCTGGAAGAATTTGCCCCATCTTAAACACTCTGGTGACACCACCACATGGAGATCACCATGTTGGTACAGGCCTTTTGGCTTTAGTTCCACTTCAGTTTAGAACTCCTGAACTCAAGTGATCCATCAACCTCAGCTTCACCTAGTAGAAGGGATTACTGGCCTGTGTCACTATGCTTGGCCACTAAATGGTTCCTATGACTCTACTGTCAGATTTCTATGAGTTTTCATCTGGAAAATAGGTAAATCAACCTGCCCTTCTTAAAACAATAATCTATTTTAAGGATCAAATCAGATGATAATCTTTTTAAAAAGTCTTACATTCTCTGCAAACATAATAAATAAATGGCCTAGATGGACTGTGTGAATAGACACAAATTCATCAATTCATTATAATTTTGTTTAGTAAATATATAACCCTTATATCAATGGATCCATTTTCTTTAACAATTGGACATGATCTAATCTTAGGGGACTCTCTTTACTAATAATTATTGACATTTCTCTCACTCTGGAAACAATCAAAATATGTCTCATGACTCTTGATATACCCCCTCTTCTCCATATCATTCCAAGTCACTTGTAAAAAAAAAATAGATTTCCAAAGCAAGAAATACAGGATGGCCTTATTAATGGAAGAAAAAGGACTTTTCCACTTTACAAATTATTAGTTATAGTCCTCAGTCGAGTGGTTTCAATTCTTTTTTTTTTTTTTGACCAGAGGTTTAGTAACTGTTTCTGAAAGATCATGTTATTACACATTTAGAAAGTGGATGGAATTGTGTGTCAATATTCAGTTTCAGAGCCTTTTCTTCTGTTTAATTTTTCCTCTCTTTTGCCAGTTAATTCTGCTTAGATCAAGAAATTTTCCACAATTATTTGTCACTTGTAGTAACTGTCTCTTAGAATTAATTTCCATCTCTTGGTGAACACTCCAAGCTTGTCAGTGATCACTATGCTCCTTTGGCATGGTCACCAATTGGGAACACAAATCCAGTTGCAAAAATGTATAGGTTTTTTGTTTGTTTTTACATATTTGGAGCACAGAAATAACACATATTTAAAATATAAAGAACCCTCACCTAGCACAATGTAATCCTTGAAAAAAGCATGGCAAATACTCTTAGAAATAGTTAATTCTGAATTTCTTTCTTTGGATGAAACATTTTTGCCCTCTAAAAACTGGAATCAGCATACTTGTTTTACACCTGGGTGAATTTTTCTCTTTGGCATTGGGAGTTTCTCTCTTTATTTCTGAGGACTTCCATATTTGGATTTTGATTCTGAATGGAAAAGGAAATGGCTGTCCAGAAATGAAGATGGTTGCTCACTGCTCCAGGAGGTCCTGGTGAAGGATTGATTTTAAAGGAACTAAAATTTTACACAAAGGATGGCATGTGAAACAATCTGCCGGAAAGATACATGTGGCAAAATCCTGAGCAGAATCCAGCTGAATCACGTTTTGGGAGACAGGGTTATTTCAAAGAGATTGATAATGCAAGCCCCAGAAAGAGCAGATACACAAAGAATGACGCTGAGAAGGAAATTCCTGAGAGAGAATGTGGTATAAATTGAGTTCATTTCAGTTCGTTTTGCCTCACATGATCAAATAGATCTGAGGTGATTTTGTTTGTCTTCTTGATTTGCAAGGAGTTTTCAACATTTTCAATTATATAGTTACTGCCAATACAGAGCATATGTATACATAGAGAGACTTAGGCAAGGGTGGAAGAGAATGAGAAAGACCAATACATAAATGGAGAAAGACCAAAAGAGAAAGAGGAAGAAATTTGACACACATTAAAAGAGAAAAGTATCCTATTTATTTTGATTTTTTGTTTGTCTACTGCAGAAAAAAACACTCAAATCATTAATTGATTATAATTTGGAAATGATTTGCTATTCTGGTTATAAGTATTACATGTACATATTCATATGCATATGTACATATGTTTGTATATCTCTCATTATCTCTCTCTAAATATATATATATATTATAAATAGAGAGAGATATAAAGATGTAGAAATACTATATATATATGTGTATACTTATAATATATACATCCACATGTCCATATTTTCTGGGTAACTAGGTAGCACAGTGGACAGAGTGCTGGACCTGGAGTCAGGAAGACCTAACTTCAAATCTGGCCTCAGACTCTTACTAGCTGTGTGACCCTGAGCAAGTCACTTAATCCTCTTTGCCTCAGTTTCCTTATTTGTAAATTTGCAAAATGAGCTAGAGAAGGAAATGGCAAACCACTCCAGTATCTGCCAAAAAAATCTCAAATGGGGTTGTGAAGAGTCATGACTAAAAAATGACAAAACAATAGCAACAAACATCCACATTCAGCTAGTTGGACTCACAACTAGTTAACTAACTATGCAGGGGGCTAGGTAGCTCATTGAATACAGCACCGGACCTGGAGTCAGAAGAATTGAGTTCAAATCTGGCTTCAGATAGCAACTCGCTGTGTGACCATGGGCAAGTCACTTCGATCCTGTTTGCCTCAGTTTCCTCATCTGTAAAATGAGAATAATAGTAGTACCTACCTCCCAGGATACTTATGAGGACACAATGAGATGAAATTTGTAAAGAAAGTGTTTTCCAAACCTTAAAGCACTGTATAAATTCTAGCTATTATGTAAAGATAATTATATGTACTATGTGTGTGTATACCTACTTATATGTATATATATACCTACATATATTTGTGTGTGTGTATCACATATATATACACACACACCTACATATGTATGTATGTGTGTATGTGTGCATGTATATATATTTATGTGTGTGTATGGTATCTAGACATGCGATTTCATCAGGATTAGGAACTTATGGTGTGGAAAATCATTTCATCAATGCAGATCTTCAGCTGGGCTGTACAGTGTAATCCTGAATAGCCTCCTGAGATACAAAAAGATTAAGTGACTTAACCATCCCTTGATTGGTCTGTATAGGTCAGAAGTCATATTTGAATCTAGTTCTTTCTAACTCTATGATCAGTCATCTCTTTACCACAATATATTCACTGTCCTTGATAAGCATGTGACCCTAAAATAGAGAATGAATTTTTTTTTGCAAATTTTGAGTATGAACATGATATATCCCCGATATGCTTTTGAGAGATCCATCTCAGTGTTGGATCTGATAATGTATGCAAGAGCATACTGTTCATCCATCCGTACATCCCTGACAATGGAAAACACAAGAAATTTCCCATTTCAGGCTAGTTCTGACTGTTGCCCTTCTGAGGGAGACATTTGGGGAGATGGAATAATGGTGTCTAATAATTTCAGTCAACCTTAGTATTTATCACAGCTTCCAACAGGCTGTAATTCACTTATATTTATTGTCCAAGAATGTAACACCAGCCTGAATTAAACACTATAATACATACCTGTACGGGTATAAACTATTTTCTCAAATTTTCCTAGTCAAGATTTCTTTTCCAAAGAAGGAAATTAGACAGGTGCAGCACACCAAATGAGATGAACTTTGTCCTCAAAGAAAATTGGTTTTTCCCTTTCAATTTCATTTCAAAGAGATCTGACAAGTGTGGCTTTGAACAAACTTTAACAGCATAATATCCTTTGTGTAAGTTTTCCCCTGTCAGCTTTTCCATTCCAGTAGGAACTTAGAACAAAGTGGATGCTGCCCTTTGAGTTGAGAACTTCATCAGCTGAATGAACACTAGTACACTGCAGTGAAATTGAGGGCATACTCTCCCTGAATCTCAACAGTGCAGTCTCTCAACACAGAATTTTTCTATCTGGCACAACGGTAGTCACTCTCTATACATTCTGTTTCACACACTCGTCTTGTCCCTCTTTCATTGAAAAATCCAAGCCACTTGTCAATATACCCACTCAAAACACTTATGGATTATGCGAAGAATCCCACCATTGAATGTACAAGAGGGAGGAACATTATTTTAAGATGGTGCTTTTTATCCTACACAATTACATAAAAAGATCATAAGACACCTTCCTGGGGATGCAGTATAAAACTTTCTGATGCGTGCTGCCCACCTTGTGCATGAAAGTACTGTTGTGTATATGTGTGTGCATATGAGCATGTGTGTGTGCGTGAGAGCTTGCATGGGCACACGCACAGATGTATGTTTCATTTTTTCAACCCATAAAGTATCTGTAAGGCTATTTAAAAGTAAACTTCAGAACAGAAAAAAACACCAAAAGAAACCACTGCTTCAGAGAGATTCTAATCTTTATGGTACAAAAGCTTGCTATCGATATCCATTCCTTAGAGCCTCAAATTGCATATAAATCGTCCCCCTGTATGCTGGTAACCAGTTGTCTGACAAGTTTATTTTTCTTTGCATCCTCTGCTGAAGTTTCCAAAGGTGGTTTGTTTTTTTTATTACTAGTGCCTCTTGCTATCTTTTTTACCTTCTCCTGACTCCAACTGTTTCTTTCATCTTTCTTTCCTTTAGTTTCTTTTCTTTACTTTTTTTTTTGGCAGGGGGGAGGTTGGCATTAATATTTAAAGACTGTACCAGTGTCAAACATTCATGTAGGGACAACTTGAATGCAAAGTGGATAAGGTTACTGAAGAAGTCCATGCTCAATTTAATTACAGTATTTTGATTAACACAGATTGTAAGTAGTCTGAACTAAGAATTTTAAGTTGTTCAGCCTGAATATTACAAAGGCTAACAGAGGATGAAGTGTAACTTTGACTCAGAAACTGCCAAAAAACACTCTGATTAACCAATTTGGATGTTCTATCTAATTAAGAATCTAAATATCTTTGGATCGCTGAAATTCATGTTTATTGATAAGATAAAATATTTATTACCCAGAGAGCTGAATTAGCACAAAAAAAGCAGGTCTAATCAGGCACAAACTCCAGTAGGAAAGAGGAATGTTGGTGAAAAATGGGAATAGTGAAACTTATGGCTGAAATTAGCTTTCTTTTGCTAGGTTTGTGCTTCCTGGCAAGAAGAATGCTTTCTCCTTGAAAAGTCAGAGTTGGTAAGTTCAAGGCCAAGTTTCTATAGATTCAACACCTAATGAATGCCAGTGGAAATTAGTAACAAGGAGCAATGGCTGGGCAAGGATGAATGGGCATGGAAGAGAGGGTATAGAAAACTATTCACGTTAGAAAAGTATGAAAACACCTAGATAGAGACACAAAGAATTGGAAGTTAAGGCTACTATTTCATTTGCCTAGAATGTATTGGCCTAAGAGTCTCATTTATATGAAGAATAAAAAGAGTCTCTGTTCCTCAACATAATGGTAAATCTTGCTATGGCAGTGACCATACCCTTTACATGTCTGTGACCTCCACAGATGCCAGCAATGATGGGCAAGTCATCTAACTTCCACAGATTTCAATTTCCTGCAAAACTGGAGGAACTGATTGGACGGCGTCTAAGGTACCTTCCAGTTCTAGATCTACGATTGCCAATGACTTTCCTGGCAATCAGAGTCTTTAAACCCTAAAATGAATTGTTTAGCATTACAGGATTTCCTCATTAGAGTTATTTGAGAGTGTAATTGTCTCAAATTTCTGAGACAGCATAAGTGCCTCTTTGCTTAAAGGAAGGAACAAGGGCCAGACAACCTCAGCTCCCCTTCCAGACTGAGAATCTATGACTGTGTCAACATAGGTCAAATGAAGTAGAGAATTAAGGTAATTATGCAGACCATTTAGGCAATAAGCCCTGGGGGGGTTTTAGACCTTGAATTTTCCTCATTGATTTTCTAAATTCACTGGCTCATTACAGAACTCTTTTATCCATTTGGCCTATGTAGATAGCATTTGTTATGCCACCAATGTGTACACCACCTGTGTGACCTTGAACAAGTCACTTCATTTTTCCTGGCCTCTGTTATAAAATGAAAGAGTAGGACAAGATTCCCCTTTAGAACCTACTGGACTTTAAACCTAAGCACAAATGCAAATAAAACAAATGAGAAGGCCAGATGACAAAAACTAACAAGGGAAGATTTGTTGTAGAATATTCTTGAAATCCATTCTAGTTTTGCAACTTTAGAACCAAAGTCCTAAAATACAGATCAGACCCTGCCCAAAAATCTTCAATGGCTTCCTATTGTTTCTAGGATTAACTATATATCAAACTGCTTATCATCTCAGGGAGAGGCAAGGAAGGGAGGGAGAGAGAGAATTTGGAACTCAAAATACAGACTCCTTGCCCTGATATTTAAAGCCTTTCCCAATCTGACTCCAATCTATTTTTTTTTTAGTTTTATTTCCTATGGCTCCCCTTGTTGTTGCTGTTGTTGTTCAGTCATTTTAATCATGTGCAACTCTCGATGACCCCATTTGGGGTTTTCTTGGCAAAGATGCTGGAATGGTTTGCCACTTCCTTCTCCAGATCATTTTACAACTGGGGAAACTGAGGCAAACAGGGTTAAGTGACTCGCCCAGGGTCATACAGCTAGGAAGTATCTGAGGCTGGACTTGAACTCAGGAAGAGGAGTCTTCCTGACTTCCTGCCCAGTGCTCTATCCACTGTGCCACCTAGCTCATTTATAGCTATGCATAACATTCATCTCCTACCTCCGTGCCTCTGTACAAATGGTAACCCATATCTGGAATGAACTCCTATTTCATTGCATCTCATTATGTTTAGCTGCCTTGAAAACACAGTTCATCTTCTATATGATATATTCCTGAGCTCCTTTCCACCTACCAAATCTGGAACTCTAGCCCTCTTGAAGTTACTTTGGGCATATGTATTTAGATAGATAGATTGATATTGATATAGATGTGTGTATGTGTGTGTGTGTATGATATATAAATATATATAAAAATGGACATACATATATATACATGTATACATATATACATATGTATGTAGTATAGAAGGAGAGACATGTGTCATTTTAATGGCATAGGAAACCCCTAGGTTAGGAAATTATCTTTACCAATGCAGAGCAGTAATTTCTCTGCTATTTATAGTTTTAAAGAATTGCTCAGAGCACTGAGGAGTTAAGTGACATACTTAGAGGAACATAGACAAGATGTGTGAGAGGTGATGCTAGAATACACATTTTCTTGGCTTTGAGGTCACTTCTTTATCCATTATACTACAGCCAGAGAAGATCCACCCAACATACTGAGAGCCTTCCTTGAACTCAGTTGACATAAAGACAATACCAGTGGAGCTCATGGTCTGTTCCTCTTTTATCCCTTGTTCTTGACATAGGATCAGCTCATCTTTTTCCAATACACATTTCCCTTTGACATCCTTTACCACTTTGCTTTTCTAAAATGCGCAGTAGTCTACTCATAGCTACTATGTACCCTCTCTCCACTATTCTTTGAACAATCTTTAATTCTTTAGAGACTTTATACTTTTTCTTTTCTTATTTGTGTCATTGTTTTCATGGCAACCAAAACCAGGAATCAACATGTATACAGTTAGGTAAATATAAAATAAATGCAAGGTAATTAAAAGTACAAGGAATATAATATGTATTTAATATATGCTTTTTGGTTGGCTATTTGACTAAAAGTAATTTCAAAAATTAGTGGAATAGTGAATTAGTATAGTCATTCTGGAAAGTAATTTGGAACTATTCCCCATAAATTATTAAACTTTTCACTCTCTGAACCAGCAATACCATTACCAGGCCCATACCCTCAATCATTTTTTTTTAAAGAGGACAAGACCCAATTGTATAAAAATATTTGTAGCATCTCTTTTTACAGTGGCAAAGAAGTAGAAACTAAGGGGGTATCCATCAGTTAGGGTGGTTGTCATTCTTGTCATTTTTGAAGAGGACCAATGACATCAAGATGTGATGGGTGATATCTTGACTTGTGCATGAATTGGATTTAAGCAGAATTTGACAAGATCATCAGCCTCACTCTCTCTTCCAGAGTCTTTGAAGTTCAGTGGAAGGATAAAAGTCAAAATGACAGGCAATGGCCCAAGATGCAGTGGATGACCTTGGCTTTTTTTGCTCCACAGTGGCTGTTTCAGCCACCTTCATGGATGTTGGAACAGATTGTTCTCATCCACCCATTCTTCCTGGAGAAGTATTCAGATGCTTAGAGTAGATATCTTGTTAACTCACCAATGGGCATGAGGCCTGTCAGTTACCCTCAACTTGGTTTAGACTACAGCTTCTTGGAGCCACAGGTGAGAGTTGGGTGGTAGGTGGACACCAAAGGTGGGTGATCAACCCTGAAAAGTGCTCAGTGAACCCACACACCAGAAGGGCTGGATCTCCCTGAGCACCGCATTCACACCATCATACCACACCATCATTTGCTGAACAAATTATGGTATCTGAATTTAATGGAATGTAATTGTACATTATGGAATAATGAGAGATGATTTCAAAGAAAATTAGAAAGATTTATATGAACTAATTCAGAATGAAGTGAACAGAACCAGAACAATATTATAAAGACCATCAACTTTGAAAGACTTAAGAAATCTTATCAATGCAATGACCTACTATGAGTCTAGAGAACTGATGATGAAATGTGCTGCCGGAGTATTAAGAGAGAGGCAATAGACTGAACGTGAAGAATAAGACATAGTTTTGGATGTCACCCATGTAATAATTTGTTTTGTTTGACAATTCTTATTTGTTTCAAGTGTTTTGTTTTTCTCTTCCTCCCCCACCAGGAAGGGGTACAGGTGGCAGTGTGAGAAAGTTTAACCATTCATTCCATAAGTTGGTACTTATACACAGTCTAAATAGGGACAAGGATTAGGTCTGTGATTTCATTGCTATAGCATGAGGAAATGCCCTCTACCGATGCATGTCAGAAGCTTCTCTTTAACTTATGATGTTAGAGAGAGGCCTAGAGCACTGAGAAGCTAAAGCACTTGCCCAGGGTTACATATCTAGTATGAATCAGAGATGAGACTTGAACCTAGGTATTCCTGATTTTAAGGTCATGTCTCTATCCACTCTGCCATGCTTCCTTTCCTAGTCTCAGTAAAGCATTCTTATACCTCATTGGGATCATAACTTGGTGCCCAGAGAGCGGGTTGGAGAATATATTTATTCCCTAGAAATTAGAGTTCAGAGCATTATCCTATTAGAATAATATATTACAACATTACCAGCATCATTATGAGAAAAATGGATTCAGAGCCACAAGCCAAATTTGACCAAGGTGCTGAGTAACCATAAATCTAATGGAATAGCTCAAGGTGAAGCTTTCTTGACAAGAAATTCCTATCTACTCTCCTCTGGGGGCATGTTAGTTAGATTCTTATGCATGCACCATAAGAATATCAAACATTCCTGCCTTAATAGCAAAGAGAATACATCAAAGAAGACACTCCCCTCAAAGATAGAGAAACATATCCTATGAAAGAATTCATTAATTCTACAACTTGAGGAACTGTTTATGTAGGAGGTACACAAGGTCTGAAATATAGCAAGACATTATAATAAATTACTGACATCCAAGCATTATCACACTTCTGAGTGACAAGCCTCACAATTGATTTCCACGCTCTGTATATACAAAGCTCAAGACATGAAAGAGAAGAGGAATAGTGATGCACTGGATACTGAAGTGGCTTCAAAACTAGTAAGAACTGAATTCAAATCCAGCCCCAAACACATACTGCCTATATAACCTTGGACAAGGCACTACCTATTGATACTGTAGGTATCTTATATGTAGGCATATAAGATGTATTTCTAAGATTACTAGATGCAGAGAAGCTACTTGATATACATTGATAAAAAGGAGTTTCTTCTTCCAGGGGTCCCCAGTATCAGTGAAATAATAAGATAAGAAAGAACAGCAACTTCCAACTTAGTACCTCTAACCAGAAGGTCATGACAAGGGCCAGCCCTCAACAATATTGCCAGGTAGATGCAGACTTCATTTGTCCTATCTTTCCTTACTTGGTAGCTTTCCCCAGTTAAGACCTTAGTTTAAAAAGGCCAAAGTATCCCACTTCATCCAGGGACATCTCCAGTCTTCCTGATCTATATCTTGCCACTGGACCCAGATGACTCCAGAGGAGAAAGTGACCTAGTGACCTTGCACAGCCCTCCCTCACTTAAATCCAATCCAGTTGCATGTCATTGTATCATCTTCCTGATATCATGGTCCTGGCATGTCACTTTTCTGTGACATTAGAACTGGGAAGCCCATCAAGCTTATTCCAGTGAGATACCACCCCTGACTGTCACCTCTTTTCCACTATTGCTATAGGTGAAGTCTCTTCCATCTGGGATGGTAATAAAAAATTTTGTGGAGAGAGTGGCATTTGAGCTTAACTTGGAATATTTTAACAAATGGAAATACAAGAAGGGTATTCCAAGTAAAGGAACCAGAGTGAACAAAGGTATGGAAGGAGGAAAGCATGACTCACGTTCAGAGAAACAGCAAATTTAAC
Source organism: Vombatus ursinus (assembly GCF_900497805.2). NCBI lineage: Eukaryota > Metazoa > Chordata > Mammalia > Diprotodontia > Vombatidae > Vombatus > Vombatus ursinus. Next base: position 5,867,308 of record NW_020954572.1, on the reverse strand, counting down.
TAGAACATATGTGAAGGACAGTAACAGGAGACAAGACTAGGAACTTAGGTTAGGGCCAGATTGTGGCAGTGCTAGGACAAGGATTTTAGACTTCATTGTGTATGTACATAGTGAGGGAGCCACTGAAGATTATTTTGAGCAAGAAAGTTATGTAATCAAAGCAGTTCTATTAGAAGACTGTTGTTGTAACAGGATGCAGCATAGACTAGAGAAGGGAAAGACAGGAGACAAAGAGATTAGTTAAGAAGTCATGGTTTTATAATGAGAAGATTGTGGAAACTATTTTGAAATACTTAAAAACTCTGATCAACACACTGAGCCAAAACAATTCCGGAGCACGAATGATAAAGAACATTACCACCTCCAGACAGAGGTGATGACTCAAGATGTAGAATGAGACATACATTTTTGGTTATGGCCAATGTGCAGTTTTATTTTGCTTGACCATGCATATTTTTATAAGGGTTTTCTTTTGTTTTGTTTTTGTCCTCAGTGGGAATGGGGAGAGAAAATTATTAATTATATGTTAATTGAATAAAATTAATTTTTAAAGAAGGAATTAGAATATTATTCCAGGCCTGAGATATCAAAGGACTAAAGAGTGGTAATATAAAGGACGGGGATGGGTTTGAGAATATTGATAATGAAGTATCAGCAGAATTTATCAATTGATTGGATTTCAAAGGCAAGGGTCAAGGAGAGTTAAACATGGATTTCAGATTTTATAGCTATATTCAGAATTGAAGACTGTGACTATGAGAATCATAGTATTATTAACAGAAATGGGAAGGTCAGGAAGGGGAACTGATTTTGTGAGAAGAATATTATCAGTTTTGGTTTAGGAATATCCGTTATGAATGCTAGCAGGAAAGCTAGATAGAAATGTCGAGGAGCCACTTCAAAATATGAAACTAGCACTTGGGAGGCAGCTCTGATCTGGAGGTATAAATTCGAATGTTATCTTCTTAGGCATGATAATTGAAATAATGACTGATAATCTTCATGGTATCCAGAGGAAGCTGACCAGGAGGAGGAAGTTCCCAAAGACCATGTCAGACCCAAAATGTTTGTAGAAACTGGAAATGTTTAGTCTAGAGGAGAGAAGATGCAAGTGGGGCATGATAACTATCTTTAAGAATGTTCAACTTGGAATCAGAGGACCTAGGTTCATATCCTTAATCTTCTTCTTTTTACCTGTGTAATTTGGGGTAAGTCATTTGATCACTCTGGGACTCCATTTTCTTATGTGTAAAATGAGAGATTAGAGGACCTCTGGGGTCCCTTTAGACTGTGAATCTAATATCCTATAATAATATGAGAGTCATTGTGGTATAGTGAATAGAGAGAGGGACTCAGAATTAGTAATATCTGGGTTCAAGTGTTGACTTTGTGTCAATCTGACATACATTCAAGCAACAAATTAAGAATATAAATTGTAGAACAAGCTGCTCTTCCAGTTTGTAGAGGTAATTTCCATACAAGGGGCTCCCTATTACCAATGAAATTGGTCTATTAAAAAAAAATCCTGGGGCAGCTAGGTGGCACAGTGGATAGAGCACCGACCCTGAAGTCAGGAGGACCTGAGTTCAAATACGGCCTCAGACCAAACACTTGACACTTACTAGCTGTGTGACCCTGGGCAAGTCACTTAACCCCAATTGCCTAAAAAAGAAAAATCCTAGAGGTAGGTAATATCACTGAGAAAAAAATGTCTATAGAAGGAGATTAGAGAAAAAACTTGGGGGAATACATCTGCATTTAAGAAATAATGGAAGAGAAACTGAAGTCTGGAAAATTAGACTCATTTAGAGAGAGTTGGTATCTCAGTTCTCAGTGTATGATTCCCACTCCTTGAGGTACCCAGTGAATTTAATGACATATATGTAAAATACTTAAAAGTTGGCACAAAACAATGCTGATCCTAGACCTCGTTTAACATTTATTAATTAATGTTCTTCCAAGGTGTATGATTCTCCCTGTGGATGTCATAGCCTTTCTTTTAAGTCACCAAGGTACCATTTGTTAAATTAGTGCTCTGATGCAGTAGCTCAAAGTTGGCAGCCTGTATTTGCTATGCCTCACGTGAAAATGACCTTGGGGACAAGGCAAAACCATTGCTGGCATGGTGAGGCAGAAGGAGCTGTGTGTCTTATTTTAGGGATTTACTGACAAATTTACTGATGGTGGCATTCCAGAGTCATAGCTGCTAAAAATAGGATTGCTCGGTGGTAAATTTGACAGAAATCTTTAGACTACACCATCCTCATCCTCAGCAGCACCAAGGTCCTGGTTCATTGAGTGCCAGACTTGACTCAGAGCTATGCTGAACAAAACACATGGTTACTAACTAGTAGACTTTATTCCTTATGTAAACATGGGACTCTAGGCTTACATAAAAACACTAAATGAGAAAGGAAAAATTGGTGAATATGGACAACTACATGCTACATCAAAAACCTTAATCTAGAAATTCAATTCAATTTTCACTTTTTGAACATAGGTTATATGTGAGGCACTGATAAATACCAGGGGTAAAAAGACCAAAAAAGGGGGGGGCAGGGCTTTCCCACAAGCTTCTTACATTCTACTTGAGGAATAAACACAAGCAAATAATTTGAAGGCAGGAGAAAAGAGCACTAATAGCTAGGGAAATCAGGAATGGATATAAGAATTGATAGTTCATCTACAGCCTTCCCCTCCCAGATTGATATTTTTGTGATGGTAAATTAGACTATCTTTTGCCTCAATTCTTACCTAGCCCTAAATAATTGAGTGGATGGGTGTTGCCTCAGACAAACAGAGACCCAGGAAAGGACCTTAATTTAGAAAGGTCAAAGTCACCCACTGCATCCCAGGCCATCATTAGTTGTCTTGACTTTGTCTTACCACTGGACTTTGATGACTGGAGGAGAAAAGGAGGCTGAAGACTTTGCTTAGCTCTGCCTCACTTAAATACATTTCATGACCAAGTTGAGACACCATCTTTGTTATGTCTTTGGTCCTTTTCAAGAATGAATGATGAAAAACAACAGCTGAACTAAGATTTTGAAGGCATTCCAAGAAGCAGAAGTGAGAAAGGCTTAAGGAGTAATCAGTCCTCTCCTCAAATATCTCTTGAAATAACTTATTGTGCATTGGGCAACTCTAGTTATTAGTAAGTAGGTTTTCTCTCCTCCATTAAATTCAATAAGGATTCATGAATCACTTATGATATGTTAGGTTCTGAGCTGGGTAATGATCCACCTCCACAGAGGTGAGTTTTAGAATGTCACCAATGGGCAATATCAGGTAGGCCAGTTGTATTAGAATGCAGAATGTGCAAAGGAAACTAATGTGAAACATTTCAAAATAGCTGACTGGAAAGGGCAGCTAGGTGGCACAGCAGAGAGAGCATCGGCCCAGGAGTCAGGAGGACCTTCCTTCAAATCCAACCTCAGACACTTACTAACTGAGTGACCCTGGGCAAGTCACTTAACTCAGATTGACTCAAAAAGAAAGAAAGGAAACAGCAGGCTACTGCCAGATTTTAGAGGGTTGAAAGTAAATTTTTTTAAAAAAGTATTTTGTCCAAGGGTTAATTGGGATTCACTAAAACTAATTAAGCAGGAGAGTGGCATGGTCAAGACTTGCTTTAGAAATCTCAGTTTGACAGCTTTATAGAGGATAGACTGAAGTGAGGAGAAAATTGAAGCAGGGTGGGAGATACTTGGGTAAGTATATTTTTTTTTTTCCGTAGCTCCAAAGAATGACTTAGGAAGAGCCCCTAAAAAAAGAATGTTGAAAGATATTGAGACAACAAGATAGAACTTATTTGACAGTGCAAATTTTTTATTTGTCTCAGGTTTCTCATCCATAAGATGAAGTAATTGTGTTACATGATCTCAAAGATACCTTCCATTTCCATTTTAGATTCAATATAATAATACTTCTTTCTTCTAACCACCTGCATGCAAATGAGGCTAACTATATCACTAACTTGTGATTTTGTTGGTGTGGAAACTCCCTCTACTGATGGAGATTGTAGCACATTTGTAACTTAGAGTTTTCAAGAGTTGTCTAAGACAAATGAGGTATCATTACAGTGATACATTCTGGGTCCCCAGAAGAGGCAATTCCATCCACTGAGAGAAAAGTGTAATGAAAAGAGGATGAAGGGAAGAAAGAAATGAGGTAGAGCATATTCACAGGAAAAGAATGATGTGCAGTCTGCATGAGGAACCAAGAGTAGGCCTTAAAGGAGGCATTGTAGGTGATGGAAGAGGGAAATGACCTTAACATTTCAAGCTGACTAAAGGAAAAGAGATAATCAGACATCCAGAAAATAAAGCATTTGAAGTCAAAGTCAGTTTTGAGAAATGTAAGGTGTAGGGCAATAGAGCATGAGTGGCCTCTTGGACTTCCACATTGAAGTAGAGAGATGTGACAAGGCCTGGAGATTGAAGGGCTGCTAGCGCTTTGGCTTTTTCTATCCTCTATCCCAGGGATAGAGGATATCCCTAGCTAGCCAGACATTAGGATAATGTAAAGTTGCTGTTATAGGTCTTTCAGCATATAAGACTTTTTGTTTGTTTGTTTTTGTTTTTGTTTTTGTTTTGTGAGGTAATTGGGGTTAAGAGACTTGCCCAGGGTCACACAGCTAGTAAGTGTCATGTGTCTGAGGTCACATTTGAACTTGGGTCCTCCTGACTCCAAGGCTGGAGCTCTATCCACTGCGCCACCTAGCTGTCCCCATATAAGACTTCTTAGAGATACATTGGATATCCTTGCCTCAGGACCCCTCTATGCCCCAAAACCACTGGATTCAGGACACTTTTCTTGTTGTAACGTGGATGTAATGTTGGACTTGGTGACCAGAAAGATATAGATGCCAGGAAATACTAGGTTTAAATCCTGCATTGAATACTTACTAGCTTTGTTACTTGACTAACTCATCAGCCAAAAATTATTTATTAAACATCTATGCTATTGCAAGAATTGTGGGATCTACAAACAAAAACTAAACTGTCTCCTCAAATCAGTTTATTTTTCTGAGCCTCAGTTTTCTCACTGAAAAACAGAGAATAGTAATACCTACCATACCCATCTTACAGAGAGGCTTGTGAGATTCAAATAATGTTAAGATATGCAAAGAACTTTGCAAACTTCAAAGTGCTATCTAATTTCAGTGAGCATTATTATGATACTGTGTTACTATTACTGCTGCTGCTGCTACTACTACTACTACCACCACTACTACTACCACCACTTTGGTCTGGCTTTCAGTAGTCCAGCCTTGAAATAATTGGGACAAAAGGGGAAATGAAGTAGATGTCCATGATAATAATATTAATAGCTAATATTTATATAACACTTATCATGTGCCAGGCACTTTGCTAAGAGCTTCACAATTATTGCCTCATTTGATACTCACAACAACCCTGTGAGGTAAGTTCTATGATTATCCTAGTTTTACAGTTGGGGAAACTGAGGCAGATAGAGGTTAAGTGATTTGCCCAGGATCATTCAGCTACTAAGTATCTAAGACTGGATTTTAACTCAGGTCTTCCTGACTCCAGACCCAGAGCTTTATCCACTGAACCAACTAGCTGTCAATTAAGGGAAGACCAAAAAAATTATAATATATGAATATACTGGAATACTCTGATGCTGTAAGAAATGAGGAGATAGATGATTTCAAAGATACACGGAAAGATTTCTATTAACTGATGCAGATTGAGGTTAGCAGAGCCAGAAGAACAATATATATTGAACAATATATCATCAATATTATAAAAATGAGAAATTTGAAGTTCAATAAACTAAACAATGAAATGTGGGAAACCAGGAAAACAATTTATATAATAACAACAATATTGTACAAACAACTCTCAAAGCTGTAAGAACTATAATAAATACAACGATCATTCATAATTCTAGAGGGCCATCCTTGACAAAGAGGTAATAGATTTAAGGTGCAGAATGAGGGATTTTTTCTTTTTTGCTTGGCTATGCATATTTATTACAAGAAATTTGTTTTTCTTTTTTTTTCCCCAAAGGTATAGGGGTGGGAAAACAAAATAGATTTATTTTAATTTATTTTAATAGAGATGTGGGAGAGGGGTGTTGCTAATTTGAAATGTTGCATACCTTTTCAGGTAAGCTCATTGTGTTACTAATTTTGCCTATTTTACTTTGTTACAAGACACTTCTCATGAAGTGGGAGTCATCTGTAAATGTTTTGATGTAAAAAGAAACACAGTAATAAATGTTTTTTGTAAAAGAAATATTTGGAAGTAGAAGAAAACTGGGAAGCTGAGAAGAAAGATGAGTCCTCTCTCAGCTCATGTTGAATTATAGCAAGAGAAACAACAGGAACTTCAGAGTGATAGCTGGAGAAAGTTATTGACTAGCTTGAGGACAGACCCCTATAGGTTATTCCCATCTCTGGCAAAAATCTATTTGGTAAGGTGAAGGATAAAATGTGTTTGGTATTATAAAACTTGAAAACTTCTTAGAGTCTTTAAGTTTCAGAGACAATTGGGGGAAGATTTGTGCTTAAGCATTTTTTTTTTTGGCTTTGTTTTTAAAGACACAAATTCTGGACCTGGGAATTTTCTTTGCGATCTAACGGGTCAATGTATGTTTTGGTAATATTAGAAAACATCTTTTATTTATTCTCCCAATCAACCCAAAAGGTCCCTCAGGAGTCATTGCAGTCTATTGGTTAAATATGTTTTCATTCATATGCTTCTTAAAAAGGTCTATTATTTACCCAAAAGATAGTAATGGCTTCAACTGAGCCAATCCAGTCAATCATGTCAATATGTATTTAGGACATGTCGTTATTATAGAAAAATTCCTCTGAGAACCCTTCACATAGTGCCAGGATCCACTGTAGTATATTTTAAACTTGCTTGTATCCAAATTGATTGACATTTGTTTGGGTTTCCTGAACAACAAAAGCAACCTTTTACTATCTACTTTGCCTGGGAAGCTCTATAGAAGAAACAATCCAGTCCACCCTGTGTCACCCCAGACCTTGTTACATACCGCACCCCTAACCTTGGCCAATCCTCTTACAAACAGGTATTGTTGGCCACAAAGGGGACAGGATGAAAGAACATGGTTGGATCAATGAAGCTTCATTCCCACTACTGGGAAAATAACTCCTAATTCATGTCCTACTAAAAGTAGGTCAGTAAACTGATTCAAAGAATAGAGCCCTTATATTAGCAGGGGAGCAATTCTCACCTCTATTTAATGTTTGCTTATTATAGAGAAGTGAAGAGGTTCATTTTCCCCCCTGAAGTGAGTATTAGCTTAAATGTATGTCCCTATATGTTTTTTGTTTTGTTTTGTTTTTTATTTTATCCACATGAAGTGAGAAACTCTACTCAATCTCTTTTGACCATATCATTCTCCCTCTCCCCATCACCTTTGGGATCAAACATAAAATACTATGTTTGGCATTCAAAGCCCTTCATAACCCCCTTTTCCCCACTTTTCCATTCTTCCTATACCTTCTACACCTACCACACACTTTGCAGTCCGTTGCAATGAACTCCTAGCTATTCCTCAAACAAGAAACTTCATCTTCTGGCTCTGGGCATTTTCACTGGCTGTCCCCTATTCGTCGAATATTTTCCTTCATCAACTTTGCCTCCTGTCTTCCCTGGCTTGCTTCAAGTGCCAAATAGCATCTCTTCTATGGGAAGCCTTTCCTGACCCTCCCCTGCCCCCTACTCTTTCATTCTAATGTCTTTCTTCTGTTGATTAGTTCCAGTTTATCCTGCATATAGCTTCCTTGTACATAGTTGTTTACATGTTGTCTTCTTCTTTAGATTATGAGCTCTTCAGGAGCAGGGACTGTCTTTTGCCTTTCTTTGTATCCTCAGTGCTTGGCACAATGCCCAGCACATAATGCATGCCTAATAGTTTACTGACAAGACTGTTTATTCATAGCGTAGAGGTGCCACCAAGTTCTCAAATGCTATAACAATGAAATGTCACATTTGACAGGTTCCTCCAGCCAGGAAAGGCTTCAAATGTAGACCCAGACAGATGGCTCATAGGTAAGTATCAATGGAGTAGAAGCATAGCTAGGTTTGAGAAGGATGATTACCGGAAGGTTAGTCATGAAACTAAGGTATGGACAGAACAATATGTGATCTGCATCAATGATGGGACCCTCACAACAAATAAATTACAGGTCACATTTGAAATATTGAAATAAGAAATAGGGACAGATCAGGAAAGTGTTATGGTAAGTTGGTTGAATTCTGTCTATGCAAGACCTATGTCAGCCACTTTAAAATGAAAATTACCCACCAGATTCTTTCTTGTTGGACCTTATGTCCTAAGGCAGACTATATCGATATGGACAAGGAGGAAATTCCTAAAGACAACTATACGACCGTTATATGAAATAAATGAAAATTATAGAGCAGCCCATGATGGTGGGTCACTGGACTGAGGTATGATATAGGGGGCCTATAAGCAGAAGGTTCTTAAAACTTATACCGATCTTTCTTTTCTGGAATCAGGGTGAAGAAATTGGAGTTTGGTGGGTGAATTCTCATAAAAGATACCATTTAACTAGACAAAACATTTACTATATTTGAGTATAGTAGGGAGACAAAAGTGTGATTGGAACAATTATTACCACCCTTAGTATCCCATAGCCCTTTGTTTGAGGACCTTAAAACTTTGAGGGTGGTAATGATATGCCAACAGGAACCCCATACTTCATCCTCAAGACTTTTTTAAGTGAAGTTGGCAACTAAAATGTTTTCTCTTACATGGTCTCAATTTGGAGCCTTATTATAGGCCCTTGAAAGCTAATGAACTGGGAGAAAAAAATGCCGAAAATGAAAGACTTGAAATAATCAGGCTGAAGGGAGGTATTGTGTAATGCTGAGAACAATAGGGTATCATGCAGGTTGCAATGGGAATGCTTCAAAAGAAAAAACAGAGAAACTTTCCAAAGCAAAGGTGGTTGTAGGTCATTTTTATTGATTGTCCTACCTCACTGATGCATATTAAAGGGAGGGGGAATATTCATCAGCTTTAATTTCAGGACCAGGTTATTAAAAATCACATGATTTTTGTATCTTCTACCCCCTCTCCCCCTCCCCTAATATATATGTTTAAAAAACTCCATCAAGGAGCCTAGAGCAAATGTGAATCTCTTGAGGGGGGTATAGGTGCTAATTTTTTTTTCCATTCTCTGCATTCTTCTTTTGTTCCAGACAATTCCAGACTCAACTCCCACTTTTTTCCCCCTCTATGCAAAAACTAAAGCTTTCTGCACTCAGTTGCTATGGAAACAGAGGAGAGAAACAGTTTATGTATTTCAAAAGCTGTCAGCCTATATGCTGTGGATTTTGATAACTAAACCTACACACAAACCATCTTTCCTCCTCCCCCCACAACCCCCAGCAGCATGACATTTATTTTATACGCATATGCGCTGGTAGGGAAAATTAAGTATCTATTTGCTTAGCTTTCCTGCAATCCCTTTTATATTTCGCTTGGTGTCCAGGGGATAGGGATGGGAGTTGGTGACGTGGTTGGAGAAATATAAAATTGTTCTTAATAAATGTTTACTAAATCAGAAAGAAGACAGAGTTAGCAGGCATTAGGGCTCAGTTTATTGCCCAAACAAAAGATTGAAGCTCTATTAATTTTAAAATAGACCTGGATGTTGCCTGGCTTTTATTTCATATACATATAATGTCGGCTTTACCCAAGCCAGGTCCCCTAATAAAAGAGCTATTGTGAAATTACAAAATGCATTGTGTTCTCCCCCAAAGGACCCAATTCAATAGCTTATTGATTTTTCTTGGCTTTCTCAGCCTTGTAATAGTGGGCTTCTTGGTTACTGGACCTGGAAGTTTGTTTGTTTGTAATTGACTCAGACTCTCTCCCTTCCACTAGGAGCCTCCATCCCTGACCCCCAAGCCCCAGAACAAATGGTCTCCATGAATTCCTGTCCCTTTAAGAGCTTGCCTGCCTTCCATACTCAGTTACTTTCCAGCACATCCTAATATTTCGAAGACAAGGGCTACAGGCACAAGGTCATTTTACCAGGCTTAGGTGATGCAGTTAAGTGGACCAAGAAAAATACATAAGATCTCTGACCTTCAAATCTGGAGTACGATATGGTAGTTAAAGGGTCTGTCAGGCTTTCCATTATAATGCACCTTTTACCGGTCTTTATAACTCTGTCATAACAGCTCGTTTAAATCTGAAAATGAGTTCTTAGCCTGAGTGATTTTTTTTCTTTATAAAGTTTTACCTAACCATTATTTATCTCTGTGTGCTAATTTTTTTTTTATTTTTTAAAGGAAGAGGGAAAAGGAAAAGAAAGAAATAATAAAAAGTAGTGGCTTATCTTCTTTTTTTTCTTTTAAAAAATGCAATTGATGTTTAGAAAAAAATGTGAAATCCGTTGTCTATAATGGGAAATCCTAGAGTTTGTTTATCTTATTCTCCCTTGTCTAAATATCCATATACTCTATACATAATAATGATTACAGGAGGATTATGGCAATCCATTATAAATCATTTTGTTGTTATTAATAATAGGTAAGAACCACTTTTTCTCCAAAGAACTCAAAGCTTTTAACAGACCCTATCATACAAATACCCTTCCCTTGAGTTAAGACAAGTGAGGCTCAAAAAGTTCCAAGTGATTCAAGGACATATAGTAAGTTATTAATAGTACTATGACCAAGGCACATATCTCTCTTTATACTAAATAATTTGTCACCAAGGAAACAAAATGTGTACTTTACCAGTATTTGAGAAGGAAATTACTAAAATAATGTCTTGGAAATCACAGCTATCTAATGGCTAGTGCATGTGACAGTAGACTCTAGTTTCTCTCTTCACATCTGGGGAAGATTCCAAAGATGCATCACTCACCGATGAGAAAAGCCTCCTTTTGAACTTCTATAGAACTTGACTGTTCTGTTCATATGGTGTTCCTCATATCTCACTTTGTGTTCTAATTATTTGTGTACATATCTTATACTAGATTGTAAATTCTACTAAACTGAAAACTCCTCAGGGGCAAAGGGCGAGTTTTATTTATCTTTGTAATTCCTTCAATGTTTAGCACAGTTCCTTGAATATATAGGCACCTAATAAGTTTTTGTTGTTGAATGAATGAATGTCATACTTCCACATTTTCCATTGTAGTTGATCTCATGCTTATGAACAATAGGCCACCCAATACCACCTACAGAAGTCATACTTCCAGCCACATGCCAACTATACCTACTGTATTGTTTGTATACCATTGTCTAAAATTGTAATTGATTCCTTCCCCAAGGTTGTGTAGAAGATCTAGTTGATTCACCCTGTGGATTTCTCATAAAATATAGGCACATTCCCAAGGTCTTCCCTTTTTTTGCCTCATTGTTTGCTTCCTTTTAGATCATATACAACAGTGTATCATCACCATCATATGGGTGTATCCCAGTGTATATATGTGTGTATGTGGAGGAAGAGTATCTTTAAGCAAAAGGTACATGACCCAGCTTATTATAGATCATTCTTTATAACTAGGATGTTGCTGAAACTAAAATCTGTATCATAGGTCAACTGAGGCTATAGCAAACTGGTAATGCAGTCATAGGGTTATAGATTAAGAGCTAAAATGGATCTCTGCTTATTCCTGTTTAATCTAAGGTCAAATATATGGTTGACATTTTATTGCATTACACAACTGAGCACCACTCAGCATGTAGACCCCTCTCTCTAAGTCAAGTCACGTCAGCAAGCACCTACTATGTGTCAAACACAGTACTAAGCATGGCAGACAGAAAGAAAGGGAAAACAAACAAACACTACCTGCTTTCAGGAAGTTCACATTCTAATGAAGGAGACACAATATGCAAATAACTTTATGCAAACAAGATATATACAGGATGAATTACAGATAATCTCAGACATAACTGGTCATGTTGGCCCTCTTTCCCAACTGGGCAAAGTTAAGCTTAGCAAAACAAACAACAAATACATATCTCAGAGAGTAAATCCCACAATCAGGACAATTCCCCAACTTCCTTCTATAGTAGTTAGTTCAAGATTACCACACTCTTTTCTTTAGCTTTTTGGGACAGCTCAGGGGAGGAATGTGACTAAAAATAAAAATTCAAATTACATTTTAGGGAGAGCAGTCATCCTGTGATTCTTTCAATCTGAGCTTGACTTCTGGCTCTTCTTTTTGAGAGCTGTGTGACATTCTAAAAGTAATAGACCTCTCTGAGCTTCATATGTCTTATCTATAAAATGAGGATGATTACACTGTCATTCTCTCCCTCACAGCGTGAGATAATGTATGTAAAATACTTGGTAACCACAAAAATACTTTACCAATATAATCTATTATTATTTGTTTATAGACTTTGAAGCTCACTTTCCCTCAATGACCATCAAATGTTCCCTGACTTCCAAAGGCTAATGAATCATGATTAGAATGCTTCAAATGAAAATATCACCAGTGTAATTGTAAATAGCCAAAAAAAAACATTGCTATTAGGAGAAAAACATGTAAACATAATGCCTTCAACAACTCTATCTCATACATCAATTTTAAGGACACACACACACACACACACACACATAGATACACACATATTTTATAAGGCAAGTAGCCCCCTTGATAACCAATTTTTTTGCAGTACGGGTCAATTTTCAATGATTTTGGAAAATCACCTATCTTCTAACTGGACCCTAATTCAGGTCCTTATTTTTTTATACATGTCTTCTAAAAAGATAGGTATAGACATATATATACTTAGAGCAAAAAAGATCCTTAGAGGCTATCTCTTCATTTTACAGTTAACTAAACTAAGGCAGACAGAGATTAAAAGACTTGGCCAGGGTCCTATAACTAGTAAATGTCAGAGGCAGAATTTGAACTTAGATGACACAGTGTTACACAGCTGGATAACATTAATAGTACAGACATCCTTTTTCCCCTTCTCTCTCTGTTTCTCTCTCTCTCTCCCTTCTGCCCTCTCCACCTCAAAAAAAAAAAATCAAGAGGGAAACAGATTCAGAGCTTTGGTCAATTTCCCAAGGAAGCAAAGCTGGGCATTTTAAATACCCTAAACCCCTTAGGTCAACCATGAAAAGCAAAGCAAGGTCTGTAGATAAACCTCTAGTAAAAATGAAGGAGATTATTCATGGTGCACAAAAGGAGAATCAACATTTCCTGGCATGTAGCAGTGAATTGTGCAACCCAAAAGCTACGGCACTAACCTTGAAGCTCTCTCATGGGTGCTTTCAAACCTCAGTGAGGACAGTGATAAGCAAACTGCTGTGAAAATGGGAGGAACGGAGTGGCTCAGGTGAGTAGGTCAGAACCACAAAATCATGCTTCAAATGGTCTGGTGCATTTGGAAGGGAACAGGAGAACAAAGGAGGAAAAGAGAGAGGCCTGTCTCTCTCAACTAAGCCTATCATGAAGGCTCTCCTTATCATTCCATTCCAGTCCCCATGATTATGAGGAGGGAGTGAAAGCATCCACTAATCAGGGCAGTGTGCTGTGTTATTCACAAGCTCATAACTGGCAGTAAAACAGAAAGGCCCATGTCTACTGTGGTGAATAATTTCCACACTGAGGCCCTGAGCAGAGGAGTCATGTCATTTGTAACATCTGCCTCAGAACGTGAGTGCCAAAGTAAGCTAGTTAGGAACTTGCACTGTCTCCCTAGCCCCACTCCATGTGAAGGCCAAAGGGGTTTATATACACATATACATATAAGTATGTGAATAGATGAACATGTGTGTATATATGTATACATATTTATATATACATGCATATATAATATAGCAACATACACAAATACTTATTTATGTACATGAATATAAACATTCATACACATATATGTGCATATATGAGTTTATATTTACATATATTCATCACAATCAAGGAGTTAGGAGTGCTCAAGAAAAGTTGGGGGGGGAAGACTATGTGGGGACCACACTATAGTCAGTTATATATTTGATAAAAAGTGATATTACAGCTATATTACTAGAGTTCATTTGAAGTTTTGGAGAGAATTCTAGGAATTCTTTGGATTTATTCCCTGTATTTCCAGTGATGGTGAAGATGGGAACATACTTACAATGTAGCCTTAATTCGCTGGTGGGCAAAAAAAAAAAAATGGACCTACTCACTGATGATGACTCCTAAGGATTCCCCATTTTAGGATTTTAATTGAAGACACTCCCTCTTTTCTGATGCATTTCTGGACCACTGTATGTTCTTGACTCCCCCCAAAGCTTTGCTGGTCATCTGAGTCCAAATGAACTTAAGTATTGTTTGAGCAAGCTCCTCCTTTGCCTTCTCTCTGACACCTTGGGTCTGGGGCGGTCCCTTTGTAGCCTTTGTACTTTTCACACCTTGAATGAACTATTTATAGCTTTTAAGATCATTAGAATTTGAATGTACCATTCAAGGTCTGAGAATTTGAATGTACCATTCAAGGTCTGACAAGTGTAAAGTTTGAATGGAGCCTTTCCCCATACCCTTCAGATTACAATGGAAGAAGCTTTACCATGTCAAGCATAAAGGAGAGTCCAGTGGCCCTCTCCTGGTCAAAGTAAGTTGAAATCTAACTCCAAGTAGTAATGAAGTTATTCTCCAATGCAAACAAAAATAGACTATGAGTTTTGGGAGAACTTAGAAGCTAGAAAAAGGAAGATTCCTCCGCTCCCCACTCTTCCCCAACTAGTCAGACCCTCAAGTTATTCCAATAGTAAATAGAGAGACTAAGATCATGAGAGGTTAAAAAGGGGACTTTTAAATTAACAGGTAATCTATAGTTTCTCTCTTCCATTAAATATATCATCACCCTCATTATCAACAATGTTTATGAAATGCCTACTATGTTCAAAGAATTGTATTAGGTGTCATTTTGGAGGAGACGGAAAAGAAAGGGGGTAATTGTAGAATATATAGCTTCTGCCCTCAAGGAGATTCCATCTAAAGGGAGAGAGAATATCTAAGACAATAATTGCATCATACAGTTTACCCACCTTTGTTTACCACCTTTCTCTCCTACTATCCTCTCAATTCTGGAAAGATAGTTTTAGTACAACAGTCAAATGTTACATTGTAAGTATCATTTGATTCTGTCCCATATTTGCTAAATAGGAATATATTTAATCACACACACACACACACACACACACACACACACACCATACCAAATGGTGCCCCTGAAACGATTTTGAGCATTTCCATTGGCCTTTCTTTTTCCAAGGAGTTTGGTGCTTATTGTGAATGAGCTCTACCTCACAGCTTTCCTGTAAGGTTTGTTTCTTTCCACTTTACAGATGGGAAAGTCAGTCACTAAGAGGTTAAGTAACTTGCTTTGAACATGGGCTGGACTGTGAAACTGAATTACAGCCCTATCCTTCCATAGCTAACCAATCAAGGCAAGTTGATTCTCTTACCCCATCTTCCTGTGTCTGCCAGGCAGTGCCAACCATTTTAACAGCCAGTGATAGACAAGTCATTACAAACAGCTATGTGGGGAAAAGGAAATAAAAGCCAGATTCCCATCCTATATAACTCTAGGGGAACTTTAAATTGCCAGATGTCAATCTGGAGCCATTCCTAAATGCTGCAGCACTCTCAGTACAGTCCATACCACAAATGTGAAAGCACAGTCCCCTCAAGGGAACAAGTATAACCGAAAGGAGGTGGGTCAAGCCAAACAAAACCAAGTTCAGACCTTTGGAAATCACCTTTAACTTTTCCAAACTTTAGACTTTTCTTTGCCAATGGTATATAAGTTTTGGGAGGTAAGGTAATATTGTATGTATGTGTTTGTTGTTTTTCCTTTATATCCCTAGCACCAAGCACATAGGAATATATACTTTAGAGCAAGAAAGACCTTTAGAGTCCATCTCTTCATTTTACAATTAACTAAACTGAGGCAGACAGAGATTAAAAGACTTGACCAGCGTCCCATAACTAGTAAATGTCAGCAGCAGAATTTGAACTTAGATCTTCTTGACTCCCAATCCAGTACCCTCTTCACCATGACAGGCTGCCTCTTGACCCACAACAAATAT
The DNA here is from genome assembly GCF_900497805.2 of Vombatus ursinus. Classification (NCBI taxonomy): domain Eukaryota; kingdom Metazoa; phylum Chordata; class Mammalia; order Diprotodontia; family Vombatidae; genus Vombatus; species Vombatus ursinus. The sequence continues at coordinate 5,851,231 of NW_020954572.1, read as the reverse complement.
ATCTTGGATTGGATTGGTCAGCAGAAGAAACATCACCCACTCATCACCCATTGTTAAATAAAATTTGGTTGAAACACTTGGCAAATATAAAAGATAAATATTTCAATACTTTGATGAGCTGTGATTTTGTGAGCATGGATTTTTCCTCTACCAAGACAGAATACAAATCCACAATGCTTCACCTTGGTACATGGCTTTTGAGAGCTGTTGAAGCCAGGATATTTTTTTTTTTCACACTGTGGTTAACTCATTGATGAGTTAGGACAAGTGAGTCCAAGCCTAGTCCTGAGGATTATTTTCACTTAGTAGAACCTATCCTCCTCAGCTTTGATTTTTAGAATCTCTAGCTACTTTCAAGTCTCAATTTAGGTGCCCCCAACTTCCATGAGGTCTCTTGTGATTCCCCCAGGAGTTAATGCTGACTTTGTATTTGTTTTGTATATAATCTGGTTTTATTGATCTGTGTACAGGTATCACAATTCTCATCTCAATAGAATGCAAACTTCTTGAGAAGAGGTACTGTTACATTTTTGTCTCTGTATTCTCAGGGCCTAACAGTTAGCCAGTTAACAAATAAGCATTTATTGAGTGCTTACCATGTGCAAGGCACTGTGCATTACACATAATAGGCCCTTAATAAATGCTTATTGGATCCAATTCTATTATTTTTTGGTGGGTATTGTTCTTGTTTGTCCTTTGTTTTCGAGGAGGACCAATGACATCCTGGAGTGATGTCTTGACTCATGGGTGAGTTGGATTTAAGTGAGGCAGATCCTCTTCCAGAGTCATCGAAGTCCTGTGGCAGGACAAAAGTCAGGATGACTGGCGATGATAATTATTATCTCTAAGCAGATGAGTCATAGATCTAGATGTCCTGCCCAAGTGTCTCTCCTGACTTCCAGGACTACATCACCAACTGTGTATTGGACATTTCAAGATATATTCTGGAGACATATCGAACTCAACATGACTAGACCTGTCCCTCTCCCAAATATATCTATTTCTATGCAGAGCACCACCACTTTTCTAGGCTCCAAGGTTCATAGCTTGTGTGTTATTCATCACTCTTTCTCTCCCTCACCTATGTAATAATTTGCTAAATATTTTAATGGATTAAAAAATTAATAAACATTTTTTTCTCTCCTTCCTGCCTTCCTCCATACTAGGGAAACATAGAAAAACAAAATCTATATAACAAATACACATAGTCAAACAAACAAATTTCTGCATTGGCCACATCCTAAAATATATGTCTCCTCATGCATATCTAGTCCATCACCTCCTTGTCAGGAAGTTTATTCTATTTTTTTTTTATTGCTTGTCCTCTGGAATCATGGATGACATTTGTGTTGATCAGAGTGTAGAACCTTGAGTGAGTGGTGTTACTTTTCTGCACCTCAATTCTCCCATCTCTTAAATGAAGCCTTGAATGAGAAATTAGAAGTAAGGTCCTTTCCTACTATGAATTTCTTGAATTACTTTAAATATCTAACTCTGGATATGTTAAAAATCAGAATTGAACTATAAAAAAAAAGTCACATGCAACTTTCCAGCAGTGTTCTACTATGCAAACCGATGTATATCTTAAGTACGAATTTCCATCTTTTAAAAACAATTTGACTGTAATCTTTAAGGAAAAAGAGAGGATGGGGTTTAGATCATCTCAGTCACTCCCAGCTCCAAAATAATTTTTCCCTGATTATACACTTGACAGAAGTCTTTAGTTATAATAGGAAGTATGTCTGAGTAGCCAGAATCATAATGTAACCTTTTGGAATTAAACTCCACATTCAGGGGTGTGCTGGAGCCAGCTCCAATGAATTTACTATATAGATTATTTAATTTTCACATAAGCCTGTTGTTTGTCCTTCCTTCTCAAAGAAGACCATGACATCAAGGAGGTGATGCCATGACATGCAAGTGAATTGAATTTAAGTGAGGGAGGGTTGTGCAAGATCATGAGTCTCACTTCTCCTCTGAAGCCATCTGGGTCCAGTGGCAAGATATAAATCAGGAAGACTGGAGATGGCCCTGGATGCAATGGGAAATCTTGGTCTTTTTTTAAGCTAAGATCTTTAACAGACCTCAGTTTGACTGAGACAATGCCCATTCAGTGATTAAGGCTAGGTAAGAAATGAGGCAAAGAATTACCTAGTCAATAACAATAAAAAAATCAATCTGGGAGGGAAAGACCCTCAGGGTTTCTGGTCAAAATAGAAACAATTGATATTTATATTCACTCTGAGCCAATCAGGGAGTAAAAATGACCAAGGGGTCTTTCTCTCTCTCTCTCTCTCTCTCTCCTCCAGGTGCTCTACCCAAAAGAACATGAATTTTGATCACTGAAACCTGGAAAGATATCTGGCTTATGGGCTAGATTTTTTTCTTAAGGACCTTGCCTTAAACCCAAATCACCTAGGCCAAGCCCCACTTGGTCATTGTTTGGCCCTGGATTGAATGAATGTAAATAGCAATTATTTCTGTTTTGGCCAGAAACTCTGAGGGTCTTCCCCTCCTGGATTGATTTTTTTTTAAAAATTTTTACTTTTATTGACTAGGTAATAGAGGCCATTCTCTGCCTCTTTTCTTACCTAGCCTTAATTAATGAATGGGTGTTGCTTCAGTCAACCTGAGACCTGTTAAAGGCCTTAGCTTAAAAAGGCCAAAATCTCCCACTGCATCCATGGCCATCTCCAGTCTTTTTGATCTATATCTTGCCACTGGATCCACATGGCTCCAGAGGAGAAAGTGAGGCTGGTGACTTTACACAACCCTCCCTCACTCAAATCCAATTCAAACATGTCAAGAAATTACCTTCCTGATGTCATGGTCCTCTCTGAGAACAAAAGACAAACAACAACAACAATTATAAGCCTATACACCTGGGAAATCTACAATCTCTACAAATCAGGGCTTGATTTATTGTTTTATTTATTGTCTTAACCTTACAAAGTGTTAATAAAGCATATTAAACTTAAAAGTCAGTGTCCACATTATTTTATTCCCCACCCCCCACCCCAATAGATTCTGGTTGTTAAACATTTACCAGCACACCCCTATGTTGTTCCATAAACATTTCTGAACCTTAGTAAGATTGGAGTAGAAGGCTCAAGGAATAAAGTCATCACCAGATTGGAAGGCCTGGTGACTGGAGGCTAATTATAATGATAATTTTAAAAATTGGTGTTTAAGTGGCACTTTAAGGTTTGAAAAGTGTTTTACATCCATTATCCCGTTTGAGCCTCACAACATCCCCATCTACATTCCAGGCAAACTGGTCCACTTGGTGTTTGCTGCCCTCTGTATTTCCATTTCCCACTTTCATGCTTTTGCAGCCTTTTTCCCCCACGCCTATAATGCACTTCCTCCTCATCCCTGCCTCTAAATGCATTCAATGTTTAGTTCATGTATTAATCCCTATAAGAAGATTTTTCCTATCCCACTAGTTAAGAGTACTATTTCCCTTTTCAAATTGTTGATGGTATATTTGTGGATCTGTTTCTATGTTGTATCCTCACGATAAAAATTTAAACTCCTCAAGGACAAAAATTGGGTCTTTGGTTTTGCCTTTGTATTCCCAATGCCTAGAACAGAGCCTTATATCTATTAAGTGTTTAACACATCCCTGTTGGGTTGGATTGGATTTTAAGTGACATTTCCAGAAATAGTTTTATGTGTTGTTGTGAACATTTGCTATTGTATGAAAAAGTTTAAAAAAAAAAGTAGCCAACATTAACACAGCACTTTATAATTGCACAGTGTTCTGTAAATGTGGCCTGATTTTATTCTCACAATTATTTGTGAGCCAGGTAGAAAATTATTATTATGCCCCTATTTTTTTCAGATGAGAAAACTGAGGCTTAGAGGTGTTGTGACTTGGTGGTAGAACCAGGACTTAACCCTCAGACATTTGACTTTAACGCCAATGTTCTTTTCACTAAACCATGCTGCTTCTCAGTACAACCTTTAAAGGTATGTATGGATCCCATATTTTTTCTATTTAGGAGTCTCTAAACTGGACTGGAACCTTCCAAAGGCAGAATACAATTCTCTGTTGGTCTTTGGGGGTTATAGACTTGGAATCACAGAAGCCCTCTAAGACTAATTTCCTCATTTTAGGGATGAGAAAAATGGTAAGGCAGCAGGTAAATTACCTGTCCAAGGTCACACAGATAACAATCATACGAGCTGGGATTTGAACCTGTATCCTCTGCCTCCTGAACCATACAGCTTTACCACAGAAGAATGAATTCAGTTGAAGCAGGTAGTTAGCACATTAAGTTAGAGAGATATTTTGAATTGCATATGGACCCTCTTAATGAAGAAGCACTGAATTGTCCATTAGTCTATGGCTACTAAGACAAGAGAAATAGGAAAAGATAGGGAGTGAAAGCCAAGGGGGAAGCTCAGCAGGGCCTTCAAATGCAGGTGGCCAAGCAAATTAGTTGACTTAGAAAACTTAGAAAGGCAAGGCAAAAAGCAAGTTTCTTTTCAGCGGGTGAGTCATTCTATAGGTTTCCTTTCTACAAATGGTATTGTCACACAGTCTGCTGAAGTTATTTGATTCATGCTCAAAAAAAGAAACATTGCAAGACTTCTTTTCAGAAGGCAGACCCCTAAGGAATGGAGCACAAATTATGGTTTCTTTTCATCACCACTGCCACCAGCCCTACTGCCCCCCGGCACTAATTACTGTAGCTCACAGACCCCATGTTCGATCTCCTTTTTAAGGTTTAAAGAATACTCAGAGCTAAACAGTGCAAATCCAAAACTGATTTGGGCTTGTCACTCTCTTTTTGAAATGCATTATGTAAGAGGGAGAATCCTTATCTGGAACTACAGGTTTGAAACACACCAGAGGTCTTAAATTAGTCCTCTCTTTGAAGCTGAGTTACAGGGAAGTAGATGCAAACACAGATGATGATATGTACCTGAAAGTCATATTCAGGAGAAGGCACAGCACTGCCTTCTGGGTAACAGGACAGGGCAAGATATGAAGAGAGTCTGAAAGGAATTAAGCAACTCTTTTCAATTTTTTTTTTTGGTTATTCTGTGATTCCATGTTTATTTCTGAGAACTTTTCTCTGAAATTCAAAAGACAGTGTTCCTAGTGGAAGCCAGAATGAAGCTATCTTGGAGAAAAAATCCTTCTCCACATGATGGGAATTAGCTCTTTCAAGGAATCATGATAATGTTTAGCATCCCAAAGGCAAAATGTCTGCGATGCTAAGCAAAGAAGTGGAGCTTCTTTGGGGAACTGGGATCATTTTTCCTTGACAAAGGAAAATCTTGTACTTGAAAAGCACTTTATATCTATTCAAAAAGAAAATATAACACTACAATCAAACAAATCCTACAGTTCACTATTTTCAAAAGCCATTAACTGAACTCAACATGCATTTATTGAGCTCCTCCTATGAGAAAGGCATTACATAGAGACACTTAGATGGTATTGTGGAAAAGTGCTGGAGTTGGAGTCAGGAAAACCTCTGTTCAAATCCTGCCACAGACACTCAATAGTGGTAGAACTCTGCATAAGTCACTTTGCCTCTATCTGCCTCAGTTTCCTCATCTGCAAAATAAGTATTGTAATAGGCCCTACCTTACAACATCTTATTGTTGTAACATTATACTTAAAATTTTGCAAATATTTAAATACGATGTAATCATTAACTATTGCAAAAGTAAACCATCAAGTATTAATATAAAATAGTGAGTTACAGAAAGTGAGAGCCAGCAGGAACTCTATATATCATCTAATCCAACCATCCTCTCCCATCACCATTTTATAGGTGAGTAAATTAAGCCACAAAAGAGGTAACATGGTATAGTAAAACAAAACAAATAAAAAATTGAATTTGGAGTCAAAGGGACTGTTGAAATCTCACTCCTGTGTAATCTTAGGTTAAGTCCCTCAACTTCTCTTGATCTCAGTTTCCTCATTTTTGTTTTTGTTTTTGTTTGTTTTTTTGTTTTTGTTTTTGTTTTTGTTTTGTTTTGTTTTGTTTTTAATGGAGGCTTAGACAAAGTGAGCTTCAAAATCTAAATTCTGTTTTGCTAAGTCATTTGTTCAACGTCATAACCAAGAGTTGTAAATGTAGGACTAGTACCCCTGTCACTATATTTCTAGTCTGATGTGATTTGCCCCTGTATTGTATAGCCACTCATCTTTGGTGGATGAGCAAATACATACACAGTGACTTTAAATAACTCACCAGGTATGACATAATTAGTCAATGGCAAATACTGGGCTAGGTCTCAAAATGATCTCTCTAATTAGAGGAATAATTGATAGATCCATTTTTTCTCATTATCTCTCAGGTTTGGATTTGCTTCTTTATGCTTCAAAGTGATATTGAAAAGGATCTAAGAAATATGTGTATATATGTATATATATAATGTATATATATATATATACATATATGTGTGTGTATTTTCAAATATGTGTAATTCCTCACCATTAGAATGTAAGCTAATTGAGGTCTTGGATTGGTCTTTTTCTTTTTCTTTTTCTTTTTCTTTTTCTTTTTTTGGCTTTCCCCATAGCAGAGTGCCTGGCTCATAAGAGGAGCTTATTAAATGCTTATGGATTGAATTGGATTGAATTGGATGAAAAGCGATCTAACAGATCTGGAAAAATAGGTCCAACAGCTTAACAATTTATAAATTTTGTGTGTGTGTGTGTGTGTGTACACATATACACATGCTCATGTGTATATGCATATATATACATACACATGTTTTGTATATATACATATGTATGTATGAATGTGTTTGTGTGTGTATTTAAATCCCAGCCCTCAATGAGCTACATTTTAATAGCGATGAACAATTTATACATGAGTAAATAGATGAAAAATATATAAAAGTAAACCTAAAGCAATTTTGGATGTGGGAGATGAGTGGGAAGGTTAGGTATGGAGTTATATGAGAAGTGATGTGATCAGGAAAGGTCTCTGGTAGGCACTTGGACTGAGAGTTGAAGGGAACTAGAGATTCTAAGAGGTAGGGAAAGAGGTTCCAGGCATGAAGACAACCTATGCATGTCATGTATATGCAAATAGAAGTAGGACAATCTGGCTAAAGCATAAAATATGTGAGGAGGAGTAATGGGAATCAACTCAATAATCCATTGTTAATGAGCAATTATATTCAAACCATCCTCTAATCGTTAAAGGAGAAAGTTCATTCTTTTATTTTTTTTTTTTTAGAAAGTCCATTCTCACATCAGTTAAAAGCCTGTTTCTATGCATCGAAGCTAAGCTCTTTAGACTCTGACAGTGACTATCTTTGTGACCTTGAGCAAATTACTTAATGACTCTTGGCCTCAGTTTCCTTATTTGGAAGGAGATAGTCTCTTACAGGTGTTCTTTACCTGGAATCTGTGAACTTCTTTTTAAAAAATCTCCTAATAGTTGTATTTTGATGGCATTTAATTCCTTTTTTGAAATCCTATGCATTACATTTTCTGCATTTAAGACACTATTCTCAGGAGGGGTCCATCGGCTTCACCAGACTACCAAAAGGGGTCCATGAAAAAAAAGTCAAGAACCTTTGGTCAAAAAGCTCGCCCAGTTCTAGTATTCTAGATTCTATAACCAGAATGAAAACAAGGCAGTAGAGATTGGGTTAGAGGGTATAGGAATTAAGGATGGGGTAATGGCACCAATCAGATCATAGATTGTAGATTTAGAATAGGAAGGGCCTACAAAGACCTTTTAGTATAATTTCTTCATTTTATACATGAGGAAATTGAGCCCCAGAGAGATTAAGTGACTTTCATAATTCCAAATAAGTAGTTTGACAACTTTTTCCTCTGATTCTCTAGTTTCACTGCGACATAGACAGAAGCAGAACTACTGTTGGCCATCTCTTTCAAGACCATAGAACAGCTGAATTTAGAGCCTTCTTTTTCTCACCTCTAAAAGTTCTGCTAGTTCAAGGAGACACCTTGCTGCTCCACCCAAAATCCATCTGAAGCACTCATAGAAATTCTGAGCACAAGATAAACTGAGGATGACCTAACTCTCTTCTCTGCTTCCCACCATCTACCTGTCATTCATTCTGTTCTAAATATAATTGCAGGTTGATTCTCCCAGGCAACATACATTGCAATTAAAGAGCTAACATACTGATGCTGATGAAAAGGTATGTTCTGTCGCAATGTGATATGTGGCCTTACAAATGAAAGAACAGGGGTGACCAGCTTTAATGGGTAATAGTACACACACAGAGTAAGTGTTAAACCCTGATGAATGAAGATCATAAAGCATTTTTAAGTACAAAATGGACAAGAAGGAAATAGACATTTCACATGAAAGGGATGTTGGTGTTTTAGTGGCCTACAAAATCAATATGAATCAACAGTGTGACATGGCTGCCAAAAATGTATTAATGAAATTGACTTACTAAACTACTTCCAAGGCCTATGATTTTATCTGTTACTACTCCCTCTTGTGATGCAGATCAAAACCTCATTATTTTTTATCAGATGGTTTAATGAATTCCAGTGATCTGGGAAGGGAGATGTGGTAGGTAAGAGACCAGAGAAAAGCTTATCTAGGGTGTGGTTTCTGGAAAATAAGATATAGGGGATGGATAAAGCCCATTATCTGCTTGCTTCCCATTTTAACTAGGTTGTTTTGCTTTTAGTTTGGTTCCTTTTTTTGTTTGTTTTTGATAACTAGGTGACAAGCTTGGGGGTATAAAGTAAGTACATTAACAGGGATTGATTGAAGCTTAACAGAGAGCTAGTCAGACAACAAACACATATTAAATACTTACTAAGTTCAAGAATGGGTTATAAATTAAGACTTGAGTTGAAGGAATAGGAAGTCAAAAGGGAGGAATGTAGGAAATGGAATAGTGACAGAGAAAAATCAATTGATTAACAAATCAATTCAAAGCCATCTCTGACACATTTGGGGCATATGCCATAGATTGCTAACCCTGCACATCAATAATATCACTGGTTGATTAATTTAACTTTATACTTTCCTATTGAGGGTTTTAGCATTTTGAAGATGCAGCTTTCATGGCTCACTGAATGCTATTTTTTTCTTTCCTACTCAGAGAAAGATTGGAAATAGTATGTACTGACAAAGTATGATGGGTATTCACACCAGACTAAGCAACAATTCTAAAATCAATAAAAAGTGTGTTCTGAGATAATATGATGCTAAGTATGCAGAAAGGTAGACAGGACTTCATAGGTCACCTGTTCTAACCTCTTTCTAAGTAGGGGTCACTGTTTCCCTAACAAATGACAGTCCAGAATCATCTTGAAGACCTCCAGTGACAGGAAATTCATCACCTCATGAGGCAACCCATTCTATTTTTGGACAGCTCCAATCATCAGGGAGATTTTCCCTATGTTGAGTCAAAATGGGTCTCCCCATAATTTTCACCCATTTCTTCTAGGTCTGCTTTCCAGGGTGAAGAGAAATAATCTAATCCTTCTATCAATCACATAACAGCCCTCCAGATTTACACACTCATCCAACAGAACAACACATTAATTTGCCATTTTTTTCTAACAAGGTACTAGATTTTATGTTACAGGAAAAAATTCCTCTGTCACAGAGATCAGCAACTATATTTTAGCCCTAAATAGTAAATGGAATACTAGATTTCACCATCCCAAGTGTCAACTAAACCAAAGTCTTCTTTAAAAAAAATGTTATCCATGCCTTTTTATATTTATATATTTTTGTTATTTCTTGGTATAGTGTCCCTCCATAAAGCCCTCCCTTGTAACAAGGAAAAATAGCTATTCAAAACTGTCTGAAAAAGCAATCTTATCTGTTAGAAGATGGAACATCCTATCATCTTTACACCTGTCCCATTTCCCCACATCCTGCGAGAGAAGTAATGCATTTCATCAGCTGTATTCTGGAACCAATATTTGGCAATATATTTAGTCATAATTCATTTCTTTTTAGTGTTATTTTCATACATTTGATTGCATTCATTGCATATTTTTCTCTCGGTTTTGCCTTCTTCTGTCTGCTTTTGTTCAAATAAAAACTGTAGAGGCAAAGGAACATAACATCATGTTGGCAAAACCTAAAGACTAACTTGGGGCAGCTAGATGGTGCAGTGGACAGAGTGCTGCACCTGAAGTCAAGAAGACTTATATTTTTGAATTCAAATCTGGCCTCAGACACTTACAAGGTGTGTGACCCTCAGAAAGTTACTTAATTCTCTTTGCCTCAGTTTCCTCACCTGTAAATGAACTGGAGAAGGAAATGGCAAGTCACTCTAGTATCTTTGCAAAGAAAATGCCAAATACGGTCACAAAGAGTTGGACATGAATGAAACAACTCAGCAACAACAGAGAGTAACTTACTCAAGATCACTCAGGTAGTATGTGGCAGAGTTAGGATTAAAACCCAGGTCCTCTGACTCCAAAACCAGCACTCTTCCATTGCAAATTCTATCTTTTTTTTCCTGAATTCCTTTTTTCTCATTTTTCTTATGACACAACAGTATTTCACTGAATCCACATGCCAAAGTTTGTTCAGTCATTCCCCAATAGATGGACAACCATCTTATTTCCTTTTATTTCCTTTTTCTCTACCACACATAATACTACTATGAATTATTTTAGTAAGTTTGGGTCTTTCTTTCTTTTTGTATTTAACTTCTGTGGCTTATATGTAAGGGTTCTTTTTCCTTGTCTTTAGGGAAGGGAAAAGAACAATTATTTATCATTGGTCAATCATGTGCCAGGCACTGTGCTTAGCACTTTACAAATATTATCTCACTAGATCCTCACAACAATCCTGGGAAGTAAGTGTTATTATTATATCCATTTTACTAGCTGTGGGACCTGGGCAAGTCACTTAACTTCTATCTGCCTTGGTTTCCTCAGTTATAAAATGAGAATAATAATAGCAGCTACTTTGCAGGGCTGTTGTGAAGATCAAATGAGATAATATTTGTCAAGTGCTTAGCACACCATAGGTGCTTAATATTTGCTTTGTCCCTTCCTTTCCTTTCACAGTTGAAGCTACTGAGGCAGACAGACAGCAAACTGATACTATTTATAGCAGGTTTTTTTGGTTGTTTGTTTTTGTTTTTCTGGTGGCAAAAAACTGAAAACTAAGACCATGTCTAACAATTGAGGAATGGCTAAACATGTTGTGATATATGAATATGATGGAATACTATGTAGTAGAAACTTGTGTTTTAAGAATTGAGGAAATGGATTATTTCAAAAAGACATAGAAGGACAAATGAAATAGTGCAGAAAGAAGTAAGCAGAACAATTTATACTAAGGAAGGAGATAAGCATTTATTAAGTACCTAATATGTTCCAGGTAATGTGCTCAGCCCTTTAAAAATTATCTCCTTTTATATTCACAACTACCTGAGGAGGTAGGTACTATCGTACAGTTTAGGAGACTGAGGTTAAACGGACTTGCCAAGGGTCACACAGCTAGGACATGTCTGAGGCCACATTTAAACTTAGGTTTTTTTGATCCTAGGCTCAGCACTTTTTACCACATCATCTAGCTGTCACAAACCTAGAAGAAGAAGATCCAATCTGAAATCTTGACTGACAAGCCCCACAATCCCAGACATCTTCATTTTGTCCATCTCAGGACAGACTGGCCATGGGGGCATAGGTCACATCATCTTCTCTGCTTTTGTGTTCAAGTTGAAACCCAAGGTCCTTGATGTGCTTCACTGGATTCCTTCCCCATCTCCAGAAGAGTAAAGTCATATCGCCATAGGTGTTTTCCTAAGTTTCAACCTTTAGATCTGCTGACAAAGGGAAGCCATTTTTTTTTATCCTTTCTGACCTTTTCCCCAACAAGTCACTTGTTATGTATTGTGCTATAGAATTTCTTGAAATTTAACAAATTCTTGAAAAGAAAGATTTAATCTCCTCAGGAGAAGCTGCTGAAGATTTGTGGATGCCTATTCTTAACATGTCAAATGTGGCTTGGCTGCTAAATTTACTGGGACCTCCTACACAGCTGAGGATTTCTGTGACTCTGCTGGAAATAATGGCTTTCAGAGGCAACCAAACAGCATTAGAGAGAAATATTTGAGGGAAAACAGATTTTCAGGTTGCAGAAAGAGTTCTTGTTTTAAAAAGGAAATTAGGTTTCCAGAAGCTCATTATATTGTTTTCCCTTATGTTTGACCCCCAAATTAGAGTTTGAGTTTCTTCATTTTCTCTCCTAAAATCATCTTCCAGGAATTAGGTAACTCAAATTTCCAGGCCCTCAAAGGCCACACAAAAATGGAAGCATTAATTCAAAAGTATTATTATGGAATAAATTGAATTTTGTTAAGTTGCCTTTTAAAAATCCCCATTTCTTCTTGTGCTTAATCATTACAGGTAATTTAGAAATAAATGCTTCCACAGGTGAACCAATAGAAATATTTCACTGTCATTGAACAAAAAGCTAAAAACTAATTACTGTATCGAACACTTTTCTAGTGGTAATTTCTGTAATCTTTTGGGATCATTGCCCATTCCCTCTAGTTTCTGTCCTCACTCCCCACACAATTCTCTTAACTCCTACCACAAATACTGGTCTTTCTTTCTCCCTCTTCAAGCAAGAAAAGGTGATAGTCTGTGACTCAATTTTATTCCCTGCTTCTTTTGAGACTGCATTCAATGTGTTTCCCCATAGACAGAATAGGTCACCCTAATCTATTCTCAAGTGGTCACAGAGTTGCCAGTGGCATTAAATAGATTCAATTACTCCTCAGTCATTTGGGGATAAGTCTTGTTTATCTTTTAACTCACTGATGCAGAGAATCTGTATGCATAAAAAGTCCTTCCCTACAATTTCGTTTACCTTTCCTGAAGCTCACCATCTAGACCAAGGAAACAATTATTATCTGACCATTCTGAAGACTTGCTGTGCTCTAGCTCTAGGTTTTTCTGGTAGATATCACCAAGGGAATACCTATTTTGACTTGGAAGTATACCCACAAAGCATCACTGAAAGAGTGTGTAGGCCAGTTTTGTACCTCCTGCTCAATAATCTAGCCCAGTTTGGCACGTGGCACTGGTGTGAGACAATAATATACATACTGAAGAGATGCTTTACCTTGCCTTTTTTATTCCACCAATCCTCCTCCCTCCCCTCCCTTTCTACACTTTAGTGTGAATACCATTTCTCTACATCTATATCTAGGCCTTCGTGGTGCTCTCTTCAGCCTTTCTGATCGCTCTTCCTGTTTTGTCTCTAGACTCTTCATGACACCCCTTGGCTCCTTTTTATGGAACCTATGCTATCTCTCCTGAATCTCCCTCTGAACATTTTCAGCCTTTCTCTGGTCCCTCTATCCCCTCTCTGCTCCACCTTTGAAAGTCAGTATGGTACAGTGGTTGGAATACTAGGTCTAGAGCCAAGAAGACCTGGTTTACCGTCCTTCCTCAGACTACCAATCATCAGCCTAAAGATAGACCAACAGCACCTGCCACTACTGAGGGGGATTTGCCCTTCCCCAACCTAACCCTCAGTGTCCTATTGCCCACTTCCCACTAGGTACAGGACTCTGAATTTCAGCTAGATGCTAACCCCCTTAAGCCCACCTCTTCTGAAGATATCCCAGAGCCCTACTCTGTGGTGACCTGTATACTCCCTATCCACTTTGCTGGACCATCTGCCTGTGTAGTTGAGACCTCACTACCCCCTGATATTTTCCCTACCAGAACCTAGGTACTACCTAGTCTTCATCTGCCATGAACAGACCATGAAGAAGGACCTCTCTGTGTGTGTTGTCTCCCCCAACTAGAATGTAAATTCCCTGAAAGCAGATTGTTTTTTTTTTCAATCAGTCCCTTCACCATTCTGAAGCTCAATTTCCTTATCTATAAAATGGAGTCAACTCTATCTGCTTCCTGGAATTGTTGGAAGGCTCAAATGAGAAGCTTCATACAAAGCACTTTGAGTTAAATAAATGTTGTCAGCTATCAGAGTTATTATTCTTATTTCTATGCAGACAAAAGAATCAAACACAGTTAGACTTTGGATTTATGAAAACACTACCCCCTCCTCACTTCCCCCAAGGATTTCAGGTACATTCTGGCATTTTTCTCTTTGTTTCAAGTATTTCAGGAGAGTGAAGCTAGAGGAGTTAGAAAATGAAACATCATTACTTAGTGACTCTATTGCCCAAACCCCTAGCTGAAAGAAACACCAACGCCAAACCCACACACATTCATGATGCTTCTGGCTAAAGGAATGCTGATACTGAGCAGCCGAACCATCAAATTAAAAGAGAGCACACTCTAAAGACAATAAAGAACAGCATCTCCACCCAGAGCACTGCAGCCAGGAATAAAAAGTAGCCCCCACCCTCAACCAATCCCCTAGACATAAAACAGTATCAATGCAGAAATATTAAAGGGAAAATTAATAATTTATTTTAAAAATTCATTTGCTGCTGCACTTTGGTGAATTAATTACTTTCTATCCCTCTTCTCTCTCTCCTTCCTTTCCCTCCCTGCTAATGATCCAGTTGCAGGAGGAGTGAGGAGGCAAAGGGTGGGGGAGGTTGTGGGTGGGAGACAGAGACTGGAAGGTTTCATTGAAATGTAAAGAACAACTTTAGTATGGGGACTTCCTCTCCTAGAAGAGGTATTGCTATGTTGTGTATATGGGCAACCTGGATGACCTGGAGAAAGCAGGAGGGCAGTTTTCAATTAGTCCCTTCTTTCTCTGCACCTGGAAAGTTATAGGAAACATGTTGTATGTTTTACTTTTTGTTATGGAGGGAGGGAGAAAAATGCAATACAGAAAACAAAAAGCCCAAGTTGCTGAAAGATAAATGAATTGCTTATCCCCCACTCTAGCTGTAGTCCAACACACTCCCTTGCATGCTTATTCAAGAAAGATGGTGAGGAAGGCAGCTGGAGGGCTACAGTACAAGGCTTTTAAGTTCACTTGGAGCTTTCAAATGGGGGGTGAGGGGAGGTACACTTGCTCACCAATAGATAGCTAAATGCACACTGGAACACTGTGATGGAATCCTGGCAAAGCTCAAATCCAAGGTCATTCAACTTACTGTCAAGGTTTAAAAAAAAATCCATCAGAGGAGCTTCACTTGCCAAACCTGAGGTGAGTGGCCCATTCCTTGCATTTTTCAGAAGCTCTTAGAATAATAACACCTACACTTTCAACATGCCAGTCCAAACCATCATTTTCAAGTACATGAAAAAATGTGGTTTTCAAATACTTTGTTTGGAGCCAAATCCTTGTATCAATACATTCCCTAATGAAATGCTTTGAAGAAGGTACTGTATTTTCTTGTATAAGAAAAAAAAATCTTTATAGGGATCAGTAGATCTTTTAGGCCCAAATACTACCAATGGGGTGAAGCAATGCCTATAGGCATTACTGGACACCCACAAAAAATATGAATCATAACCAGAGAGAAAAAAAAAGGAAAACAGGAAAGGGGAAAAGGGGGAGAAGAGGAAGACAGAATTCAGTTTTCTATCCAATTAAAAAGGAAGAAGAAAAGAGCAAAGGATAGTACATGTAGCACGGAGTGAAGGGTTAGACTCAATGATGACTCTTTCTCTGAAATCCAATTCCTTGATCCTAAGCAATAGTATGGCAACTGAGGGAAGTGTTGTGGTACAGATGGAAGAATGTTGGATTGGAGACAAAGGAACTGGGTGAAAATCCCAATTTGGCTACTTATGACCTGTATGACCTTAAGCAAGTCACCTAAACTTTCTGGGCCTTAGTTTTTCATCTGTAAAATAAGAAGAGGATTGGATTAAAGGAACTCTAAAATTTGTTCCAGCTCTATGGTCTCTCAAGAGTGCCACCATTATTAGCCTTAGGTGCCATGAGTCATTGTTCCCTGCTTTGGCACCTATCCCAGCCCCATTTTCAAATACACCTATCTCCAATATTCTATCTAAACTCGAAACTCTGTGTTCCAGATGAGAGAAAGAGTAACTTTACCTCTGCTTTCACCTTCTCTGAAATGGTCAGAATCCTAATTATTACTTGCATGGAATTTTCTGAATAAAGGAATGGAGAGGTCAGTGTCAAGTGGTAAGAACACTGGAATTAAAATCAGAAAGCCCAGTTCAAGTTCTAGTTTGCTATTTAATCATTTTACCTTTCTCAGATGGTTTCCTCATCTATAAAATGGGAACAATACTCCTTTCCCATTTCACAGAAATGTGAGAATGGAAATTACATATCTAAAAACATTCTAACTTCTATAGAAAGCCTGCCCTAACCCCTTTTAAATCCAGTGCTTTCCCTCTTTTAATTATTTCCTATTTCTTCTGTCTATAGGTTGCTTTGTATACATTTGTTTGCATGGTGTCTTCCCCATCAGATTGTAAGCTCTTTGAGGGCAAAGACTATCTTTTGTTTCTTTCTGTATCTCTAGCGTTTAGGACAATGTTTGGCATATAGTAAGAGTTTAATAAATATTTACTGAATGAATGAATAAAAATGAAAAGTTCTTGAAAATGCTACTTATTATTTATCCATTAGAGATGCTTCGTGGCATATTGGATAGATAAATTGGCTTTGGGGACAGAAAGACTTGGGTTCTAGTACATCTCTGACCATCTATGTAATCTTGGCAAATTATATGAACTCTCAGGTCTGTAGGCAGCTCTCTAAGATTGTCAATTGTAGAAAAGATACCAATGTATATTGGTAGAGGGAGTTGCTTCATCCAGGAGTTCCCAATAGGGAACTATTGATAATAATCAATAATTGATCACATGAATTATGGATAATAATCAATTCTTATTAAAAGGAAAAGAAAAATGTATTGTCTATTTCCCTCTCTAACTTATGAAGGATGGAGTGTTCTGTCTAAAAATATATTTCAAAATGACTTTCTTTTTTTAATTTTTTTTTTATTTTGGTGAGACAATTGGGGTTAAGTGACTTGTCCAGAGTCACATAGCTAGTGAGTGTTATATGTAGGAGGTCAGATTTGAACTCAGGTCCTCCTGACTCCAGGGTCGGTGCTGTATCCACTGAACCACCTAGCTACCCCTTAAATGTTCCTTTTAAAATAACATTGAAAACTTAATGGTTTAAATGAACATATATATGTTATAAGGCTTGAATAAGTAACTATGTAATATATATATATATATACATATTCATGTATTCGTGTCCTTATATGTGTGTACATATATATACATATGTGTATAAATATATATATATACACATATATATTTTCATGTGTACACATATACTTGGACTGAACTTGTGATTTTATTGATGTAATAGGAAGCACCCAGTGAGTTACTTCCCATTCAAAATGATAAAATATTCTATTTCCTACCAGATAATTAAGCAGCTAGGTGGTACAGTGGTTAGAGCTCTGGGCCTGAACTCAGGAAAACCTGAATTAAAATCTGGCCTTAGACACTTACTAGCTGTGTAGCCCAGGGCAAATCAAGCAACCTCATTTGCCTCAATTTCCTTATCTGTAAAGTAAGCTAGAGAAGGAAATGGCACAGCATTCCAGTATCTTTGCCAAGAAAACTCTGTATGGGGTCATGAAGAGTTGGACATGATTGAAATAATTAAACAAGCAGAGAGTTGTGAAATTTTCATAAATAATTTTAAGCAGTGGTCTAATCATATCATTCCCTTGCTCAAGAAACTTCAGTGACTTTCTATTGCCTCTAGGATAAAATATACACTCCTCTGTTCTTTTGAACCCTCACAAGCTGACTCCAACCTATCCTTCCAGATAGATTTCACATTAATACTCTCACCATGCATTCCAGGTTCCAACTACACTGACCTTCTTGCTGCTACCCATATATGACATAATGTCTCCTCTTGTCTCTATGTCTTCATACATTGTCCTCCATATCTGGAATATTTTCCCTTTTCACGCCTGTCTGTTGGATTCTATAACTCCATTTAAGATTCAGCACAAATACCACTTTCAATGTGAGGCCTTTCCTGATGTCCTCCAGTTGTCAGTATTCCCAACAAACAAAATTAGCTTGTATTTGCTTTGTATAATTATACTGACTTACTTGTATATGGTGTTATGCCTCGCCCCCCAAAAGAATGTAAATTCTCCAAGGATGAGTGTTTCATTTTCTGTTTGTTTGTTTGTTTGTTTGTTTGTTTGTTTTTGTATCCCCAGCACTTAGTGTCTTGAATGTATCAAGTGACTAGTAATTTTGTGTTGAATGAATCATTGAATGAACTTGCTGGATTTTGGGTTTTTTTAGACCAAATTCTCCTCCTTTCCCCCCCACCCCCTAGCCATCCAGAAGGGTGCTTAGCTAATGCTTCTTAGGTCAGAAGGTAAAGAAGAATGAGCTGCTTTCTCCTAACACTTCATCATTGTTTCATCCTAGACCAAATAACAGAGGGACTAAGGATTCTGTTCATTTGCCAGACCTCAAACCACACATTTCCCAATGTTCCCTCCTTCCTTTCCTTCCCCCCACTCCCCACCATACCAGCCCAGTTTCCTTGGGAAGAAAGCGTGTGCTTCCTGAATCCCCTGACTAATGCTTTCTTTTAACACTTAACAAATCTGGACATTGAGCAAACAAATTGAACAAGCATGGAAAGTTTTCAATGTGCAAAGAACCCTGGATTCAATTTCAGAGAAATTGAGTCCTTAATCCCAACTACCTAGGAGTGAAACTTTGGGTAAAGGTAGGTGTGTTACTTTCTAGGTGTGTAACCTTGGGTAAATCCCTTAACTTCTCAGGCATCAGTTTTCTTATCTGCCAAAATGAGACAATTCGACTAGATGAACTATCTAAGAATTCGATCTTAACTAACATCTTCTATGATTAAGGCAAGTGCTAGGACACAATGACAAAAACATCCCTTCAAGGAGCTTCTATTCTACTGGATATATATGTCCACAGGTGGCTTTCTTTTTTGTCAACTAACCTCATTATAGAAAATAGCTATTCTGTGTCTTGTGAGAAGGCTCATTAGTAGGTAAACAAAAAGAGATCTGAAATATAAAGCATTATACAGACTTTGTGTTTGTTAAAAGGAACCATATTATCTATAATAAGCGGCTAAAACAAATTCCAACATCATTTGCCAGTTTGTTTTAACTGACAGTCAGACAATTGGTTAGATGTCTTTTCTTCCTAATTTATATAGGATGCTATCACTATGAGCTTTAAAAAATCTTGTGTGTCTGAAACCCTGTCGGGTTTTGTGTGTTCAAAGTTTGGCTTCTGCCAGAGTCCATGGAAAGATACTGAGGGCTTTCGGTTACCCAGGACTGCCCTCATGTGGGCCAAAGATGTCAGGTCACACACTGCTACCTGAATTCCATCTGTGACATTGGCAGAGGGAGATACAAGTCATGGTTGTTAATAGGCATCCTATACAGTGATTTGAGACTTCCAACAGAAATAAAGCCATCACCCTACCTCTCAGTGAGTCAGCAGAGGTGGGTGGATGGATGAGCAGGTCTGGGAAGGAAAGAGAGGGGAGGAGAGTAGAGGGGGAAAAAGAGAGTTTAGGAATATCAAGGCCAATCCTTTATCTCACTTGGGTGCCTTGTTTCCCTCTGCCCAGAAGGTCAAATCTCAGCTGAAGCAGTATGCAGATCACATACAGTGGCGACTTCAGCCCCAAACTAGGGGAATGTGCTAATTGGCTCACCAGGCATGGAGTGCAGGAGATCCAGTTGTCTGACACAGCCTCCCAGGGAGGTAAAGCTGACTGAAGTACAAAATGTTCCCTTCATTCTCCTGCACTGTCCCCTACCTGCTTCTAGCAGACTGTCTGGGTATACGGGTGACTGAGATTCATCCTTGTCTGAAGCAAAGGAAAGACTGTTTCCTCCCTCAGCAAACTAGCCCACATATTCAAGCTCTCATTTGACTATGAAATAGATTTTAGAGGACATTAAAACCTATGCTTCCTTTAGTCTGCTTTCTTCTTGTCTCACCTGTACCAGCAACCAGGATCTAAACTTCACCCAAATAGTACAGGCTCTGTGTATGTGAATGTGCAGTGAATAAGGTAAGAGAACTCAGAGCAAGATGGGTAATGCTCTCCTTTTAACTGTGATTTTATTCACTTAGCATGAATGGCTGATTAAATATTGTCTATCTGGCAATCCAGTCTCCTAAAGCATATAGGTCAATACAAGAAGCCATTCTAGGTACAGACATTTATTTCAAACATCTATTGTCACTTATGCCAGTTCACAAATTATAAAGATCTTTTATGGGACTGTGGATGTCAGATGTGAAAATGATTTGTTTATAGACAGTATATCCATCATGTGATGAATAACATACTTTGCACAAGAAGTTGTTTAATGGAGGTCTCTATGAATGAGAAAGACAATTTCCTCTCTCTCTCTCTTTCTCTCTCTCTTCCTCTCTCTCTCTCTCTCTCTCTCTCTCTCTCTCTCTCTCTCTCTCTCGATGTAGATTTATATGCAGGACAAGGAATAGAATGGGTGAACTTTGGTAGTCTTCAGATAGGATGATTAATCTAATAATTTTCCCAGAACTAATCAGGCGGGAGCATCATATGTTGTCCCTATTCATCAATGTGGCTCTCACACATAGAGCTCCTAGAGGGCACTTATTAAGTACTCTAGCCATGGTGATGATGACCATGATAACTGAGATGAAAGAATAAGTATCCATGAATAGAAACAGTAGCTCAGTTCACATAAGCACTTTAAAAAGAGGTTGTAATCGGGCAAAGATCATTGTGCAGAATGCATAGAGACCATATAAGAGTCTAAGAATTTTGTTAGATTTCTTACAAATCAAGGCTAAACTGATCACAATATCCTAAGCCTTAGACCCCAGTAGACTTCATGAGTTTGTGACAGCATGAAAATGAAGCATCTCACACAGGAGCACTGGCTACCTCCTTCTTCACATTGTAATATACTCTGGAAGTTGCAAATGGCAGATAGTACCATCACAAGATTGACCAGTTTTCTCCATTGGGGTGGGGGAGAGGTAGCTATTTTTCATATTCAGATCCTGAGTTAAATACTCCTATGGAAGGACTAAGTGGTCCAGCTAAAAGAGAACTTTCAGCCCAAACTAAATGAAGAGACTTTTTTTCCAGGTTTGAAGTACAGAAAATTCCAATCATTCCTTTCATGGTGTTTTTCATTTCATGTTTGTCAGGGCTTCCTGATTCTGGGCAGGATGAGACGTGAAGATGTCAGAAAATTCAAGGAAACCTCTATTCTGCACTACTCAGAAGGGTTTGATGAGAATATGAATTGTCAGATTTGCTCATCATTCATTTCTCAAATCTATACTCAAAACCTTTCATGTCTGTCTCATCCCTCAATGGCCTCAAACACAATAAAATCAAAATAATCCTCTGATAAAAACCAGGTATTAAAATGCATACCATGGGCTCTTTTTCTGTTTGCTTCTTCCTGGTCAGCACCAGATAATAACACAATACCTCTTCCAAAATAAAATCCATACATTGTCTCAATAGTACTTTCAATGAGGAAATGTTTAAGATTTCTCTTTGTCCCTTTTTAACAATTCTCAGGTTGCCTTTGTGAATTTTACAGATTTAAAAACAGATTACATTTGGATAGAGAACATAGCATAGGGCTCAACTTTTAAATTTGCTGTGATCTGTTTTCTCCTACACTTGGAGAACTTTGATTTCCTGACAGCTCAGTGACGCTATTTTTCCCTTTGCTTTTATAGCTTGCTAATGTAAGTCTAATGGGCACATTCAAGCTTGTAATGAAGAGGGGAGTGTAAAGATAAAGCTCATGGGATTTTACTCTCCAGCTCCCAACCCTAGAAGACAGCAGCATGTCAGGTTTCAGCAGAATGTTTGCATTTTTATTCTTAGACATGTTGCAACAGGAAACTCCAGTGTACCCCAGTTGGTCATCTGTAGGGTCACTATGATGGCCTCAGTATGGTTCTTGGTGCCTCTATTTCCCCCAAACTCCTTTGTCACCCTCCCCATCAAGCTCACAACCTGAAGATAGATATCCAGACAGATGTGTTCCAAAGGATGAGCTTTGGCCATGTGGTAGCTTTGTGATGTGGAATGAGCTGAAAGCAAGCTCAGCTGGCCTAACATAACAACATCAACGTGTCTGCAACCTTTTTTCTGGCTACTATAGATTTGTTTTTTATCATCTTTGGGAAGAGCTGCAACTGAACCATGGCTGAAGAAGAAGAAAGATCTTTGACCAGGTCTCTGAATTCCAGTACCTTGTCACCAGCAATCTTCTTTTCAGAATGATAAAGTAAAACTAAAGCTGAGAAAAAAACAAAATATCTGCTGGGCCAAAGCCAATTTATATAACAAACACAACATTGATGGAGTCTCCATCTACATGTATATTTTATATGTGATAAACATATAATGGAATATTGTACCCTGTGTGTGTGTGTGTATGTGTGTGTGATAGTGACTAGATCTGTGATTTCATTGGTATAGAGAACACCAAGGACCAAACTCCTTTATCAATGGAGGTCAGCCCTTTCCCTGCAACTTATAGTCTTAGAGAGTTGCCTAGAATACTGAGAAGTTAAGTGAATTACCCAAGGTCATATAGACACAAATAGTCAAAGGTAAGATTATCCAATATATTACAATGCTCTCTCTCTCTCTCTCTCGCTCTCCCTCCTTCCCTCTCAATCAACTCCCCTTTGAAAAACATAAATTGAGTTAATTGATCCATTTGACCAGGTAAATTTAATTAGATCCATTTTTGAACCAGTTCTTCCACGATACATTTAGGTACATTTATGAAGCTTTTTTAGTCAAATATTCAAATGATATGGGCATTGCTTTCAGTGGTATAGGTTACAACCTTCCCATCCTGTTCAGTTCCTATCTGTCTTCTCAATATGCTGACAGCCTTCTTCATTTTCTCTTAACATGTCAAAGACAGAAATGTATCATAAAGGATCTTGCCCAACCAAGGGAATGTTAGAGTCTGTGAAGTTTTTATTATCTAGCAACATACATTGAACTAACATGCACACATACACATATATACATATATACATGCACAGATATATTATATGTGTGTATATGTTTGTGTGTATGTGTGTATATATATGCATATATATATATATATATATAAAATATGGATTATGGTGGAGGACCATAATCTATATGTATCTATCTATAATATTTCTTTGTATTCATGATGCTGTTTCTCACAACAAACTTTTGAGTTATAAAGCAGCAAAAACAATTCAGATTTCCATTTTAAAGATTTCAAAGTCTTTTCTTTATAGCAACTCTCAAAGTTAGGCCATGTGAGTATTATTTTTCACATTTTACATGTAAGGAAACTGAGGTTCTATAGAGGGTGATGACAATACATACGATCAGTATGTAAAATGAATGAGTCAGACTAGATGATCTCTAAAGTCCCTTCCAACTCTAAGTCTTGTCATTCCAGTGGGAAGCAGGCATAGTAGGCTGCTGTCTCCCTCTACTGCCCACCCAAATCCTAGTCTGCATTCTGAACTGAATCAGGATCCATGGGAAGCAACCCTCATGTCCTAATACCCTCAAACCTTCCTGCTAATGATCCTTTCCTTTTCCCTTTACTAACTGGGTGCTAATAGCTCCCTGCCTCACTCCCTTCTTTTTTTTTTTTTTTTTGCTAGATAATGGGGTTAAGTGACTTGCCCAGGGTCACACAGCTTGTAAGTGTTATGTGTCTGAGGCCGGATTTGAACTCAGGTTCTCCTGAATCCAGGACCAGTGCTCTATCTACTGCACCACCTACCTGCCCAGCCTCACCCCTCCTTCTTCAGAGAACTTAGAGATCTTATTCCCTGGCCCATCCCCATCTCCTTTCTACCTCTCTTTTGATGAATGGACATAACTGCTCAAAGACCTTAAATGATCAGGGAATCACTAACAGTCCTTCTTCTGAGACAGTGAATCATTTGTCCTTACCATTTGTTATGATATTCAGCCTCCAACTCATCAGGTCTTATCATCTGGCCTGTGATTAAGCCCTCTAGATGGCAAACATTACCATCTGGCATGTCAATGTGGCGTACAGACCTCTGGGTCTTGCCATCTTCCCCACAACTGAACCTTTAGAATCATCAGAGCTTTCTAGCCACTGTGGCTGATCCTTCTTCCCTAAATTATCTCCTCCAATCAGAATGTAAACTCCCTGAGAGCAGGGACTATTTTTATTTTTATCCTCAGCAATTAGCTAATGCTTGGCACTTCATAAAATGCTTTTATGCTCATTCATATCATCCTAGGATCCAATAAACTAAGGGACAGAGGCAAAGTCTTCATCAATGTCAGTGCTCACTCTACTGCACTTCGCTGCAACTATTGACAGCAAATATCATTTACACTGGACTCAAAAGGTAGCACATTGCTACTGACTGAAAGGCTGAATAATTTTATTTGGAATTGAAATTGAAATGAATTCAATTCATTTGGAATTGAAACTAAAAATGGGTTACTTTGTACAAGAATTTCTCATTACTGCTTGAGCAACTGTAAAGGCCAAAATTCTCCCCCACAAACCCATCCACAACAGAAAAGGGGGGGGGAAGAAAAGAAAAGAAACAATGCCAAAGAAAAATTCCAAAAAGGACAACAATTGACTCTAGGACATTCATAGCTTCTCTTCAGAGTCTGACCTACAGAGAATACTTTTCTCAGCTTTGCTATTTCTTGTAATCTGGATAAAGGGGAAAAGCAGAAATCAAAGGGACTGACTTGGACATGCTTAAAATGAGTTCCATTCTTCCTTTTGGGGCCTTCAGAGTATTATAAACTTGTCTTCTAAGTCGCTATTCATCTCACTCCTTGTCTCCCAACTCTTCCTTGTTATTCTCTTCTGACGTTCTTTTTTATTTATTTAAGGTCTTAAAAAAAAGAGGAAAATGTTCAGCTTCATTTGGCTTTAACAGTGGCTGAATTCAACTTTGTATTTATGCCATCCTCTTTCTCTCTCTCCCCAAACAAGCTATAGTTAGGCCCATTTTAGAGATTTTGCAGCTGGGGTTTTATATGATCTAAAGAACCCCACTGTGGGAATGCCCCATTTTTAGGGATTAAGAAGAGGATCTACCATGAGTATCATAGGATCATAGATTTAAAGCTGGAAGGGACCACATAGTTTATCAAGTACAACCCTTTCATTGTAGGAGAAGAGAAAAAGGAACGAAATTACTTAACCAAGGAGTCACAGGTAGTAAGCAACAGAGCTGGGATTTCAACTGATATCCCGTTCCAATTTTTGTTTGTTTGTTTTATTTTAATGTTCCTGTGCTTCTAACAACCCAATTAATTTCCTCCTACCCTGGCTAACATGATACCTACCAAAGGAAAAAAAAAAATCCCAAACTTTCTATTTTCTTCCTTCCTGGATTGTAATAATGATAGAATAATGGTGATTCTTGTATAGCCTATCATTGTTTATAAGCATTGTTCATTTCTTAGTATACAGCCATTTTCAAAGCAATAAGAAAAAAGCTGTGGGGCTTTCCAGTACAAATAAACCCAAGCCCAAGACCCTTTCTGGATAAAATAATGTTGGGAAATTCAGCTCAGGTAGCAAATTTTTGCTGCAATCAGACTTTATTGTTGAACCCCCATGAAAGGAGGGCAATGCCCTAGGCAAAGTGTACAATGACAGATTACGAAATATCTATCAGAAATCCTGTTTTTAACTCAACCTTGCAAAAATTTTTTTTTTAAACCACCCAGCCTTAAGCCATCTTGAACTTCTCCTGCTGCTGCTTTCCATATAACTTGTTGGTGAGAACATAAGTATCTTCTTGTAGCTGTTTTTGTAACAGATTCACTTGAGTTTCCCCAGTACCGCAGCTCCCTGTCAAAACTGGAAAAAAAAGGGGGGGGACAATGATATACAACTTCAATTAAATTTAACAATTACTTATTAAGTTCCTATTATTTACTAAACACCTGAGAAATGATGGGAATAAAAAAAAGTAGTCCCTGCCCTCAAGGAGCTTATAGTCTACTTGGAAAAAAAATAGTACCACAAAGTAATATAGTATTTGTAAAATATAAAAGTAAAAGTAAAATATTGTAAATATAGAATATATACCAAATATTACAAAGGAATTCAAGTATTTGGGGTGAGAAGGGAGCATTTAGAAATGAAGGAGTCAGGCGAGGTCTTTTATAGCAGGTGGTACCTGGTCAAGATTTGAAGGGAGACACAGGTTTGAAGGATGGAGAGTATTTCAGGCATGTTCAAAAATCAAAACAAAGTTCATGGAAAGGGAATAGTCAGTTCATTACCCTTAGGCTGATTAATTTCAAGAATTATTCCAGTTCTTAGGAGATTACTTATGTTCATTTACTTATGTTTTATGTTATATGGAGTACTTTCTATAGAGAAATCAACATTTTCCAGCTGGCCAGAATACTAAACATAATCAAATGTGTTTGTTGCCTCCTAATATGCTTAATAAAAGAAGAACTTGGGGGAAATTATTGAAGATATAAATCTCTTTTGTTCTTGTCCTTTTACTTATTTTCTTGGGCATCAGAGTTTCATGAGGGGCTAAGAACCACATCACCTGACAAACACACAGCTCCTTGGTAGTTTTATTAAGTGAAATACCCAAAACGATCTGAGGGGGTGCAAACTGATAGCCTGATATTGATAGAAGCTGGAGGTATTTTCTAACTTCAAGCCAGACAGTTGCCTGGAGCCATGGACTTCATGTCTCCATTAAGAGAAGAATAGTCATAAGAATGGACTTAATATTAGTAGGTGTACTTGCATTGGCTTTCATTGGCTGCTTCACAGATGTGGTGGTTCAATTGCCTTGGGATATACATTAAAAGAACTTTTGTAGTAGTGGTACCCAACCAAATGGTAGAAGAAGAAAGTAAAGATGCTAGAAAAGTCAAATTGCTGAAGACCAGCAGATAGTAGCAGAAAGAAGCTCAGCAACCATAACACTAGCACAAATACTTTGGAGAGTGAAGACAACTTCCAGTAGAAATACGAAGCTCAGCAAAGAATAGAGTAAAAAAAAAAAAATAACAATGAGCAACTAAATTACATTCACAGAGAACTCTGCAGTGTTAAAGATGTGGATTGCCATGGTCACTTGTATACATATGAATATGAATGTAGCCTTTATTCATCTGTCTTTGGCAACACATGTTTATTGCTGTGAGCACCTTCACATGTTGTTCCCTGGCCGTACATGTTCCCTGTACTTGTGTCCTCCCTATGTATTCCCTGGACACGTGTGTTTACTATGTATGTATACCTCCCCCACTGGTGGCTTGGTAACATGGAAGGGCATATTTTCTTGTCCTTTAATTGCTCTTGATTAAATGTTTTTTTTTCCCTTCTTAATTAGCATATCCTCTATTCTTATAAAAATAAACATTGGTGTCTACTCATGAGCTATGGCTTTGAGTGGATGCTGATCCACAAAATATATTGAACCCAAGGTAGCTTTCTGGAGCTCCATACACGGGGAGAGCTGATTGCCACACTTGTGTGACTGAAACTATTGTTACTATCCCCTTACAGTCCTGATTTCTCACTATGCTCATCTCAGGCATAAAAAGAAGTTGAAGGTGTGGGAAAGCATTGATCACATTCAGCAAATAATAAGCAGTTGAGGTTAGCTGGATCACAGAGTATATAAAAGAGAACAGTAAAAGGTAAGACTGGAAAGACGGACTGATATTAGACCTCTGGAGGCCCTGAATGCCATGCAAAGTAATTTAAATTTTCATGGTATCAGCCTTCTGATTCTCTGCCTCTGTCCCTTATCATTATCTCTGCCCTCTCTCCTTCCTTAAGTGCCTAAAGTATTCAGGTTTTCTCCTTAGGAGACCATTTTTTATTTAGAAAGCATTTGAAACACATTTTTGCTAACCTGTACATGGCTGATAGTTTAGAACATACCCATCACCACTCCAAGAGGATTTGCATTTTAACAGTTTGAAGCCTTAAGCTAAACAAAACGAGCTTCTATAGTAGAATCTGAGTTAACAGTGAGCAGATGGGGACATTTTCTAGATGAGCATTGGGGGATCCTTCTCTGTTCTGCCTATGCTATGTATAAGGCTGTCCCTGCCCACGTGGGCTATCTGGTACGAACATGCTCTGAGTGCATTACAAAGAGTTTTTTATCTAGATAGAGTGTTACATCATCTAACAAAAACAACAATTTCATTACACAATCTCTTTCACTCATTCCTCCTTTCCACACGGCCTCGCTGTGACTATTGAATCTCTCAGTGGCTCTTACTATGGTAAGGGTTGTGAGAGAATATTATGCTCTAAGCAAATTGGGACCCTCAGATGAAAACTCTATTGTGTCAGCATTACATCTACCATAGCTTGTAACACTGAGTTCAGTAATATAGCTTATAGCAACTAGTTGATTAAAACAACCTTCCAGTTACGGATCTCGGCTTTTCATGGTGTTGAAATCCAACAAGTGTCCAGTGAATGAAATAATTTCAATGGAAAGAGAGGCTACTTCATTTGAATTTCATTTTGGCAGTAAATTTTCCAGGTTTTGAACACATGTACCAGAGTGTATTTTTTGGAAATCCTCAAATACCATGTTAGGTATTAGTGATAAAAAGACCAAAATTATCTTCCCCTGATTCAAGTAACAAAAGTAAATGCAAACCTGATAATTAGGGATAAGTCAATTCAACTCAATGCAGTTCAATTTAATTCATCAAGTACTTCATAATTTTAAGTTAGGCCAAAACAGCATAGTATCTACCTTCAAGGAGCATACATTCTACCTAAAACATACTTTTAATGTATACCCTTGTATCATATTCTGTGTAGAAACCACAGGATTTAGGAAATGTTTCCTAGGTAAAATAGACTGTTCATGGTGTTCAAAGTCCGTAGTCCACGTAGTAGGTAAAATTATAAAGTATACAACATTTATCTTTGGAAATCCCAGCCTTCTCTTTCATGGAACCTTCACCCCACTTCATGTATTCAGTAATTTTCCCTATTTTTCTTACTAGCCGTAATGTAACCACAAAGAATCTGATGTTTTTTATCCTAGTCTAAATGAGTGATGGATGGAGGGAAGCAGTAACTCTCTTATGTGTTTTCACTTAATTATTTAAACACAATGATGGAATAATACCAACAGCAACAAAAACAATAATTATTGGCATTTGTGAATGAAAGGCACTATCTATTCTTAAAAGCATTTAAGGCATTATAAAGCAGGCTGGGACATTTTTTGAAATCACTTTGCATAGACAACCTAAGTGTCCCCTACTTCAATTTCTAGTTTATAGGATCATAGATTTATAGCTAGAAAGACTTTAGAAGCCATTGACTCCAGTCCCCTCATCATACAGATAATAAAATTAAGGCACAGAATGGTTACATGACTTGCTGAAGATCTATAGTGTCTAAGGAAGGATTTGAACCCAGCTGTCCTGAGCCCTGTTCCTTATCCACCATACCATGTTCAACAATGAATCCAGTCATTCCCTGGGCCACTTGGAGAAACCCTCCAACACTATTTATATGGGAGGCCAATTCTTTTTCCCTACAACTAAGTCGCTTCCACTCATAAATTTTCAGAGTTCATTTCTCCAAAAATTTAAAATACCTTACTCTGTAAAGCAAAATTTAGAGAATTGGGAAGAATAAGCCTAATTCTGAGAAAGGCACTTTTGGGGGTTAATAGGAGAAAACATAAATGGTAGCTGGGATGGTTTGGGAAAGGCTAATATATTCATTTGTTCTCTGCTGAATCCTGGAATTGAAGAAGAGACCTTAAGATTAGTTTATTGCCCTGTTAACTGAGCTAGTTCATGGAAATGGTGCAATATAAGAATGGGTATATAGGAAGAGAATATTTCAAGTGAAAAGAAGTAGCAAGACCATATCTCTGAGGTTCAATTTCCTCATCTGTAAAATAGGGATAAAAATACGTATGTAATATTTACAAGGTTGTTGTGTGACTCAAATCAGATAATTTATGTAAAGCACTTTGCAAATTTTAAAGCCCTAAATCATTATCGGTCCATATTCGTCATATTACCATGGTAATCTAGCTTGGTGAGAGTTTTCATACGTACAGAATGGTGGGAGACAAAGATGACAAAACAGTGGGAAGGCATAGTTTAAGGCCTTGTATGACTAGAAGAATTTAGACTTAATCCTATAAGTAATAGAGGATCATTCTGACTGGGTAACAAGGAAGAGAAATCATAGTCTCATTTGGAGGCATTACCAGGAGGAGAATGGAGGTAAGGGCAGCTTTATTCTCAAGGCCTAAATGTATGACCTTGGTTAAAGTTTTTTTGTTGTTGTTGTTCTCCCCCCCCCCAGGGTAATTGGCTTAAGTCATTTGCCCAGAGTCACATAGCTAGTAAGTGTCAAGTGTCTGAGGCTGGATTTGAACTCAAGTCCTCTTGACTCCAGAGCCAATGCTCTACCCACTGCACCACCTAGCTGCCCCCCTAATAAGATTTTTAGTTTCTCTAGACCTCAATTGGCTCATCTATAAAATCAGCATTTAGCTTATATGACTATTAGGTCCCTTCTAGCTTTAAATCTTATAATCATATAAATCTTTAAAACCTTGAAGTGGCTAATAGTCAAGGAAGCAACTGGATAAGAACTGGGTGATTTTTGCCCTCAAACTAGTAAATTCTTGATTAAAGAAAGAACAGGGGCAATGGGTGGGTCTCAGAATGACTTGGACCTGGAATCAAGAAGACCTGAATTCAAATCAAGACACTTGCTAGCTGTATGAACTGGACAAATCATTTAACTGCTATCTGACTCAGTTTTCTCATCTGTAAAATGGGTGTAATAAGAGCACCTATCTCACTGGGCTGTTGTAAAAATCAAAGGACATAATATTTGTAAAATGCTTATATAAATCCCAATGGTTATTGTTATTATAATTATTATTCTCTTGCCAGTGGAGTTGCCAGAAGGGAGAATCAGGCGGAATAAAATTGTTTAATCCAAAATAAAACCCAATTCAATTCAACAAGCATTTTTCAAACACCTACTATCTCTCTATGTCCACAGGAAACAAAGTTCAAAATAAAAGTTACTGAGGGGCTTACATTGTTCCAGAGGGTGAGTGGGAATGAGGGCCATCTCCAGCCCTCCTGATCGATATCTGGCAACATCTGGCAGCCAAACCTAGATGGCTCTGGAGGAGAGAGTGAGGTTGGTGACTTTCCACAGCCCTCTCTCATTTAAATCCAATTCACTTGCACGTCATGGCATCCCCTTCCTGATATCATGATCTTCTTCAAGAATGAAGGACAAACAGAATCAAGCAAGCTGGATGGAAATACAATAATTACACAGATAAAGAAATGTGAAGTTATCTACAAAGCAATTTTGCAGAGAGAATTCACTGATTGGGGTTGGGACTATCAGGGAAGGCTCCTGGTGGGAAGTATCATTTCACCTGACAATTAAACTGAACTAAAGATTTAAAAGGCAGAGAGGTAAGGAGGAAGGATATTACAGACATTTGAGATAGACTGTGGAAAGGCAGAGACTGAGGGTGGAACACCATAAATGAAAATAGTAAGGGGACTAGTTTGGTTGAAATGTAGTGTGCCTGATGAGGAATAATATGAAATCAGTCTAGAATGGTAGGCTAGGGCCAGATGGTGAAGGGCTTTAAATGCCAAAGAGAGACATATTTTATCCTCAAAATAATCAGAAGCCATGGATGCTTTTTGAGCAGAGGAGGGACATGGTCAAACTTGTGCTAATGATGATCTTTTTGGAGAAGGGAGAAATTAGAATTAGTGAGACCAATTAGAAGATTATTGCTATAGTATAAGTAAAAAGTGATGAGTGCCTAAACTATATTAGTGGTCATGTGAGTGGAGAGGATATATGTGAGACATACATATTGGAGGAGAAAGAACAATACCTAAATTGATTAGATATGAAAGGGTTAAGGGAAAATAAAGAGTATAAAATAAAATCAAGATTCCAAACCTGTGTATCTAGAAAGAAAATGACATACTCAAAAGAAAAAGGAAAGTTAGGAGAAGGTATGGATTTAGGAGGAAAGATTTAGTGAATTCCCTTTTGGACTTGGCAGCTAGGTGGCACTGTGCAGATAGAGCACTAGGCCTGGAATCAGGAAGACCTGAGTCAAATCTGGCCTCAGACACTTACTAGCTATGTGACCCTGGGCAAGTCACTTAATCCCATTTGCCTCAGTTTCCTCATCTGTAAAATGAATTGAAGAAGGAAATGGCAAACCACTCCAGTATCTTTGTCTGGAAAACCTCAAATGAGGTCACAAAGAGTCAGACATGACTGAAATGACTAAGCAACAATGCTTTGAACTTGGTGATCCAAGTAAATAAGTCAATCTAGAATTTAGAAGAAAAAATGAGACTAGAATATGTACATCTGGATGTCAGTTAAAGGGAGATGATAATCACAATCGTGAGAACTGATGAGTTTATCAAGAGAATGAAGGGGAGTGGGTGGGGAAGGGTTAAAACAGATCCCTGGGTTACTTCCACAATTAGAGTTCAGGCATGGATATTGATTCTTCAAAAAAACACTGAGTAATAGTGTCTTTCTTCTGGGAAAAAAAAACAGTAACAACAGCAACAAAAAGCAAACTTCAATGTGTTTATGTAACTGTTGTCTCATCTGTCATCACATTATCAACATCAGGTGGGTTACAAAGCATTTGTATGACCCTGCCATTTACTATATCTGTGGCCCTAGTAAATCATTTAATTTCTCTGGGTCTCAGTTTCCTCCTCTGTAAAATGAAGAAAATGGACTCAACGTCCTATAAGGTGCCTTCTAACTCCAAATTTATGAATGAATCATAGTGAAGTGAAATTAACAAAATCAAGTGAATTAATGTTAAAATAAGGAACAGAATTCAGGTCTCCATGTTCACCCCCTTCTATTCATTATATTCTGGTACAGTCAAGACTGTAATACAGTGAAGGGATGTATGGACTAGGGAGGGCTAGCACCTCTGGTGTGAGGGCTTGCAGTGCCCTTTTGAAGGTTGTTTATCCACCTTTGGTGTTCACTTATCACCCAACCTACACTTATGGCTCCAAGAAGCTGTAGCATTCAGAGCATCAGAAGATAGGCTAAACCAGATTGATGGTAATGGACAGGCCTCAAACCTGCTGTTGAGTTAGGGGGATGTCTACCCCAAGCATGTGAAGATTTTCCCCTGGCTGAATGGGCAAATGAGAACAATTTGTTCCAATAGCCATGAAGGTGGCTGAAGAAGGCATTGTGGGGCTCTTAAAGCTCAGTCAGACATCGAAGTCTCCAAGGATCCATCCACTGAGTCCCAGGCCATCACCAATCATTTTTGACTCTTGTCTTGCCACTGCACTTTAATGAATCTAGAAGAGAGAGCAAGTCTGATGACTTTGTGCAAGTCTGCTTTACTTAAATCCAATTCACACATAAGTCAAAACATCACCTGTGATGTCACTGGCCCTCTTCACAAACAAGAACACTGGATGAGTCCGTAGTCCTGTGCTCCATTGCCAGCTTTGCTGCTCTCATTATGTGACCCTGAGCAAGTCATTCAAGTTCCTTGGGTTGATGCCTTTTTATCTGTAAAATTATCCAGCTCTCACGTTCTGTTAATCAGCTTCCTGTGAAATGCAATGGCATTGGATATGTTCTCTAGACAAATCAACATGTTGAACATTTGTATTTGTCATTCAGTAACTAAGAACCAGATTTGGGGGTGGATCCTTCAAACTATCATTCCTTCACACTGAGAAAATGTTAGTGTCTGTTTACAGAGGTATATTAATAGAATAATCTTCTTCCAGATCAGTGTACTTGAACCACAATCACTCTTCTCATCTCCAATTGTTCTTAATTAGCATCTGATTAAAATGTCTTCTCATGCTCTTCAAACACAAAAGTTGTCATTGAGATCGTTGAAAGTACTTTTGTTAGGGGTCCTACTTGGAGAGATGGAAGCAGGGGATCTATAGTGAAGCGTCTAGGCCTTTGAAATATCTTCCCTCTCCTGATTCTAATCAGTCTCTGTCTAAACCCAGAAATTATACTACTCAGGTAACTGACACCCAACAAATAGTCAGAGGATGGTAAATCTAAAGATAGAAGGGACCAAATAGGCCATCTAGTCTAACCCCTTCATTTCACAGATGAAGAAATTGAGGCTCAGAGAGATTAAGTGACTTTGACCTTTTTTGTTTGTTTGTTTGTTTATTTTAGTTATTTGGTGATCTCACATATGCACAGCAGTCTTTATATCCTACTATACAGTTCACATAAATCAGTTGTTCTATTAGGAAACTTCCCCTCATTTATAGAAGTTTACTTGTCTTCATTTAGTGGTTTGCTTCTTAAAGTCAAAAATGTACTACTATCAAATGCAAAGGAAAAAAAAAAACAAGCTTAATACATTCTCCCCAGCATCCATTCCATGGAAACATAACTAGTACAGAAGCCATGAATACTTGGAGTATAGATTGAAAGAAGAGGTAACCTGGGAGAGTGTCTATAGAAATCATCCTAGGAATCAGGACTACCTGGGCATCTCAGTAGCCCAGGTAACCCCTTTAAGTCTCTAATTTGCAGAGTACTTGCTCACTCAAATTGGTAAAGGGAATTTCCCAATCAAAAGTTCCCTATACCAGTTACATCATAGGTCTGGTGAATAATCAACCAACTAAAACCTCAGAATGACTTGATGCTGCAAACACTTAAGAATACAAAGGGACCAGGGTTGACTATTTTAGATTTTAGTCTGTTTATCTGTGTCTGTGACTCCCCCTCCCCCCTTTTCTTCCTCCATTTCTCTATCTCTAGCTCTTTCAATCATGTCTTTCTCTTTGTCTCTGTCTCTTTGTCACTCTGTATCTCTCTCTCTCTCTCTCTCTCTCTCTCTCTCTCTCACACACACACACACACACACACACACACACACACACAGATTTGGTTTAAATTAGCTGGAAGAAGGTGGCACTCTATCTTCAAATAAGTCCTCAGCTGTGCATGACATGGAAGCTTTTCTTGCTTTCAAAGGACATTTTTTTCTTCTTCTTCTGTGAATGAATAGGATGCAGCAATTCAATGCCACTAATTTTCAGCATGGAAACCAAGGTAACACAAGAAAACAATACAAGAGAGGTGCTGATTTTCGATGGTCGATGAATGCAGAAATTACCCATCTTTGTTATCATCTTACTGCACTTTACTTAGGCATCACAAGTGGCCATGAACACGCTATTCAGAACCTTCCTTAGGTGAGTCAGACAAATTAAAAACTGTAAGGAACACACTGTTACAGAGCTTCTCCTGTCTCTGGTTACCTGCCTACCCTTAGGCTATCCATTTGTTTCCTGCTTTCCCAGACTAGCTTTGTGGCAATCTAGATAAGTAGCTTACAGCAGGGCTGATTTTATATGTCTCTGTCAACATAAGTTCAAAACAATATTTTCAAAACTAATAAAATATTATTTGAAAAGCCAAAAATCATGTCTAAACATAAACTGTTATAGATGTGATGCAGCCAGGACACAAACTAAGATTACGGGATCATAGATTTAGAACTCAAAAGGATCTTTGAAATCGTCAGTCTAACCCTTCATTTAATAGACGAGAAAAATGAGGCCCAGAGAGGTTATGATTTGCTCAGGTTTGAACAGCTAATAGTAAGTTGTCAGCAGATAACTAAGCCAGTATTGCCTCATTGGAGCCAAAGGAATGCGAAAAACATGAATCAAGTGTTTTCCCAAACTTAGGGACAAATGTCCCACATTCTATGCTTGAGCTGCATTGCAACCCTGTGAGATAGGTACTACTATCCCCACTTCATAGATGAGGAAAATACAGCTCAGACAGATGAAGGAACTTACCCATGGCCTCACAGATACTAAGTGAAGTGAGATTTAATCCCTAGTCTTCCTGATTCCAAAGTCCAACACTCTATCCACTACTTCAGAGGGGCTCAAATGTTCCCCTTTTCACTGATTGGCTTCAATTCTAAATCATCCTGTGTATCCTCAGCTGTTTTTAAACTGAAACCTCAAAAAAAAAATGAAACAGGTTTTACCTATTCAACCCTATTGAGTCAATCGGAGGAAGATTTGACTGGTATTGACCATAAATTGCTTTTTCAGATTGTCTTGAGTGCTTCCTCTGCATTTCTCGCATCTCTTTTACAGGCTATAAGTAGGAAACAGCTTTTCTAGCAGCACTGATTAGAAGTATATGAAATGTCAGGCCAGATTTAAGGATTCAAAGATTTATGCTACCTTCTCCAACTTGGAGAAGCAAAATAGAAGGGAAAAAAGAGGCCATACCTTGATATCACTGTGAACCCAGACCCTATCATCTTACTCATGACCTTAGATGCTAATTTAGCACCAATTTCAATTACAAATACCCTGGCACAATTGTCAGAGAGAAAAAAAAATTAAATTCAATTCATCATTTCTTCAATATTTTCCCAGATATTAAACTATCAAATACCTTATCTAATACAACTTTCTTAATTTCTACTTCTCTCATTCCTATTGACTCTGTTATTTGCTCTCAACCAATACTTTAATATGAACAGCTAGGTGGCACAATGGATAGAGTGCCAGGTCTGGAGTCAGGAAGACTCATTTTCCTGAGTTCAAATCTGGACCCAGACATTTACTAGCTGTATGACTCTGGGCAATCACTTAACCCTGTTTGTCTCAGTTTCCTGTAAAATGAGCTGGAGAAGGAAATTTCAAACCACTCCAGTATCTTTGCCAAGAAAACTCCAAATGGGGTCATGAAGAGTCAAATACTACTGAAAAATGACTGAACAATAATAACAACAAATATTTTGTCCCCCCCCATTCTCCCAGCCCATGGAGTTAAAAAACAAAAGTATATATTAAGTGCTTATGTCATATATTACTCTAAGTGTTATGAATACAAAAACAGCTCCTTCTCTCAGGGATCTTACTTCTAATAGGGAATAAAAACATATATAGAGGCCAGGGAGGTGTGTGTATATTGGTTTGAAAAATTTCCAAGATGGTGAGTGAAACTATCGGAGAATAGATTAAAAAAATCTTCCCAGGAGCAAGGACAGAAGTTATTTTTATTGTGGCTGAAGAATTAGAAAGTACAGGGGGAGAGTGGAGTGTTCATGTAGAGTGGTAAGGCAGTTGGTTAAAAAAAGGAGGAGGACACAGAATGAAGTAGAGCATCACTGAGGCCAGCCTAGAAGTAGCAAGTGCCTCTGGCAACCATCAGTCAAAATAATGAGACCAAAAGGTAAGCATTTCTACAGGTAAAAGATCTAAGTCCTCCAGAATATGATTTCTAGCCCCAAAGTCTGTCATTCCCTTTTTGGATTCACATGCTAATCTACCTATACTTAACCCCAAGACCCATTTCATCATGTCCTTGTGAGCATCCTCTCACATCTTCAATTTTCTACTTTTGTTGCCTTACCAATTGTTAACCCAAGATATCCCCCATTGCCCCCTTCCTTTGCTTTTTTGCTGGAGATCATGGTGGGACAAAGTTAAATCTGTGATACAGCTGGGTCCTCAAAGAAATACACAATTCCTTTTGTGCATTTCTCCTTGCCACTTAACATTATTCTGACTTTCTACACACACACAGGCATGCAACATACACTCAACAAGCTGGTAGATGGAGCACTGGACTAGGATTGAGAACATAGGATCGTGGAAGCTCAGAGTTGGAAAGGACTTCTGAGTCCATATAATCCAACCCATTCATGATGTTTTCAATATATCTAGCCACAGGCTGCTGATTTCTTGATAAGGGAACCTACAACCTCCCAAGGCAGCTTTTCATGTTTAGGTAGGGGTAATTGTTATAAAGGTTTTTCCTTATATCAAACCTAGACTTGTATCTATGTAACTTCTAACCAGTTCTCCCCTCTGGAGCCAAATAGAACAAATGGAATTACTCTAACATACCACAACTTTTCAAATACTTAGATTTTTCTTTCCCAAGCTAAACATTTTACTTCCTTCAGCTGATCCTTAAGTGGTACGATCTTAAGGCTCTTCACCCTCCTAGTCATCTTCTTCTGG
Organism: Vombatus ursinus; assembly: GCF_900497805.2. NCBI lineage: Eukaryota > Metazoa > Chordata > Mammalia > Diprotodontia > Vombatidae > Vombatus > Vombatus ursinus. Next base: position 5,813,195 of record NW_020954572.1, on the reverse strand, counting down.
ATTCTCTCCAATACAGAACTCGTGGTCTAGAGCTGGCTGTTCAGGGGCAGCTAGGTGGTACAGTGGATAAAGCTCTGGCATTGGAGTCAGGAGGACCTGAGTTCAAATTTGGCTTCAGACACTTGACACTAGCTATGTGACCCTGGGCAAAGTCACTTAACCCCAACTGCCTCATGAAAAAAATTTAAAAAAAATGAAAATAAAACTGTCTAACTGAAGGTATAAGTGTGGGCTAATTATTTAATCTCTCGGTACTTCAGTTCTCTTTTTTTTGTAAAATGAGGCAATTGGATTATATGATCTCCAAGGTCCCATTTACCTTTAAAAATGTACTCTAAACTTTTCCACTCTCTCCAAGCCCTTAAACTCTTCCCCCAGCCCTCTCTGCCAACCAAACACACTGATTAGATGACCTCTCCTACAGTGGCAGTTTAAAAGAGTACCAGACTTGGAGTCAGGAAAAGCTGAGTTCAAGTTGTGACTCAAATAGATAGCTATATGACTCTGGACAAATTTACTTAATCTCTATCCACCTCAGTTTACTCATTTGTAAAATGTGAAGAGTAATATCACTTACCCCATCCAGGGTTGTTCTTAGAATCAAAATGAGATAATATATGTAAAGTATTTTGCAAACCTTAAAGAATTGTATACAAAGCAATTGTAAACAAAACAAATGTCCACCTGGTGGGGAATGGTTAATCAAATTGTAGTATATGAATATAATGGAATATTATTTTCTATACGAAATGAATATGGTGAATACAGAGAAGCTTGGAAAGACATAAACTACTGCAAAGTGAAGTTAAGCTTCTCTGGAAATTTCACTCAAGGTCAACCAGAATAAATCTAGTCCTGTTGTGACATGATAGCAGTTCAGATGCTTGAAGACAGCTATCATATAACCCCCCTAAGTTTTCTCTTCACTAGGCTAAATATCCTTCATAATGTGGTTTCCAATCTTCATAGTGAAGGAAAATGCTGAAGTTGCTGATAGTAGTAGCTAGTAGAAATATTGGAACTCCTCCTCCTTCTTCTTCTCCTTTTTTGGAGGGAATCAAGGTTAAGAGACCTGCCCAGAGTCACATAGCTAATAAGTGTCTGAGGTCACATTTGAACTTAGCTCCTCCTGACTCCAGGGCCACTATTCACCTAGCTTTTCCTGCAACTCATTTCAAACTGCTGATAAGTTAATGCCAGCACCTATTTTAGTTTAGCCTTCCTCCCTCCTTTAAACCTCCCCACCCAAGTCATACACGTACACATTCGACTATTTTGATAACTTCCTTGTCTTCTTGCTTTAAGCCAACCTCTCCACTTCCTTAATCCTGTCCATGGAAGCTTCCAAATGCCTAAATTGCCTTACGTTGCTCTTCTACTAAAACAAAACAAAACAAAACAAAACAAAAAACTTAGTTGATTCTTATTTCTTAATGAATAAGAAAATAAATTCACTGTCCTGGGGCTCAGAGACATCTCAAAACCATCTTTTCATTCCTTTTCATGTTACATTCATTCCAGCCAAATTGGACTCTTTCTCCCACCCTCCAATTCTGTCGTTGTGTCTTTGCTAATGATATACCTCAATCTTGGAATGATGTCCCTTTAAATATATCAATTAATTCATGAACAAACAGCTGGTATGCCCTTAGTGTGTGCTAGGCACTGGGGATACAAAAACAAAAATGAAACAATCCATCCCCTTAAGGAGTTTACATTCTATCAGAGGAGACCATGTGCATATGTATGTAAATATATGGATATTGGTATCCATGTACATATACATGTATTTATATGCATGAGTATAGATTATGTATCTACATACAAAAAAAATTTTTTGGGGGGTAGGAGAAGCATTGGGAGCTAGAGGGGATCAGGAAAAGGTTTCTAATCATTCTTAATGTATCCACCTATTGAAGTTCCCATTTTCCTTTAATAATGAACTCATAGGTCACTTCCACCTTACCATTTTCCAATTCATTCCTTGCCCTCATCCTTAACAACTTGTCTCTGTGAAAATATTCTTTCCTTATAATAAAAATTAGCAATTTGTTGACCCAGGAGAAGCCTAGGAAAAGAGAACAGAATCTGCCTTCAAATAAATTTATAATACATTATTTGAATATTATAGAAATCAGGATTGGTGGTGATGAGGATGGGATCTGGACCCCAAAAAGAAAAAACTTGTACTTTCCCACATGGCCAAATTTCTGGCGTTTGTCTGAGGCTATAATTCCATCAACTGGCCTTTCATTGTGGCTATGCCCAATCTCCCAATTCTCTGTTACCCTTAACCTAGTTTAGCCCTGCATTGTTTTACCTCCCTGTGGCCCCTGGCCACTTCCCATCCTTAATCCTAGCTAGGCTCCATTCTCCTTTGGCCACAGTCCAGGTCCCAGGCCTTCTATTCACCCCAGTTTACTGGCCACTCCCATCCAGATCCTTCTTAGACCCCTCCTCCAGTCATCCCAAGCTACTTGCCCACTCTTACATCTTTCCCACAGTTTTTCTGTATATAAGGTCCTTCTTGTCTCCATTAAGGTTCTCAGATTCTTACAATCTAGCCAATACCTTACTAATGTTCAGACTCCTTAAGATTCTGCCCAATACGACTGATGTTCTAATAAACCTAGTCTTTGGCTGAAAGAAGGCTTGGGTTGAATCCTTTCAGGCAGGCTCCACATGTTGTGATCTCGGGATCCCAGCACCCCAGCACCCCTAAACCTCAACAGTGGTGCATGCCTGCAATGCCTGTGATTCCAAAGGATGAGGCTGGTAAACCACTTCAGTTCAGGAGTTCTGAGCTGTAGTAGTTCTAAAGTCAATCAGGCACCAGTACAGTAACCTCAAGAAGTGGGAAGCCACCCAAGGAGGGGTGAATCAGTCCAGGTTGGAAATGGAGTTTGTCAAAGCATCTGTGTTAATCACAGCAGGATCAGGCCTATTACTTCTTTCCAGCTTCAGTAAGACGTGGAATCAAGAGAAGAAAGAAAGGAAAAAAAGAAAGAAAGGAAAGAAGGAAGGAAAGAAAGAAAGGAGGAAGGAAAGAAGAGAGGGAGGAAAGGTGGGAAGGAAGAAGGAAGGGAGGGAGCAAGTTAGCATGAGCTGCTTCCCTCCTAGTTAGAAAATTTCCCTTTTATAGCTAGGTATGCTTGAGGTAGAGCATGGTACTGAGGATCTAGGAGCTGGAAAGAGGAATTTTGAGGTTGTGAGATGAGTGCTGGAGTTGGAGTCAGAAAAACTCATTTCAAATCCCAGCTGTTTTTATAAATTGTCTTTGTGAACTTGGCCAAGTCGCTTAGTTTCTATGTATTTCAGATTCCTCTGTTCTAAGGATTAGATGGTCTCTTATTACAAAGGGTTAAAGATTTCCAGAGAAATAAATTTAGGCTTGACCTAGGTAAAGACTTCTTAACCATTTGATCTATCCAAAAATGGCATGAACTACCGAGAGATAATGAGTTCTATCACTAAAGTTCTTTAAAAAGAGACTGGATAAACATTTGCATGGGATGTTGTAGAACTAAGGTTCTTAGACTAGGGTCATAAAGCTGACTTAAAAATATATATATTTTGCTATTTTAATATACAGTTATATATATTTTCATATATCAGATATTTGAAAACATGTATGATATATATGTTATAATAGATTTGAATATGTATTTTATGTTCACATGTGGTTTTAAAATATAAATATATATTCAAAACATTTAGTTCCAATTGTAAACCTATGTATTTTATTTCATTCATTTGAAAACATTACTCTGAGAAGAGGTTCATAGGCTTCAATAGACAATACAAATACACATTAAAAAGGTTGAGAGCTCCTTTTGTAAAGGATAATTACTGTTCAGGTAATGGATTTTACCAAAAGGACACTAAGGTCTTTAACTCTGTGATTCTATGAATTCCATGATTTTGTGGTTCCTCCAATCACTCACCATCATCACTAGTCTGAATTTCTCAGGCATAAAATTGATTGTCTCATTCCCATATATTAGGTCCTAGAGAAGGCAATTTTTTCCTGATCACAATAATTTTCTTGAAGCAGTAACAAAACTGTTTAAAATCCTTGTCCCCCATTCTTCCCAAGAAGGAGTGGATAAAAATCAAAATTTAGCTAAGGCACTATTTTGTTGGTAATTTGTGGATGGCATCCTAAAAGTGGGATGTGGAGTGTGAAGATTGGCATTGTAAATTGGGTGTGTGTGTGTGTGTGTGTGTGTGTGTGTGTGTGTGTGTGTGTGTG